>NC_089828.1:8926340-9251697 GCF_035046505.1 Tiliqua scincoides
TCTCCAAGCCAGATCCCGCAGCCCCCTGCAACCGAGAGGTCCCCTGCCCAGCCCAGTGGGTTCCGGGCATCTGGTCTGAGGTGAGTGACTCTAAGCGCCACAGCCAGGCCAATCCTGGCCCTTGAAGAGGCAAGAAGGAAGATCAGGCAAGAGGAGCTGGTGGGGTCTCTGCTGCTGGGTACATCATGGCTGGGGCTGATTGGCAGTCCCAAATCCAAGTGCTCTTGAGAATAAGCCCTGCCAGAGACATGTGGCAAGGAACGGCGGCATATTGGGCCTGGTCTCCCAGGGTCAGAGCAGCATCTCTGAGGCTGCAGTAACCAAACCAGAATCAGTTAAGGACGTGGCAGGCAGCATTTGGTGTCCTTGGCTGGAATGAAAGCCATGAAATGCTTTCTGATATTGGACACCAGGAATCTGTTGTCTGCTCTGTGCTTCCCTCCCCCCCCCATTAGCACACCTGTGCTCCCTCAGCCAGCGATCTCTCTAAAATACAAAGGTGGTCTCTTAAGTGAGACAGGAAATGGAGTAGGCTGTTAAGAGGGGAAGCAGCAGCCCTGCTGGTCTGTGGCAGCAAAAGCAGCACAGTGCCTGTTGTAGCACCTTAAAGTTATCGGGTGTGCGTTTGCATGTATGTCATTCTGCAATTGAAAGCAAGGAACCAAATGGTCAGGAAATGCCGGAGTCATGCCCTCCTTGCTTTCTCTTGTCTTTCTCCAGTGCTCTGTGACGTGTGGGAATGGTACCCGCCAGCGCCTGGTTGAGTGCCCCAGGGGTGCCAGGGCAGGCTGTGATGTGACACAGAGGCCAGCCTCCGAAGCGACCTGTTCGCTGCTGCCATGCAGCCCTCCTGATTGGTCTGGAAGCGGCTCGTCGAGCCAGGAGCTCTTTAACGAAATCAACTTTGCCCCCGACCCCCACGCCCCCAAATTGAGCCCTTCGGCACCCAACTTAGAAGACCCCAATGCCATCGTGGAGGAGGATTTTTCACTTGGCATCAACAAAAAGGGAAATGTCTTTGTGGACGACTTTTACTATGACTATAATTTTATTAACTTCCACGAAGATCTGTCATATGACCCAGTCCGTGAGAAGGACAGGACGAGAGAGGACTTGAAGCCAGATGGTGGGGCAGAAACAGCAAAAGATGCCCAGGGGGGTTCTGCAGAAGTGCCTCCCAGCTCTTTCCCTGCCACAGGACCAGCAGACAGAACGGACAAAGGGAGCTCAGCATCTCCGGCTGTTGGGCAAAAGGAGGACCCTGGCAAGGCTCAAGGCAGTGGTGCCCCTGTCAACCTGCAGGATGCTGTCGGGGTGACTGTTCCCTTATCTGTGACCTCCTCCCCGGCGCTCAGCAATGAGGGTGTCCAGCCACCGCTTCGGGAGTCTTGGCCCCCCACACCAGCAGCGATGACAAGGCATCCTCCCGCAAGCCATAGCCATCGTGTGTCTGTTGCCGGCACCCCAGTAAACACATTCACAAGCCCCGTGTCAGAGGAGAGCACAGAGGGCACAGTCTCCTTCACCCGCTTCCTTCCCTTGACCAGTCAGGCACCAGCAACATCACCGTTTGGCCAGGGCAGTGAGTCTGGCACCCCTGGTAGCACTCAAGGCTCCGCCAGAGGAATGCAAGACCCCAGAAATCTCCGGCTTCCTGACCCTGGTGGTACTAAACGTGGCGACTCATTTGACATTTCACAGGATGACCATGGCAGGCCAAGTGCTACACGCTGGCCTGTTGTTACTGATGCACCTACCTCTCTCCGGACTGAGGAGGCCCAGGTCAGCAGAGGTACAACAGCCGCTGCCAGGACAAGAGCATGGCCCTCTTTCCCTCCTCCCCAGCTGTCTCACTTTGCTGATGCCGCTACCAAGCTTCCTCCTGTACAGGAGGGTATAGAGAGTGACAGGACCTTTGATGACCTCCTGAGTTCAGAGAACCCAGAAGATGACAGGAGCTACTCAGAGGGCACACAGGACAGCCAGCCTCCTCCCATCAGTGCCAGAGAGGACGTCTGGGCTGTGGTATCCACATTCAATGCTACACATGAGGCACTTCACCCTGAAAGCAAAATACTGGCACCTCACGAGACGGACTCACCAGAGCTGCAGTTATCAGCCGAACCCACACACTGGGAGCAGAGCAAGGCCTTCCCCAGCGCTTGGCCTTCAGGGTTGCCCCCAACTGAGCAGCAGGAACCGGACACCAGGCTGAGCCAGACGCTCTTCGGAAACAGGAACGTGCACCCAGAAAAAGGCCCACCCATTGGAGCTCCCTGGATATCTGCTACCAGCAGTGGAGGTCTTGGGCCCAGTCACATGTCTGCAGAGCACCAGGACCCGAAGAGGAACGAGGCTCCCTCCACCATTCCTCCTGCTACTGTTGCAGCCATTTTCAGTGCCAGCTGGGAAACTGGAAACTGGAGTGAGGCAAGTTATGCAGAACGCAGGTGTCATACCAAGTGGGGGCAGTTATTGTCTGGCAAACCCAAGTAGCTGCTGCACAACTATACATGTGCCAGACATGCTGGGGTCTCCTCCAGAAGCTTGTGACTTGGCTCAGTTCCTTGAGTGATCTGGAACTTGGTGATTGGCAGGCATCTTAAGGAGGAGTTCCTTGTTGCTTATTCAGATTAATTTAGGGGGGGGAGTAGATGTGTAGTCTTGGCTCTAGGGGGTGGCTCAGCCCTCTGGGCCCTGCCTGACCTCCAGGGGTTCAGAGGCTAAGACAGCCAAGGGGTGTCAGCAGGGGGTGCAAGTTATGCCAGCTGTTTAAGAAATGGCAGGGCCAGGAATGGGGCTGGTGGGTGTTAGCAGCCTGGCCTGTAGAGACAGGTCTGTTCATGGTTCCTCTTGGTCCTAGTGCTCCACCACCTGTGGCCTGGGTGCTGTGTGGAGAACGGTACGCTGCAGCTCAAGCACGGAGGGGGACTGCAACCCTGCCCAGAAGCCCATCCCTGCCAGAAGGTGTTACCTGAGGCCATGCTCCATGTGGCGTGTTGGAAACTGGAGCAAGGTAGGCCGCAGCGGTCCTAGGCCAAGCTGTGAAGGGAGCCCCCTGGGCCCTCCTCCCCAGCACTGCTGAATTTGGCTTGCAGTGTTTCTGTCCTTTGGATGTCGGCTTACCTACCCGCATGGGCTCCATTTCAATGAGGAGCAGAGCAAGTGGTCTCTTCCTTCCCCAGGGCTCACTTCAAGGGCCAGTAGAGCTTTTCAGCCATAGGGGACAGAACCAGTTTCAAAAACATGATGGCAAAAGGCCTGCAAAGGACCATGATTTGGAGGGGGGGTGGATGGACCTCCTCTGCTTTGCAGGCAGGTCCAGTGCCTGGCAGCGTCTTCATGTAGGGCTGAGAAAGACCCTCCACTGCCTGAAGCCCTGGAGAGTTGCTATCAAATGGGGCCGGGAATACCGAGTCAGATGAACCCACTGATCATGGGTTGACTCAGTAGGAAGCTGCTGCCTCTGTTGTTCACCTGCTGTCCCTGCACTGTTGATCACCCAGTGTCTGGGCGCCTGTGGAGCTGGAGTGAAGGTTCGGGACATCCACTGTGTTGATTCACGAGACCAGCGGCCTCTCCGCCCCTTCCACTGCCAGGCTGTTTGGGACAAACCGCCTGCGCAGATGCCCTGCCAGTCGCAGCCGTGCCTTGACTGGTACACATCTTCCTGGAGAGAGGTGAGCAGGCTGCAGGGGGGGGGGGTGTCGCCAGGGAGCCCAGCCACAAAATGTCCGCCTTGGGCTTCTTTGCTGATTCCCAGCTGCTGAATCTCCCCTGGCCAGTGCTCTGAGCTGTGTGGAGGAGGAGAGCAAGAGCGCCTGGTGACCTGCCCAGAGGTTGGAAGGTGTGACCATGCGCTTCGGCCAAGCAGCACGAGACCCTGCAATGTCCACCCCTGCGCCAAGTGGACAGTGGGATTCTGGGGGCAGGTGAGCAGCCCTGGGAGAGGGCATATGTCTGCCTCCTGAGACCTGGGTGGGAATTGATCCCATTGACAGGAGGGCCCTGGCCTCTGCTTTGGGGCCTGAGGCCCCCTTGGTGCCTGGCTCTGAGCTACCTTGTTCCCTGCAGTGTACAGCAACCTGCGGTGGAGGCATCCAGAGGAGGCAAGTGAAGTGCATGAACACAAAGACTGGGGAGGCGGAGGAAGACCGGAGCCTCTGCGACCACGAACAGTGGCCAGAGGACACCCAGAAGTGCAACATCCAGGACTGCAGCCCCGGCGAGGCAGGTGGGTTGCATGGAGTCTGCTCTACTGCATGGCTTACTTCCTAGGCAAGGTCACCTGCAGCGCTCTGCCCCATAGGCGGGCTCAGGTTTTCTCTACACCTACTTTTCTCTGCTGCCAGTCTCTCTAGCCTGGACAATGCACTTATAGCACAAGCTGATCAGGTGGTTGCTTGGGGTGCCATTGAAAGGCACTCCTGTGATGCAAGAGGGGCATCTTGTGAAGTTCCTGTATGGTGGGGTCCCCACCAACTGTTACCCTGCACATGCCTGATCTCGTCTGATCTTGGAAGCTAAGCAGGGTCAGGCCTGGTTAGTACTTGGATGGGAGGCCGCCTGGGAATACCGGATGCTGTAGGCTTATACCAGAGTCTTTCGAGACTGAAGGTTGCCAACCAACCATGTTTGTTGTGAGAGAAGTAAAGCTTCCTCATCAGATCACTGATCAACTAACTGGCTAATCTTGCAGGCCTGGCAGGGCATTGGAGAGCAGCACCATGGGGTCACTGTTCTGTTGTAACTCTGCCCAGCCCCAGGAAGGTCTGATTAGGCAGGTCAAATTCCATCTGCATCAGTCCCGGGGAGGGGGCTCTGGCCTGGCTGCTGCTGCAGGAAGGTCTGTATGGGGACCCTGACCCAGGTAGACCCTGGAGCCTGGCTTTCCAGTGAAAGGCAGTTTTGTGGAGCCTGGAAGGTCTTGGGTTCCGGGTTGGGGGGGACGACATCGTAGGGCTTGGAGACTTTGGCCTGTCTGAGGAAATGGTTCTGGACTAGAAGCATCAACCATCTGACTCAGGGCAGGGCTGCCTATGGTGGGCAGGGGAAGCCCCCAATCCTTGATCTGCCCAGGGCAGGACTGGCAGCAACTTGGCTGGCACCATTTCTCCAGGGTCTCAGGAGCACAGAGGAATGGAGAGAGAAAAAGAGGGATGGACAGATGGGGGGAAAAAGAGGTTGCGGAGAAAGACCACATGCTCGCAAGCCTCATGCGCTGATGGACAGTAACGTTGTGTTCTTGCTGCAGGCTTTGTCTGTGAGCGGGACCGACTCTCGCTCAACTTCTGCCAGACACTGCTGTTGCTGGGGAGGTGTCACCTGCCAACTGTCAGCGCTCAGTGCTGCCGGACCTGCCACCCAGACGGCCCTGGAGGCACCCAAGATCGTGGGAACGAGCGAGCCTCTCGGAGGTGAGCGCTCCACCTGCTCACAAGGACACCCTGGAGGATGATGAAGAGCTTGGAGGCTTCAGGAAGAACCTTAAGAAGCTCTTTCCAGGGAAGTCTTGCTGCTGACTGCAATGGCCTCCTTTGATCAAGCCCCTTGTCCAGCGTTCTGGGAGAGAGACAGGCATGGGCTGACCATACATGTCACGTTCTTGGTGCTTAGTCACAGCCCTCCCACCAAACAGAACTCAAGGTGACCTTGGAGACATCTGCCTTCTCACACACCGTGGAGGAAGGTGCCGCTTGCTGCAGGCAGGTCTCTCAGCATGCCCAACCAAGGAGCCTCCAGGGGAGGAGCTGCATGGCTGCAGGAGTGTAGCCACCTGGTTGCTCCTGCCATACTCAGGTGCACTCCGTGTTGGCAGGACCAGCACAAGATGCTCCACTGGGCAGCTCTTGTTTGTTAAGCTCGACAGTTATTTTTCTACTTACAAAAACAAGCACCTGGCATTCCGAAGGGTGCATTATAACTCTTTTCCTTATTGTTGATAGGTGGGATTTAGAGCAGGCCGTTTTCTCCAGAGGTTTACAAATCAGAGTTGACATCTGCCTCTGAGTGGCCTGTGCAGCTGTTGGAGAGCCTCAGAAGCAGGTCCGAAAGAGTCTCTGCCCCCAGCTGCACTTGGCTGCTCTTCCACTCTCTGGTCCTCGTGTTCCCTGTCTGTCTCTTGGTGTTAACGCTCCTTTCCACTGAAATCCCCGCAGTGTCACTACACTGAAAAAAGTTCAAGAGGGAGAGAGCAGCTTCTGTTTTTCCCTGCAGCCCCATGGCCTGGAAGAGGCTAATTCCAGCTACGTGTCCCACCTTCACAGTTCAGAGTTAATCTCCACTTTGGCAAGAATACCTCTGATCTTCAAAGGACTGCTTGGCTGCCTAACCTGCACTCACAGGGCACAGATGGATGACACCGCTGGTGTGTCATGCATGGACTGTGCTTGTCCTGACACCTCCTCTGGAGCTGAAGTCTGTCCAAAAGAGCAGGACTGCTAGATTTATTCTTCAGTCCAGATCAGGGCTCTCAAATGGTGTGAGATCCTGCAGGTGCTTCTCTTCCTCTCCTTTGAAGTCAAGTTGCTCCAGATCTTTTGAAATTGCCACTTATATCTGTTTGGGAAATCTGCCCTTCAGCACAACAGCCACGAGAGCCAGTTGTGCAAGGCCTGGTGGAATCTCCTTTTGTCTCTAACCACAGCGAGGCAGATTTGTACCTGGGGAAGGTGTGCATTGGTGCTGTTCACGTGTTGATTTCTCTTTGGATTTGTCTGCTGTGTGCTGTACCCCTTTGTGTATCTTCCCTGACACCTCATCATGGATGCGAGGGATGGAAATAAAGCTGTTTCCAAGAACATGCTCAGGAACAGTCTCTTTGCCCTGTTTGTTTTTTGGATGACTAGCAGTGCCTGGTCTGGGTCTGCTGGCTTCCTGGTGCATCGACACTACCGTTTCAGCGGTTGGTCGTGTCTTGCATCTGTGCTTGAAGCAAAGGCTCTTGTGCATGAACACTCAAGTAGGTCCACTGAGCTATCCATAGGTCAGCCATATAGTCAGTGCTGAAGGGTGTTTAACTGCCAATGGAGCAGGGTAGGGGTGGTCACCTGAGCAGCACACCAGCCAGCTGAATTGACAACTTTTGCTCAAGTCCACACTTGGGTGACCTTCCCCCCTTGCTCTATTCCCTCTTCCTTGCAATTACTTCCCTCCCCCTTTCCTTTGGATTTTAACTGGTGACACTTTGACCTTTGCCCAGGATGTATTGGCAACCTTCAGTCTTGAAAGACTATGGTATCGCGCTCTGAAAGGTGGTTCTGGCACAGCGTCTAGTGTGGCTGAAAAGGCCAATCCGGGAGTGACAATCCCTTCCACACCGGGAGCAAGTGCAGTCTGTCCCTGGTCTGTCTCCCTGGCTATGGGCCTTCCTTCTTTGCCTCTTAGCCTCAGACTGTTGGCAAAGTGTCTCTTCAAACTGGGAAAGGCCATGCTGCACAGCCTGCCTCCAAGCGGGCCGCTCAGAGGCCAGGGTTTCCCACTTGTTGAGGTCCATCCCTAAGGCCTTCAGATCCCTCTTGCAGATGTCCTTGTATCGCAGCTGTGGTCTACCTGTAGGGCGCTTTCCTTGCACGAGTTCTCCATAGAGGAGATCCTTTGGGATCCGGCCATCATCCATTCTCACGACATGACCAAGCCAACGCAGGCGTCTCTGTTTCAGCAGTGAATACATGCTAGGGATTCCAGCATGTTCCAGGACTGTGTTGTTTGGAACTTTGTCCTGCCAGGTGATGCCGAGGATGCGTCGGAGGCAGCGCACGTGGAAAGCGCTCAGTTTCCTCTCCTGTTGTGAGCGAAGAGTCCATGACTCGCTGCAGTACAGAAGTGTACTCAGGACGCAAGCTCTGTAGACCTGGATCTTGGTATGTTCCGTCAGCTTCTTGTTGGACCAGACTCTCTTTGTGAGTCTGGAAAACGTGGTAGCTGCTTTACCGATGCGCTTGTTTAGCTCGGTATCGAGAGAATGAGTGTCGGAGATCGTTGAGCCAAGGTACACAAAGTCATGGACAACCTCCAGTTCATGCTCAGAGATTGTAATGCAGGGAGGTGAGTCCACATCCTGAACCATGACCTGTGTTTTCTTCAGGCTGATTGTCAGTCCAAAATCTTGGCAGGCCTTGCTAAAACGATCCATGAGCTGCTGGAGATCTTTGGCAGAGTGGGTAGTGACAGCTGCATCTGGTGATTTGAAACATCCCCTGGTGACAAGTGCCCACGGATCCCACCTTCCAAATCCGTCATTTCTTTCTTTGCAAGTGTCGCATTCCTTTCCTGGATCATAATTGTCAAGTAATTTCTGGGAGTCAAAGGGTTGTTTAACAGTAGCCAGGACCAAGAGACTGACCACTAAAAGGACCAGGAAAAATGGAAAGCCCTAATTTTGATACTGGAGGTGGTGAGCTCCTTATTCGTCTTGCAGTCCTGCTTCCAGGCAAGCACCAGTGATGTGTCAACCAGTGTGGCCCAAGACCTCTCCAAGGATTCTCCCCCCTGCCCCCATCCCAGTGCCAGTATCCTGCTGTGCTGTAGCAGCTTCACAGGGTGAGACTTGCAGCAGCAGCAACACAGGCATCAGCCCTAATATCATCCTCTCAGCAGAAAACATTCTGCTGAGTTAGAACCATTCTGGCCATGCTGGAGCACTTCCTGGTCCTCAAAGCCCTTCCCTGTGCCTCTGCTGTCACTCATCCGCTCTGCATTTTCCAGAGGCTCCGCTAGTTTTAGCTCCACCTGCTGCTCTTGATTTAGCAGATGTTTTCTCTTCTGGGGCACATCATCAGAATCAAAACAAATGTGTCCAGTTTTGCTCAAAGCAGATGCTGTGAGTGGAAGGTTGTGTTCAACCGCATGCCTCTGTGCACCTCTGCATGTGGGCTGGAGGAGGAATGTCAGTGGCTTCCTAGCAACACCAAAACAAAAACAAGCAACCCCTTCTCCAAGCGTGGCCAGGAGCAACCAAACAGACATTCTCCACAAAGGACAACTTCTATCCTGCTCAGCAGCCACTCCAGTTTGGCTCAGGCCACTGCAGCGTGGCTGCCCCATTCATTTCAAACCGCAACAGCCTTTTCTTCTTCTGCCAGCACTGGCCTGGATTTTGCCAGACTGCTTTGAAAGCAAAGACCCTCCCCGTCTGGAAGAGGCACGGCAAAGGTCACTGCAGGCGACGTGCAAAGCTTCCTTTCAAGGCCCCCAGAGGCAGAAGGTCACAACTTCTTTGGGTAGCTCCTTCCAGACTGGGTCAGCCTCTGGAGGAGATCTATGAGCCAGAAGAGAAGGCTCAGAGAAAGATGATCTCCACCAGGCCCTTGGATCCTTGTCTGCTTCCATAAGCATCGGGCCAGTTGCTTCTGGAGTCAGAACAGTGCAATGGGTGGAGGGGAGGGAGTCCGTTGTGTTTGCAAATCAGTGCCATCCTCTGTATTTGACCAATCATGTTTTAGATCCCTTGGGGCCACACAGAACACCTCCCACAGACAAAAGAATGCGGAACTGTAAGAGTGTTTTGCGCTGGCTGGGACTGTTCACCAAAAGGGTTCTACATGTAGATGTGACTGTGACCTTGCGTTGGGCCCCTGTGACAGGTCAGGTGTTGCATATCATGGGCCATTCCTCCTCCATCTTGCTCATTTCTTATTTAGGAATTGGATGAACATGCTGGAAAGTCTACAGTGTCCTGTCTCCACGTATTATCAAGGTTTTAACCAGATACTAAAATAAACCATTACTATGTACGCTGAATACTTCAGGACACACACTCCACCAAATGGGGAACCAACATTTTGGTTTCAAATATACTTTCATTTTTCTCTTTCCACAGAAGTATAGAATCTTCTTTGAAGTACAGAAAACTCCATATGTTTTGCTTAATTCTTCAAGGCCCAATCCTATCCAATTTTCCAGGGCCAGTGCAGTAGTGCCATGGAGCCGTGTGTTGCATCCTTTGGTGGGGAGGCAGTCACAGAGGCCTCCACAAGGTAAGGGAACATTTGTTCCCTTACCTCCTGGCTGCATTGCAATTGCAACGGTGCAGGAAAGTTGGATAGGACTGGGCCCTTAGGGCCCAATCCTATCAAACTTTCCAATGCTGGTGCAGCAGCAATGCAGCCCCAAGGAAAGGGAACAAACATTCCCTTATCTGAAGGAGGCCTCCATGGCTGCCCCCCTACTGCAGGATGCAGTGCATATCCTGTTGGCATGGCTGTAACAGCACTGGAAAATTGGATAGGATTTGGCCCTTAGTCAACAGAGAAGGTTGAATCTGGAGGGAAAGCCCCAGCTGTTTGTCACTCAGAATACTAAGGTATCCAACTGCCTCAATGAGCAAAACACCTCAGAAAGGGACCCTTCAGAAGGCTGGGGAATTGATGCATTTTCAGTTGCTGAGGCTTGGAAATATTAAGTACTTCCACACACTCTGGATCAGCTCAGCACTACCAGCTCTATAAACCCTCAACAACTTTCCTACTGAGCCCCAGAACAAAAATATATTCAGCCTTGCATGCAATTCACCAAGATGAGCATCTGAGCCTGCAGCACATTAAGCTTTCTTAAGCCAATTTCAATACCCTACAAAGGATTGGTAAGCCAAGAAGATCCAGGTATCATGAAAGAGGTTGTTTGCTACACTCATTTTCTGTTAAAGTCCTCAAGAGCAAAGGCAGAAAACCTGTTCAAAGAAAACAATGTCATCCAAATGCTTGTCCTATGGCAGAAATTACTTGCACTGCAACAGGAACCATTGCAAAAACAGAAAGAGAAATTGAAACCGTGGTGCTCTCACGGAACAGAGCACCTGCCAGAGTCAGCCCCTTTGGCCACGCGGCATCTGGACTCTCTCAGCAGGTATTTCCAACTGGAATGAACATCTGCACAGTCCTGGCTGCGCAGAAGATGAGGGCTTGAGCTCTCTGGGCACTCC
Organism: Tiliqua scincoides; assembly: GCF_035046505.1. Taxonomy (NCBI): domain Eukaryota; kingdom Metazoa; phylum Chordata; class Lepidosauria; order Squamata; family Scincidae; genus Tiliqua; species Tiliqua scincoides. The sequence continues at coordinate 8,937,262 of NC_089828.1, forward strand.
TAAACTCAGCTCTTGCTACCAGGGATCCAGGAGAGGCAAAAGGACTGGCCGTCCTCTTTTCGCAAAGTGCCACTGTCAGGCACTGCCTTTCACGGGTGTCACATTTACAAGTCTCACCACTTCCACCAGAGACAGCAGCTGTGCAGAGGTGTGCAGGGGGCTCCCCACACTTTGCTCTGCTCCCTCCTTCCCCAAACCATCCTCTTTGGAAGGGCCAAGCAGTGCTTGGCCATATCTTGTGCACTGGTGTGCCATCACTCCAGCTGTCTCCACTTCCAGCAACATCAGGCCAGATAAGTTTGCACCCTGTGGTCGCCACAACAGCAGGGCCAGGTGCTGCTTGCCACACTATGAAAGGCCACTGGATGAAAAAACACTAGCCTAGAATGGACCAGACAGGAGTTGGATCTACACACAACTTTCTGGCTGATTTGTAGACCATTCGCAAATGTTTGTGACTCCCAACTTTTTTTCACAACAGCAACAACATAAAGTAACCCCCTGCACTTCCAGAATCATGCAGCTGAAATGAAGAGCACTAGGAAGGAAAGCAGGAGTGGGTGTGTGTGGGAAAGGGCTATGACTGAACTCTGTCTGGGTCCTGTGAACAAGTTCCTGGCCTGGACAGGGGCTCCGAGGCTCCCTGTGGCAGAATTCTAAAATGCAGGCTTGCCCCCACTCCAGGCAAATAAGTCTTGCTCCAGCTGGTGGAACTCAGGGGCTCTAGGCTCTCCTGCAAGCTTAGTCTGCTGCCCCCCCCTTTGGAGCCCTCCAGTCATGACTAACCAAGAGAGGCTCTTGTTCCCAGGCTTGCATGCCTCACCTTTGCTCCACAACGCAAGACCTGTAGAAACTGAGACTGTTTGCAGTGCCTCCTTTGTGCAGATTCCACAGGGCTGTTCCTTTGCTGCAGTCTCTTTCCCAAAGGAAACTTCCTCTCTCTTTGTCATCCAAGTAGAAACCTGTTCCGTTTGTTTCATGTCTTCAAGGCTGGCTTATTAGAAAATGATTGCAAATCCTTGGAAATCCCAACAGATGGTCACTTTATGTTAGGAAGCTTTGCAAGCGTAACCAAGTACTCCCCACTGTCCTCCTTATGCAACTGATCTGTTTCTCAAACCACAAGGAGCATCACATGTCAAACACACCCGGGAATTGTCTACAGCCTGCTCCAGCTTTGGCACACGTACTCTTGATGACAGTTGGCCTGCCATGGCCGGGCGGAGGTAGGTCTGGCCTTCTGTGCGGTGTTGTGCCAGAGAACACCATGGGGATGAATGAGCATAGATTCTATGTGTATGTAACAGTTGCCATGGAAGAGAAATTATAGATGAGACTCATGCTCGCACCCTGAAAGCCAGATTTCTCAGTGGAAATGCACTTAGGGTGATTGACATGATCAATCTGAAGAGACTGAGGTGCTGAGTGCGCAGAGCATAAGGGTTACAGTTGTAGGAAAACCACTTCTGTGATGCCCATCAGACTCCAAGATTCTCCACGCACAGAGGATGCAGATGGGGATAAGGGCACCCCAGGCAATGGCACCCTTGGACTTGGAAAGAACTGCTCACTAGGATGGCCAAAGCTCAGGACTGGGGATGAATTGTGCTACCTTGGTGCTTAGAGGGGACAAGAGGACAGGGGCAATGGGGTGCAGCTTAAATCCCAGCACAGGGGAACCACATGAGGAAGGCATGGGGGAAAGGAGGGGTTTCAGTGGCAGCTCCATGACTGAAGGGGCTGGGGACCTAGGCGGGCTGCTTCGGAGCCAAGGTGGTCCCTGAGGGAAGCTGGGGGGAAGTGTCATAGAGGGTCCCCAGGAGGAAGGGAGCAGCAAGGGCCTTCCGAGAACACTCTCAGATAACATGTTAGTTAAAGTGCTTGGAACTTCTTTTGTGACACTCTCAAGTGAACATAAAAAGAGACGCACTGGATCAGGCCGAAGGCCCATCTAGTCCAGCTTCTTGTATCTTTACAGGAAACTTGGACCCTGGAGACAGGGTTGAGTAGCGAGGTGTCCAAGTTTGCAGATGACACCAAACTTTTCCAAGTGGTGAAGACCAGAAGAGATTGTGAAGAGCTCCAGAAGGATCTCTCTGAACTGGGAGACTGGGCTGCAAAATGGCAGATGTGTTTCAATGTAAGTGTAAAGTCATGCACATTGGGCAAAAAATAAAAACTTTACATAAGACCATAAGAAGAGCCCTGCTGGATCAAGCCAAAGGCCCATCTGGTCCAGCTTCCTTTATCTCAGTGGCCCATCAAATGCCCCAGGGAGTACACAAGACAACAGGCACAATCTGCGTCCTGGTACCCACCCGTGCATCTGGCAATCAGAGGCAGCCTGCCTCTAAAACCAAGAGCTTGCACATACCTATTATGACTTCTGTAATGAAATTTTCTTCCAGAAATCTGTCCAATCCCCTCTTAAAGGCATCCAGGCAAGATGCCATCACTACTTCCTGTGGCAAAGAGTTCCACAAACTAATTACACACTAGGTAAAGAAATATTTTCTTCTGTCTGAACTAACTCTCCCAACACTCAACTTTTGTGGATGTCCCCTGGTTCTGGTGTTATGTGAGATTGTAAAGAGCATCTCTCTATCCACTCTGTCCATCCCCTGCATGATTTTGTATATCATAGGGCACAATCCTAACCCCTTATGTCACTGCTTTGCAGCACTGACATAAGGGCAATGCAGCTCTGAGGTAAGGGAACAAACATTTCCTTACTTTGAGGAGTGACATGAGTGACACCGAACTGCAGGATGCAGCACATTTCCCATTGGCATACCTGTGCTGGAAAGCACTGATTGCACCCTTAATCATGTTAGGATTAAGGGGTTAGGGATTAGGATTGCACCCTTAATCATGTCCCCCCTCAGGAGCCTCTTTTCTAGACTGAAGAGGCCCAAACGCTGTAGCCTTTCCTCATAGCGAAGGTGCCCCAGCCCAGGAATCATTTTGGTTGCTCTCTTTTGCACCTTTTCCATCTCCACTATATCCTTTTTAAGATGTGGTGGCCAGAACTGGACATTCTGAATCCAGTCGTCCCCCCACCCCCCGCCCACTGTCTTGGGGAACAGAATGGCCAACACCACTCCTCCTGCCAGCAGTTGTAGGCATGCCAAATATTCATTTTAGGAAACACCTACTTCTGAGTAGACATACCTAAGACTGCACTGCGCGGAACTGCAGTGCACAGCACTCTTCCAGTGGCTGTTTGCTTTTGCACCTTATGTCACAGGTCCTCTCATGGATTGAGAACTGGTTGAAGACCAGGAAACAGAGAGTGGGTGTCAATGGGCAATTTTCACAGTGGAGAGAAGTTAAAAGCAGTGTGCCCCAAGGATCTGTCCTGGAACACCTCATCAAAGTGGTGTTCCAGGACAAATTCCAAACACACACATCAATGAGGTGTGGTGGAACACCTCATCAAAGATAGAATCTCAAAACACATAGACAAACAGGCCTTGCTGAGGGAGAATCAGCATGGCTTCTGTAAGGGTAAGTTTTGCCTCACGAACCTTATAGAATTCTTTGAAAAGGTCAACAGGCATGTGGATGCAGGAGAACCTGTGGACATTATATATCTGGACTTTCAGAAGGCGTTTGACACGGTCCCTCACCAAAGGCTACTGAAAAAACTCCACAGTCAGGGAATTAGAGGACAGGTCCTCTCATGGATTGAGAACTGGTTGGAGGCCAGGAAGCAGAGAGTGGGTGTCAATGGGCAATTTTCACAATGGAGAGAGGTGAAAAGCAGTGTGCCCCAAGGATCTGTCCTGGGAGTGGGTGTTTTTCAACCTCTTCATAAATGACCCGGAAACAGGATTGAGCAGAGAGGTGGCTAAGTTTGCAGATGACACCAAACTTTTCCGAGTGGTGAAGACCAGAAGTGATTGTGAAGAGCTCGAGAAGGATCTCTCCAGACTGGCAGAACGGGTAGCAAAATGGCAGATGCGCTTCAATGTCAGTAAGTGTAAGGTCATGCACACTGGGGCAAAAAATCAAAACTTTACATATAGGCTGATGGGTTCTGAGCTGTCTGTGACAGATCAGGAGAGAGATCTTGGGGTGGTGGTGAACAGGTCGATGAAAGTGTCGACCCAGTGTGCGGCGGCAGTAAAGAAGGCCAATTCTATGCTTGGGATCATTAGAAAAGGTATTGAGAACAAAACAGCTAATATTAAGGCCACACCTGGAGTATTGTGTCCAGTTGTGGTCACCATATCTCAAAAAGGACATAGTGGAAATGGAAAAGGTACAAAAGAGAGCGACTAAAATGATTACGGGGCTGGGGCACCTTCCTTATGAGGAAAGGCTACCGCGTTTGGGCCTCTTCAGCCTAGAAAAGAGACGCCTGAGGGGGGACATGATTGAGACATACAAAATTATGCAGGGGATGGACAGAGTGGATAGGGAGATGCTCTTTACACTCTCACATAACACCAGAACCAGGGGACATCCACTAAAATTGAGTGTTGGGAGAGTTAGGACAGACAAAAGAAAATATTTCTTTACTCAGTGTGTGGTTGGTCTGTGGTACTCCTTGCCACAGGATGTGGTGATGGCGTCTGGCATGGACGCCTTTAAAAGGGGATTGGACAAGTTTCTGAAGGAAAAATCCATTACGGGTTACAAGCCATGATGTGTATGTGCAACCTCCTGATTTTAGAAATGGGCTATGCCAGATGCGTGGGAGGGCACCAGGATGAGGTCTCTTGTTATCTGGTGTGCTCCCTGGGGCATTTGGTGGGCCGCTGTGAGATACAGGAAGCTGGACTAGATGGGCCTATGGCCTGATCCAGTGGAGCTGTTCTTATGTTAAAATTGCGAGCTTCTTTGCCACAGAGAGCCATTGATTGATTGATGTTGCTGGGTAAACTGCTTGGTGAAATTCTGTTCGTTTATATTCTTAATACATTATTTATGGAACATTAAATATGATTTTAAAATGTGTCGTCGTCGCCCCCCCCAAGAAAGTCATTGTCAGCAATTAAAATACAGTAGTTAAGAGCCAACAAAAGTTTAGTTGGTGATAAGCACACAAAGCCAGCGGAGACAGGAAGAGCCAGGCCCAGCAAGACTGAGAGTGCAGCAGTGCCCTCTGTAGGCAATGCAGGAAACAGCCGTGGCCAGGAGGCAGCCCCTTTCAGGAATCTGTGCATTCCTACTTAGATGGAAGGTCCCTTTGCTTTGGTTGCCAAATTTAAAGACAGGCTCAACCACAGCATAAGAAATTTTGTCCTGCTGGAAAAGAAATTGAGGAAAGTCTGTTTTTGTTTTAGAGACCCCGTATCCACATTATATAAGGGAAATTTGCATGGTGAGCCTCAAGGACCTTCTGCATGCAGGGCAGGTGCCACACGATCAGGCAGTGGGGTAATGAGTCAGCAGGAGAAGGCTGCAGACTTAGGCCTGCACTTGCCCTGCTGTCAGGATTCATGGATTCTTTTTTGTCTCCTTCAGCCTACAGAGAAGCGTTAAAGACAACTCTGATTTTAACAACTGGTTTTTATTAATACTTCACAGTTTTAAGAACTGGATTTTATCAATATATTTCACAATGTAATTGTTCAAAGACATTAAACCGGAGCAGAGTGCAAAGATTAAACTTCACATCAGTTTTCTTTAAATTTTATTACAATGCATCTGCATGAGGTGACAAGAGAACTAGTGCAGAACTAGTTCATTTCTATACAATCTCTCTTTTCACCAGAGGCAATGAAGGGGTTTTTCACAACCCCTTACAATACAAGCTTGATCTATATGCTGCTCATTACCCTCTCTGGAATTTAAATGGATTTTTATAAAGTGATTCTTTTAAAAATGTGCAGGAGGTAAAAGAATTCTCCCATACAAAATGCAAGGCCTCCTTGTGAGTACAAAGACATGAACATGAAACAAGCTAGAGTGACCCCAGCTCCGTGATGCCGCCTCCACTAGTCAGGTTCCAGGAGGCACTGCTCCACAATCTCCCGCAAGGTCGGGTTCTCCATGGCGGCTGCTACTCGTTCCTTATCATTTATTTGCTTGTTGACTACAAACACACAGGAAAAACAATTGAGCAGCCTTTGGCTAATGACTTCAACAGAAAGCATGTGTGCAAAATACCAACATTTGTGTACGAAGTGTACCCCCTTTCACAGATGAGGAAGACGGAAGCTGAGCAGGAACAACTTGCCTAAGGCCGCCTAGCGAGAAATCATGGCCAAGGTAAGATTCAGACCAGGGGTGTCCTGATCCACAGCTTGGTCTTCTGGCCACTGAGATACACCAACATATGCTCACCCTTGTGGACAGAGTGCCAGTTTAAGCAAAAAAAAGTTGTCTTTGGTCAAATTAGACTCTCTGAAGGAAAACCAGAAAGGGTGGCTGTGGTTTTTCTACACAATACTCTCTGCTCATCTGAAGAGACATCAATGTGTATGTATTTAAATCTCCAAGTGAATTTTCCCCATTGTTTTCTCAATTGTAAGCAATTCTAGAACACATGCGTCTTTCAAACCTGCACATTGTAAGATCAGAGAACCTGCAACGTTCTCTGCAAGCCCCACAGAAACACACGGCCCCACTTGCTCTGAGCGTTGTTCAGCTTTCGCTGCATGAATGCCAAGAGGCTGCTTGAAGCAGCAACTTGCAGCCAGGACGAGAACAGTCTGGATCCGCTCTCCCTAAACTATCTCCTCAAGAGCCACTCCACCTGCTCATTATCACACTGCCCTTCACTTTATGAAAAAGCAGGAGTGAGAATTTGCTGGCCTTCCCTCTTGCCTTCCTTCCCACCTCTTCTGTCTTTTGCATCATGCTTATAAGATCTAGCACTTTGTAAAGATCTGTGTAACTAAGCTGAAAGCACACTTACTGTCCTCCTCAGTGGAATGTGCTCCCTCCGATATGTAGATCTCCAACTAGATGAGAGAGAAAAACCTTTGCTTAGAAATGTTCTGTTCCTATAGTGCAGGAATCAATCTGTGCAGGATGCAATACCTAGAGGGGTTTGTTTCTGGTAAGTAAAATAGGATTATAGCCTAGGTCTTACTGAACAGGATGGGCTTACTTCCAAGTAAAAAACCCCACTGTTTGCAAACACTTCTAGCAATGCCTAATTGGACACCCCACTACAAAAGTGAAAGTCTCCCAAGTCACTCTGTTCTGTAGAATAAGCCCCAAACCTTATAAGGGAGGGCACCAGGATGAGGTCTCTTGTTATCTGGTATGCTCCCTGGGGCATTTGGTGGGCCGCTGTGAGATACAGGAAGCTGGACTAGATGGGCCTATGGCCTGATCCAGTGGGGCTGTTCTTATGTTCTTAACCTAGTCCAGGATGTTTCTGTTTGGTTCTCAGGTCAGATACTCTGAGGGAGCCTTTTGCCTCTGTTAAGTAAGGGCCTGCCTAAAAGCAATACCAACCCGGCTGTCTCTCAACAGCTCTCTCCCCCGCCTTCTCCGGGCTCTTGGTTCTCTCTCAAGATCACACTCTGTACGAGCAGGAAGTAGGCAGAGACCATGAGTCGGGGCACTTGCCACACACTGCTTTACAGGAATACGCACCATTCTTCTTAAGAAATCATAGTGAGTGGTGTGGAGGGAGCAGAAGATGTCTTGGTGGAAGTGCCCTGTGTGTGTTCCCAGCGGCCAACATTAGTGTATGTTGTCAGACAGACAAATGGCCTACCTTGTGCTTAAAAGGCAAACATCTCTGAAGTTTGATCCTCAAACACAATCCTAAGTTTTGAAGAAAAACAGATTACTTTTCTTTCCATGAACAAAACTCCCATCAACAACCTTTTCTTTTGCCCTCTTTGGTACAAGCATTTTCAGGTCAGTCTCCCAAACTGGTCTTGGTTCTCAAAGTTATTTTTTGTCCTGTGACAAAGGCTCAGAGTGACACTCAACAGGGACCATTTTCAAAAGTTGCATTTTAGCAGAGCAGTGCCGGAAAACAAGCCCAAGGAGAAGCTGTTGGCCTCAAGCATGTGAGCTTGTTCTCTTGTTTCGGACACTTATGTCCTTCAGATCTGCCAGGTGACAGAAGCAGAGAATTTGCCAAAGCCATCTCAACAGTGCCCATGACCGGGCTCTCTTGAGATACATCCAAGTAAGCCCGCATTTCTCAGGAGGCACAGATGCCAGTGTGCTGCCACTGCCCACAGAGAGCCTGTTGACGAACTGCACTTTGACAGCTCTGCAGCCCCAAAGAGGAGAGGGCTGTGGCCCTCGCGTGTGCCACCTGCTGTTTAGCTCTGGACTGAGACCTGAGCCCTTCACAGAGACATCAAGTGTAAGTGAGTGAGCATGGCAGCCCCCCTCCAGGTTGTGACTGCCCCCTGCTTGAGCTGCTCGGACAGCCTTGCCAGCGGAAGGGCTGGGGCTTCCCCAGACTGTCTCCAGTAGGCCTTGTGCTGGGCTAAGGAAAGGACTCTCCCATGGCGCAACCGGCCTCTTGTGAGTCTCTTGTGAGGCGGTGCCGAGGCCCTCCCTCTCTCACCGATCAGTGTGGCCAGGGAGCAGTGCGGCACGGTGGGGGTGAAGCGGATGATGACCAGGAACTCCTCTTCGCCAGCCTCCAGCACCTCCACGCCGCTCTCGGTCACCACCTCCAGCTCCTCCAGCGTGCGCGGCTTCTCTGGGTCGCGGATCGTCCGGATGATGTCTGCACGGAGAGGCAGAACTGGATCAGGCTGAGGCCTGCAGTGGCCGAAGTGCCCAGGGCGCGCAAGGACAAGGGCCGCATGCTCGGTAGTGTAGTTGGAGAGAGCGGAGCACTCAGTCTGGCAGGGGGCCCCAGTGGGGTGGGCAGGCGGCCCCTCCCTTCACAGCCATTCCAGGCAGGGGGAGCAAAACGGAGCTGTATGGGGAATGGCTCTGAAGGGAGGGGCCACCTGCCCGCCCTGCTGGGGCCCCCTGCCAGACTGGGTGCGTCGCCCCCCTTCCAGCTACGCCACCGGTCCAGCCCACCTTCAGAGGCGTCCAGGCCAGGCACCACCCCACATCTTTGTGGCAGGGAGTTCCACAGACTAACTACACACTGGGCCAAGAAAGATAGAAGCCCCGCCCTCCGGCATGCGCGCCCCCGCGAGGCGTCACTGACCGTAGACCTCGAGCGCGCGCTCCGTCTCCATAGCGACGGGCCTGTCCGTGCCGCTGCGCCGCTCGGCCGCCGCCTCATGGCCCCCCTCGCCGGGGGAGCGCCGCCGCCACCCCAGCACCCTCCACAGAAGCGCAAGCGGCAGCATCCCAGCCCCGCCCGCCACCCTCCATCGGCTAGGCCGCGCCCACTTCCGGCTGTCTGCGAAGGACGGCACAGCACCCGCCCCCGCGATTTGGGACTACAACTCCCGGCAGGCACGTGGGCAACCAGGAGAGCACTCTTCCCGGCATGCCGAACTCCTGCTGAGGCCTTCTGGGAAGTGTAGTGCACCGGAGAGGCTCCCTGCGGGCGGGACTTCCGCTCCGTGGTGGTGGCGGCGGCCGGCGACGGAGCCCCTGAGGAGGATGGCGGCGCCTCTGCGAGTGCTGCTCTCGCCCGCCCGGCTCCCGCCGGGGGACGTCGCCCAGGCCAGGCTCAGCCGCGGCCGGGAGGTCCTGGGAACGGTGGCCGCCGGCGGGGAGCTGCGCCTGACGGGCCTGGTCGCCTCTGAGGAGAGCCGGGACGGCTCCGGCGCCCGCCCGCCGGGCGTCTGGCGGGAGTGAGTGTGCCGTGGGGTGGGGGAAGGTGCCGCCGCCGCGGAGGGGAGGCGGAGGGAGGTGGGACAGGATCGGGCCCTTCGGACAGAGTGGGGTCCCTGGGAGCAGGCGAGGCAGAGCCTCCGTCCCGCGTGAGGTGCTCGGCGCAGGGCTGCCCAGTGTCGGCGCCGTCAGAGGGCTCTCGCGGGAGGATCTGCCTCGGCTGCTCCCCCCGCCCGAGGTGCTTCTCGCGGAGAGCTGCGGTCAGAATTGCGGTGGTTCTGGTTCCGAAGGGCGCGCCTGGCTGGATGCAGGACTCGCTCCCGGGCGGGGTGCGCTTGCAGGGCGTGCAGGCTCTGCTGGCCTGGTGTCTGGCTCTTCTTGCTGCGCCTGACGCTGTTCCTGAGTGTGCGAAGGGTGTTGAGAAGCATCTGGAGGGCCTCGCTGTGCGTGGAAGTGTGGAAGGGGCCGGGCAGACTGAGTCTCTTTTCCTAGTTTCCTGTGGGAGAGCGTGGAAGAAAACGGCTCCTCTGCAGACAGCCTCAGATTGCTGGCTCTCAGCAAGACCCATGAACTTTGCGTATATGAAGTCACTCTGGAGGTGGGGAACTGCCTGGCGACGCCTTTGCACAGCTGCAGTGAAGAGAGCCTGCAGAAGCTGCTCCTGTCAAAAGGTATTGGTGGGTAGATGTTCCTTTCAAACGCTTAAAGCATTGTCTTATTTAGGGGCAGCCTTCTGCAGCAACTGGGAAAGCATAGAAAACATTGTACAGGTTTGTACGTAGCAGCTGTTGTGTTACAGGGATACACCTTGGGGATAAGAGGTGCTAGTTGTGCAAGGTTGGTGGGGCCATTTCAGACACTCTTCATGGACTGTGGCTTATGCCCTTTGTGAAATGAGGGTGAGCAGCCTGTTTGTCTTTGTGAGTACAGACGTCCCCCATAACTGTGGGGGTATGTTCCTGCAGCTACTGCAGATACCCAAAACTGTAGATAATAGTGAACCCTGCTCTGATGTCCCCTTTGTAACACTCCTAACTCATCTCTCTTCATTTGCAAACGCTTTGCAAAAGGCAGCTTTTTTACCTTTTCCTTTAGAACACTTTGGAAAAGGAAGCAGACAACAAGAACTTAGACTTATAGCTGGTCAAGGAACACTAGAGGAGATGACAGTGAGAGTGCTAACAAGAAGTAGATAGGAGAGGGAGCAGACGGTGAGGCTATGTTCTTTTTTTAGGTCCTAGTGCTAGAGAGCTGGGTTTTTTTGTTTCCAGTGCGCTTGGGTTGCATTCTTTTTTTGGGTACTAGTGTGTTAACCATGCTAGATTTTCTCTAAGCAAACTCAGAGCTAGAAAAGATGGCCATCACCATTCTTGCCTCACTTCTGCCTCATGAATGCAGGAACCTGTCAAGAACATGGCAGACTCCATAGCATTTGGAGTATATGGTGAAAACATGACAATCTCCATACAATAAATTTCAATGAGGGAATGCGATTTTGCTGTTTTTAAAATAACAGTAATGGAAGTATGCTAGCAGCATGCTGGAAAGCTCACTTCCACATTTTTCCCTAGACAGAGAAAGAACACAGCCTGAGAATGCTAGACTCCTCTTCCTGTTAGCTTTCTAGTGCTCCTCTAGGTTGGGACCTGTGGATATGGGGGAGGGGGAGAGATATAGTACTTGGCTGCCATTGTTTCACTGCACATGTTGCTGTTGCTCTTGAGAATATGCAAGGATCCCTTCTGCTGAATTCTGCAGGTTTATCTTCAGTCACTTCATTGAGGCTGCTGTCATTTAAAAATGGCAGAGCTTTGGTGCTGCTCAACCACTGCATCATTGCACACCTGGCTTTTCTTGGAGGAGAAGTGGAGGAAAATGGAAACAATGGCTTTCTTCTTGATCTGCCACCAGCAACTTTGGAAAGAATAGTGGATGTTGCCTTTTGCCGAGGCATTCTTTTCTTGTTAGACAAGTCTGGGTGGATATGTATCCTTTTAAATGTAGATGTAGTCCTTAGTGGGGGTAAAAAAGACTGACTGCTTGAGGAGGTGGGGAAGAGGGAGCTCCTAACGAAACAGATATTTTCAAGATCAAATGTAAATCTCTTTAAGCTGGTATTTCAGTCCTCATTTAAGGCTTGATCCAAAGCATACTTCCTTGGGCGTAAGCTCCGTTGAACTCGGTGGGACTTATTTACAAGTAAACAGAATTGTAATTTGGTTTTAAAAAGCATGACATGCTCAGCCTCTGGCTGGTGGGTGTGAGGTGCACGCTGCCCAGGAGGACCCACAAGCTCTCTCTTTTCTCAGATGGGGCCAGGTGAGTCACAGAGACTGAGGTGGAGAGGAAGTCGCAGTACAGTTGCTCTTTGCCTTGGAGCATGGTGGGATGAAAAGGCTAATTGAATTTTATCTGCTATACGTAATTATTATTGTATTCAACATTTTTAGATGTTTTATTTTTTTTGTAAAATTTTGTGCTTGATCTCTTTTGTAAACCACCTTGTGGTGACTTTGTTGGAAAAGGCATGATATAAATGTGCTGTGGGGAGGGTGATGTATTTTCTTGCTGTGGCTTGACCAGTGATGTTCTTTGACACAGTTGCAAAGATATTTTTGATGCCAGGGATGGTGTGCATCTAGCCCATGTTGACATGTCTCTCTACCAAGCAGAGGGACAAGAGGAGAAGAACCTAGATGTCCTGCCTCCATTCAGATCATTAACTGTCTCTCATGATCTCAGCACTACTGTGATCACCAACTGCTGCAGTTGTGCCATGGCTATTGATCTCAACTTATACTTCAAGTAGGTGGGCTGCCCATGTTCCAAAAGGGGACACTGGGCAGGCAAATGTCGGTTCTTCCAAAAAAAAAAAAAGTGAAGTGGGACCTCATTTGGCTTCTTAGTGCCAAGACTGGACTCATGAGATTCTGCTGCCTGGGCTTCTGATGCCCAGCAGACCCTTTTGGCATGCCTGTGGCATGTTTTCTGTCACCAGCCATACAGTGGTCATTTCTCAAGATCCGCACTTGGCACTCTGCCAGGGAACCTGGATGAATTCTGACCAAGCACGACTGTCTTGTTTGGCAGCCTCCTGTGAGAGTTCTGGCCGTTCCTGTCCCAATATTTGGCAGTGGAGAAGTGCTTTGTCTAAAGCAGCTGTACTGCATTGTGGTGCAAAATAGGGCACTAAGGGCCAAATCCTATCCAACTTCCCAGCATTGGTGTAGCCACACTAATGGGGCGTGTGCTGCATCCTGTGGTGGGATGGTAGTTAAGGAGGCCTTCACAAGGTTCCCTTGTCTCAGGGCTTCACTGCAGCTGCACTGGCACCGGAAAGTTGGATAGAATTGGACCCTAAGTGCTGCTTTTGTGTTTCAAGGATATTCTGTGGTGCTGGTATCAGAATTTGTTGTTTGTGTGAAATGTCAATTTTTTCTGTGGGCATGTACCACAGAAATCCTGCTGTTAGAGCAGTTTCGGGTCTAAGCGTTCGTATGGCCTTAAAAGAAAGTAACCTGCTGATGATGGAAATGTTTCACTTTGACTGCAGAGAATATCCAGACCACTTATTATGTAAGAGAAATGTGGGCCATCTTCGTGTGGAACGGCTGGAGGGGATAGATGAGGATGACCTCAGGAATTCTAGCTGCAGCATGAGACGGGTGAAGCATGCGTTCCGGACAGACAGGTCTGTGAACAAAGCTGATGCCGCCTACCACATACATTGCAGGTTGGGAGATGGAGCTGAGTGCTCAACCCTGCTTGCCAGAGGAAGAGGTGCCACAACTAGCTTCCTTTCCTGATGGAGACATTCACATGCCCAGGCGGTTTCAAAGAGAAACTACCAGGAATCCATTGTGAGAGTTTTAATAGCCAGTTCCTATTGATGCTCTTTCATTTACATATAACTTCTGGTTGCTTCTGCTTAGTTCACATAGAGAGAAGGTGCTGCTCTATGGTGGAGCATGTACTTTGTATCTAGGAGGTCCAGGTTCACATCTCTGGCAGCTTCAGTTTAGATACCGGGGGTGGTTAGGGAGGCAGAATCTCAACAACAGGACTGGGAAAAACTTCTGCCCGAGACCTTCAGAGAGCTGCCGTGAACTAGTCACAACCAGGGTATGTGGTCTACCTTGACTCAGTGCAACATCTTCAAATGTTTTAAGTAATATTTCTTACATGTTCACTTCATAGAACTGTGAATCATCACTGATTAAAATACTGGTATGTTTTGTTTTTCGTGCAGGTCCTGGAAGGCCCACTTGTCTTCATTGGATGACGCAACAAAAACACTTTATTCTCCAGCTTTGGTGACTGCAGCTTACCCACCCTGGTATCAGTCTCTTCTGAATCCCGAGCACGATGATTATGAGCGACAGGACGCTTCAGAGAGCTCCCTTCTGGATGGTGCTGTGTGTCTCTTTTCAGACTCAGGAGGGAAAGATTGTAAAAATGCAAGCAAAGAAGAGAGACGATGGAATAGCATACATTTAGGAGGAACGGAAGTATGTGTGAAGCTGGACTGTAAATCTGTGACAGGTTTTAGTGCACTGTTCACAATCTCAAGTGAAACTGAAGGACTGGTTCTTGCTTTGTGGGATTTGGCAACCCAAGATGTGACATACTCTTGTGTAGGCAAAAACTCCTTTTTTGTGAACTGTAGTAGAGAGGAGCAACTTTGTCTCATCTTTTCAGGTGAGCGTCTTTGGTTGTCACTGAAGCCTGCACTTGAGAAACCTCTTATGCCAGAAGAACGCTTAGTCCCCATGTTGCACCACTGAAAACATCTCATTTTGAAAACAAAAATTGCAGCACATCTCATAAAGCATCGCAATGCTGACTGCAAAGCATGACAGTTACTTGAGTAACCTCTCCTTTTCCTTGTAAATTTTAGAGCCTGGTCTCTCCTTGGTCCTGTTTGGCTTGACTCAAGAAGAATTTTTGAATAGACTGATAATTCACGGGAGTGCTGGCACTGTAGATACTCTTTGTCAGCTCAATGGATGGGGAAGATGTTCCATTCCCATACATGCCTTAGAGGTAAATGAAAAATGTGGGGCTTGTGATTCTGTCCTGCTTCCCTACGAATGGTGTAAACCTGCAGTTCCAGTGGTCTTTTTTTTACTGTCTGCCTCTGGCTTACCTCAGCTCTAGAGAATGAGCTTTCTGTTCTGCAAGCAAAGGTTTAGGGCTGGGTCTCTTGTTCTGTCTCCTGAGCTCCAAAGTCAGAGCTTAAAATCTTTTACTATTCGGAGGGAAGGCGTAACTTCCCCCGCTCCGTAGTGTCTGCCTTTTAACCAGTTTAGGACATTTGGTTTATTGTTTGTAGCAGTATGATGAGACCTAGTTGCCTCTATAGTATGGGTGGGACTGTGTGTACAAAGATGTCAGAAGTACCTCTTGCGCAATGGCACACAGAATTGTCACAGGCAGAGAGCCCAGTGGGGCTGACTTCCCCACTTGTGAAGCTGCATTGAGAAAGCTGCACTGCCCGCTGCCTGCAGCTGGTGTAAAATTGGGATGTGGAACTTCTGGACACTGTGCCAGGATAGGCTTCTGCAGAAATGTACTGCAAAGGCTTGGAGCTATTTCTCTAGCCATCACTAGTGCCTCTGTTATTGTATTGCCTCAGGAACTGCAAACTGCTATTGAAAAATTAACATCCTCTTTGATGAAGGTGCATTTTTAATTGCCACTTTTATGTTTGTTAGGCTGGTTTAGAGAACCGTCAGTTGGACACTGTGGACTTCTTTTTAAAAAACAAGGAGAATCTTTTCAGTCTTTCCTCCACTTACTATCTACGGGATCAACCTGCAAGTGTCATGTCAGATCTTTACTTGAAGGGTAAGTAAAATGGTCTGACGGTTGGATGGCCGCCACTCAGGTCCAGACCTTTTCCAAGCAAAGTGAGCTTGAAGAATAGATGCTGCGAGCACAACTTGCTCCAAGCTCAGTGTCAGACAAACCACATCAAACCAAGGGGTTGCTGTACAAGGTGCAGAGGACGTGCAGTTGATCTTGCTCAGGAAAGGTTGCTCGTGGTGGGTTGTGAGGGACAATAATAATAATAATAAACTTAATAATAAACTTTATTTGTATCCCGCCCTTCTCCCCAAAGGGACAAGTTGTGAATGTGGTGCCTTTGTTTCTGTAACTGGTTTTCTTTTGCTGTTGAAGCAATCCTCTTGCGTGCTGACATTCTCTTTTGCAGGCGTGGAGGAGCTGAGGCCAGCCTTGGACTTGCTTTGCTTGGCAATCCGAGAAAACGATTTGGAAGCACACAGCAAACACTTCTCTGAGCAGCTGCTGAACCTCACCTTGTCTTTCCTGAACAAAGAACTCCATGACATCTTCATCCACGTGGAGGGTAAGATTCTCTGTGTTCATTTCAATTCCCTGTATGTTTGCGTTTAGGCTTTATTGTCCATCCTCTTCCTCCCATGACTCTACATAGTTTTTTCACATTCTACCAGGCAACAAACCTCTACAGTAGGGTAGACATCAAGAGAATTGCTTGTCCCAAATCACCAGCTTTCCCCCAGTCCAACACTCTGCCCTCTACACTGGCTCCCAGTAGCTGTAGTGTTGCATCCACGTAAGCAAAATAGGATAGGGCAGGGCTTTTCAAACTGGGGCGTTGCAATGCCCCAGCCTGTGGGCCTGGCCTCTGCCCCCTTAAGGGGCAGGGGCAGCCTGGAGGCAGGGAGGGAGGCAGCAGCGCGATCCCCAGGATTGCACTGCTCAGGGGGCTGCAGGGGCTTGGGTGCACTTACCCAAGCCTCCTGCAGCTTCCCCACGGTGCAGGGAGCCTGGTGCGAACTTTTGGCAGGGCTCCCCGCAGCAGTGAAAGTGAAAGCGGAGCGATCGCGCAAGCGGAGGCGGGGCGCGATCGCTCTGCTTTCACTTTCACTGCTGCGGGGAGCCCTGCCAAAGGTTCGCACCAGGCTCCCCGCACCCTGGGGAAGCTGCAGGAGGCTTGGGTAAGTGCACCCAAGTCCCTGCAGCCCCCTGAGTGGCGCGATCCTGGGGATCACGCCGCTGCCTTCCACCCACCCCTGCTGCCTTCCCCCCCCCGCGCCCCCGCAAGCACTTACAGTGGCTCAAACTCTCCAGGAGATTTTGAAAACCACTGGGATAGGGGGATGTATGTGGATGTATTAGCGTAGATAGGATTACACTTGGTATTGCTGGTCATCCATCCTGCCTCCCCTTTCTGCCTGCCTCAGATTTGACACAAAAAGGAGACGCGTCTGGTAGGTTCATTAGTTGTCTCCTTGTTTTTCTTCATAGAACTGGATGAAAATCTGGACAGATGTGTGGATGTTTTAACCAACTACATCACTAAACTTAGGACATTTATGATAAAGTTCCCTCAGCAGCCATCCAGCACCCTCGGTGTACCCTATGATCTTGAAGACGACGTGCCCCAAATAAAACAAAGTCAGATATGGGATAAGCTCCCCACAGAGGTAAACAGAGCATTAGTGTAAACTTCTGGGGTGTGGTTGATTAAATATCGCTAAAGGCTTTAGGTCAACTTGTAAATGATTTCATTCTGACAAAAATAAACAATCACAGCCTTCATTTAAGGGACAATCCAGCAAGAGTTAAGCATTTGGAAGTGCTATCAATGTGAACAGGAGCAAGCCAGCACTACAGGCTTCCCCCTCCTGTTGCAGTGAAAAGGGGCTTGCCTTATTGTTTCAAGGAGCAGCACCCCTTTTCCTCATTTCTGCCCTAGCTCCAAGAATGTCAGCCTGTTTAGGAGCTCTCCTGTGCACCCATTTTTATGTGAGGTAACGATAGAGTAAAGCACTTTGCTGAGCACAGCTCCCTTTGCTTGAACCTCTCACCTTTTTATTTATTTGTCTACTGATAAATGAGGCCACACCACATAGGGACAGGAGTACCCATCTGCCTCCCCTTTCACCAGGAACAGTGACAGGAAAGTGGGGTGGATGTGCCAATGCCTTGGTGATGCACCCCCGTCCCCATTCTTGCTAAGGGTCATATGCAGACAATCCAGAGCATGGGGTCCTTTCCCTGCGGATCTCTACTAGCTGGTGCCCAACTCCTTACCTGCTCTGTAAGGGATCCCCAGAAGCCAGTACTTGCATCTCAAGCGTGTCCTTGCCTTTTCAGCAAACGGTTGCTGACGCCATTTCAAACAACCAGCTACCAGAGGCGCAGACCTTTTTTCGAATGTCTCGCAACCCTGCCCAGAATCTAGAGGAGCTAACCCAAATAGGCCTGGATCTGGTTTACGGGAGCCTCCTGAGAGAGAACATTGAAGAAGCCTCCAAGCTCTTAAAAAACATGGTGAGTAATGCTGCACGCAAAGTCCTGCCTAGTCTGCAGTTCCCCTCAGTGATTTCCATACCTGCAGGCTGTTCCCTGCCTTGTTTCAGTGCAGAGCGCATGACTAGTGGGCAGGAGGTTCTGAGAACTTATTCTGCTGCTGCCAGCCAGAGCAGAGGGTTCTGGGCTAGATGGATCTAGTGGTCTGACTTGGTTTTGGGAAACCTCCTGTGGGAGTTCCTGAGCCTTTTGGTCTGTGAAACCTTCTGCATTGCAACTCTTTGACCCCTGACAGGGCTTCCAGGTGGCGGAACAACTGCACAGAATTTGTTTCTTCGTGTCTGATCAGAATGTCCGTGACTTCTTGGTGAGAACAGAAAAAACTGTGCTTGATTTTGTGGCACATTTATGTGTTCTTGTCATACTCTTATTTATTGCCTTCTTTTTGCTGCTGTGTTTCATACACTACTGCTCTACATTTATATTCAGTCAGCCCGCATCTTGCCCTCCCCCTTACTTGCAGAAATTCAACTACATGTGCTCAGGAGACCAGTAAAAAAAACAAACTTGTTTTAAAGTTCCATGCCTGAGAGTGAGATTGAGATCAGAGAACAAAACTGCTGCTCCTTTGGTCAGTTTTGGTTCCAGTATGTATTTTTCAGATGTTAGGGATTTTGAAGATAATTTTGGGTATACGTAAGTTTAGTTTTACATGCTGAATTTGGAATGTAACCTTCATGTAAGATATGGTCCTGCTGTTTACAGTTCTTAACACTAAACACATTAAATGTTCAAAACAACAGTCCTAAAAGTATCTGTTGAGTGAAACGTGCACATTTTGAAGTACTGTCTGCATTTCTTCAGTGCTGTCCGCTCCAGATGTTGTTAGTTTTCACCTTGCCCAAGTCACAGATCGGACTGAGTTTTCCTATTCTTTCTTGGCAACTGACAGTCCATGGTGTGAACACCTTTGTCTGCCGTCACTGTGTATACAGTTGGCCCTTGGAATTCATGGGGCATCCATTCCTGGACCCTCCGTGAATACCCAAACCTTTGGATAATTGAATCTGCAGGTGGGGGTCATTAGAGAATCTCTGGGCGTGACTGGAAGCACCTTCTGGTTGTGTGCAGAAGGTGAGCTGAGGCTCAGGGAGGCTGCATGTTGCATCCCCAATCCTCAGAAGCTCTCCTGGAGGCCTTAGAAAGGCATTTCTGGTTTTGGGCCAAAAACTGGAAGTATCTTTATGAGGCCTCCAGGAGGCCTTCAGAGGACCAGGGAGGCTGCACGTGGTCTCCCTGGGCCTCAGATCACATCCCAGACGTGACTGGAAGACTCTATACAGGAGGTACAGTGAGACCTATCTGACTTGGGTCAGGACCTGTGTTGAGTCACATCTGCAGATCCAGAACCTGCAGATAAGGAGCAAGCTTCTCTACCTTTCCCAATCATGTTTGTGAACAGGGAGCCAGCTTCCTCTGACAAGTTGCATTTCCTCTGGCCTGATGTTGTAACACAAAATGCTTTGCTAGTCAAGGTTTTGATTTGACTCCCAAGGTGAAAGTGCTGCAAGAGGAAAACTGTTTTTCTGAAACTGAGAAGGAAATGATAGACTTTGTGCATCAGGTGGAAAATGTTTATACAGGAGCTTTCCAGAAGAACAAACAGACTGTGGTCCAGTCCAGGTAATGCCTCTTCAGTTGCTTGTTTTAACTTGCCGATAACTTTTAAAAGTTACTATGCATTTTCAGTGAAAACTGTAAGCCCTGATGCTTTCAGCTGCAAGTTCTCATTCTATGAGACAGTCTTCCTGATTATTAGCTATTTCCATTCAAAGCAAATGTCCAAGCTGATTAACAGTGCAGTCTTGCAGCCTGTTAGTTGTAAACTGTGAGCTTGCACTGCTGGTTGTCTTTGAAGGGTTCATCATGTGTTATATCAAGTTTTTGAGCTTAGAATAGTTGTGTTAGCTGTTGGAAACAGCTTATTCCTTTGGGAGGAGTAAATAAATGAAATGGTCTCTGTGAAGATATTCTGTTCTCATTTCTAGACACTGGCGAGAAGAGCGTGACCCTCCATCACACAATCCCGTTTTGGATAAGTTCTTGAACTTCAGTGAAGACCAAGTCTGTACTGGGGTGCACAGAATTATCTTAAACTGGGCTCGGTGTTGGGATAAAGTTACACAAGAGATGGTTCTTCTCCCTACTCGCTCCCCTAAAGGCAAGTATTCTGGAATGAACATACTGACCTTGGAGAGCTTTGTGAATGCCTTGCCACAGGATGTTGTAACATCTACCTAGATGCCTTTGAAAGGGGATTGGACAGATTTAGGGAGGAAAGTCCATCACAGGTTACAAGCTGTGATGGGCATGTGCAACTTCCTGATTCTTGAAGTAGGCTACCTCAGAATGCCAGGTGCAAGGGAGAGGCCACAGAATGCAGGTATCTTGTCCTGAATGCTTCCTGAGGCATCTGGTGGGCCACTGTGAGATACAGGAAGTGACTAAATGGGCCATTGGCCTGATCCAGCAGGGCTTATCTTATGTGTTTCGGGATGTCCTTTTGGAATTGACACAGGCTATGATGCTTCAACTAAGGGAAGAAAGTCTCATGGAGCAGAAAGTCTTTGTGAGTGCTTTAAAGAAGAAAGCATGGGGAATTTTGCTTCCTTTTCCTGTCACGGGTGCTTCAGAGAAGCATCCTGGTTACTCTTCACTGAGTTTTGACCCCAATGGATCAGTGCTTACTTCTTTTCTTTACCCCAAGCTTGGTCATTTTATTTCACGCTGATAGCAAGGATCAGCATGCCAGTCTGTAGATATGCATAGCTACAAGCGCCCATGCTGTTATTTACATTGACTTGAAATTTTTTTTTTTAATACAGATTTCAAGTCATGTAATCCAGAGGTTCTTTGGATGCATCTGACATCTTGGCATGACTGGATGAATATTAGTTCCTGGATTGCAGAATCTCAACCACAGACTGTGAGCACAAACTGGCCACAACTGACTGTGGAGGCTATTGATCAAAGTACATTGTGCAGCAGTTACATGCAGAATGAAATATTGGACAACTTAGCCAGGTTTGTGCCTTTACACCTTAATGGATGGATTATCAGTTTTGACTAATCAGCCATATTGAAAAAGTAGCCCTCTTAACAACTGTGGAAGATCATGCAAAGTTGCTTTGATTTTCTCCGTAGAATTGGGACTTTTGTACCATCAGAACTAGAAGACTTTGAATGCCTTCTCCAAAGACTGACACTCACTGGAGGCGTGATGAAGAATCCTCATCCTGTACCAGAACATGTGCCTGCTAGTGGCTTAGACTTCCATACCCGCTTTATCCTTTACTGTTTAGAACGTGGGCTAGATCACCTCCTCTACACCTATTTAGACTATTATAGGTAACATATGTTCCAAAATCAATTCTGGGCAGACAAAAATAGTTGCAATGCAGAATGGCAAGATCTGTGAAGTGTAGCCCAAATGCACAGAGGTCTTGCTAGCTTCTGTTCTGCACGCAAATGCTTGAACCCAAAATCTCTTTGGTGGACTAGTGCAGGTGTTTGACAGCTTTCATTGTATCCTAACTGCAGTGTTTTCTAAGCAAAGCAAACTCTTTTCCTGCATCCTTTCCCTCATGAGGGCAGCAGAGCTGTTCCTGACCCCCCCCCCCCAGGCCTTTCTGTTTGAGCTGAATAGCTGGCATGGTAATTGGGCTCTCTTATAGCTTGAAAATATGAACAAGTTCTGCATATTTTCTTTCATTTGCAACTAATAATAATAATAATAATACAGGTATTTATATACCGCCTTTCTTGGTCATCAGATTTCTCCTCAGACTTTAATTCAAGGCGGTTTACATAGGCAGGCTGTTCTAAATCCCCGTAGGGATTTTTACAATTGAAGAAAGGTTCTATCTTTCAAGAAACACAACATTTCAGAAACTAATGAGTTTCTCTGTGATAACAGTGCTTGTTTCTGGTCATCACCTGCTGAATGATGTTACTTTCCATTTAATGATATAACTTCTGGCCCTAAGCTGGCACCATGAGTGCTGACTTCGACCCTCTGAATGAAATGAGTTTGACATCCCTGATTTAGGACGTGCTGCCACACTGTCCCCGCTCTCTGTGTTGCTGTAGCACACTGCAGAGAAAGCAGGTGGCTTTGTCACAAGGCAGCTATTGCCCAACTCCCCATTGTTCCCAGGCAGTGGCCCATATCGGGGGGGGGGGGGAGTACTTTGACATTGCATGAAATTGATGTGGGTCTTGATTTTTCAGTTTATTTTCCTCAAACTGTCCCATTTTGGATGATAAGGTACTCCATGAAGCTCACCCTTGGTTTGAATTTCTCCTGCAATGTCGAGGCGTTGCCAGGAGCTGTGGAGGTGAGCCCCTCCTCTGCTTATGCATCTCTTCTAGACAGCTGTGTGTGTGCACTTCTGATGACGGAAGGATGGTGAACCAGGAGCCACTTCAGGTGGGCTTGTGCCTCCCCCATGCGGGTCAGGCTGGCTGCTTATGCACCTGTGGCAGATTGGGTAGAAGTGCCTTTTACCAGCATCAGCTGTACTCTGGCCGTGTTTGCCGGAGCTTGGTTCTTGCAGTGCTGTGTGTGTGTGTGTGTGTGGTGCCCTTTGAAAACGGTCTGGAAATGACAGCTGGTTCAAGGTGCAGCAGCAGGCAAGCTAATGGGCACCTGCCAGGTGTGAGTTGCTCCAGTGCTGAAATGACTCAACTGGCTTTCGCTTGCTTCCCAGACCCAACTTTGGAGTGCAGCACATTGCCTTTTAAAAGTCCCAAGTGACATGGGGTTGGGATAGCTGAGGGACCCCCAGCCTCCAAGTGAACCTGCCTATGTTGTCATCATTGGAAACTGCTCTGGGTGCTCCCACTATCAGAAATGAGGCAGGTGCTACTGCAAACTGGTCCTTCTTTTTCACTGGAACTCACTCCCAGGAAAGCCAGCCTAGAGCTGTTCCCCTTCTCCTTCTTGCAGGGAAACCTTCAGGGAGAGGTGAAGTTGAATGTGCCACAGGTTGCCTTATTGTTGCTGGTCCTGTGACATTTGTAGAAAAGAATTCTTGCTAATAGGTTCTGAACTCTCTGCGATTTTTAAGTGTTGCTGTTTCTCTTGTGACTTGTTGTCAACCACCTTGCATTTGTTGGGCAAAGAGGTGTGGCAAGAAATATTTTTTAAAATGCTACAGTTGTTTGGAAAAGAAAATTCAGTTGTCCTTTTCCCCTCCCTTCTCAGATGCAAAGAGAATTTTTCAGGCTAGCCTGGCCAATGCCCAGATCTTGATACCCAGCAGCCAGGCTGGTGTGAGCACGATGCTCCTGGAGGGACGGACGCTTCTCGCCCTCGCTACCACCATGTACGCTCCTGGAGGTGTTGACCGGGTATGTTCTGGGTTTCTCGCAAGCCCCTGCTGGCTGTAGTGGGAGATCTATGGTGGTCCTGGGCAGGGGATGTGCCTCCCTGCTGCAGTATCATTACGCATGAGGTTCTTCTGGCTGTCTGAAGGGCAGGACAGAATGCTTTTCAGCTGCAGGATATGAAATAGCCATCCTCTGAGCTCTCTTGGGTTGGATGCAAAGGGCCTTCAGGTGCTTCTGTGACCATCTCCTTGAAAACAGATCTGGGTCCTGCTTTGTTGTAGGTTCTTCACAGTGGAGAAGGAGGAGAGAAGGTAGACATGCAACTCTTCAGAATGGCCCTCGCTCCTTACCCCAGGCTCAGAGCAGCCCTCTTCCCCCAGCATGCCTCTCATGGGATCTTGCCTTCCGACATCTCTCTCTACCACCTTGTTCAGGTACAGAGGCCACCAGAACAAATTGGACAGGAGTTCTGCAGGACAGTATTCCAGATAAGAGGGCAGCCACTCAGCCTCGAGGCACAGCAGGCACCCACTTGGAGCAGGGCATCAACCCTGTGGAATGTTTTCCACGTTGGGGTTTCCTTGTCCCCTGCTGTGCACTACTTCAGGAGGTTGACCCAAACCTGGCTGGCTTTCTTGCTCAACTTTTGAGGGGGGGGGGGTGAGGCTGATGGTGCGGGGATGACCATCAGTTTTTATTTTTTGTAATAGTTGTGTGTATTCTGTTTTTTCAGCCATCTTGGTATTCCTTGTGGCAATATAGACAGGATAAAAACATTTTAAAATAGACAACTGTAGTCGCTCAGTCATTGTTGTTGTTGTTGTTAACAATATTTATATACTGCATTTCAACTCCCATAGAATCTTTTGCAGTGGGAGACATACAGTTGTCTGCATTGTTCACCTGCTCTTTCAGGCTCACCAGTCTTCACTTGTGTCCTTACAGTTCAGTGGGGACAGAGTGATATAGCCCCCTGGGGATCCTGTTCTTTAGTGTGGCAGAGGGCGGGGTTCCCTACTGAGTAGGTATTCAGATAAGACCTATCTGCTCTTATGGCCTGGTTTTGTGCTGTTGGAGGATGTGAGGTCAGGACTCCAGCTCCACTCTGCCTTCCCCCCTTGCCTGTTTTCCCTCTTGCAACAGCCCAGTGACAACAGTGCATCACTAGCACTGCCTTGACGGCAAAGCCACTGACAAAGCCTGCCAAAGGCTGCACCAACATAATAAGGAACTTAGTGGCGATTCCAGTCTTGCCTAGCTAGCCTGGCTCAAGAATAAGATTTTGTACCCGGGGTGTGGCATGGTTTGGAGCGTGGTGGGGTCTCCCTTTTCCACAAGTAACCCATTGTCAGAACAATAACTGAAACAATCTTATGCCAGAGGGCAAATCACGAAGTGCACCTGAGAGGCTGAACTCTTTGTGGGGTATATTCTCCTTGGTAGGCTGGCATAATTACCTGCCCCAGAGCTGCAGTCTGCTGTGGGGTATCTGCAAGTGCCATGAGCTGGTTAGGGAGTTGCCTGTGCCTGCCGAATCTTCTGGCAGCTGTCTCAAGTGTGGTCTTGCCCCAGCTAGATTGACCCTTTTGTGTAACCCTTTAAACTGCCTGTGATATTTCCTTTTTGTGTTTTGATTTTTCAGACACTAGTTCCATTTGACCCCACCAAATTATTTGGCTGGCAGTCATCAAATACCCTTGCCCTATCTGGTAAGTCAAGTTTCTTATTGTCATGGAAAATCTAAATTAGATACAGTTAGGGCCTGGTCCTATCCCGCTTTCAGGCGCTGATGCAGCTGTGCCAGTGGGGCTTGCACTGCACCCTGTGGGGGGCCTCCTCAAGGTAAGGGAACAGTTGTTCTCTTTCCTTGGGGCTGCATTATGGCTGTATCAGTACTGGAAAATGGGCTAGGACTGAGCCTTTCGGTAGAGTCTCCCAATGTATTATACTGTTTAGACACTGTTTGGAAACTGACATGGGTGCTGCTGGCAGGTTTAACTTTGAATAAAGTCATTGATACCAGCTGGTTGTTGGATGGCTAAAGTGAGAAGCAAATCATTGCAAGCAGAATTTTCTCTTTTTCTAAAAAAAGAAAAAGAAAAGACCAACTAAAAGTACAGTTGTCATTCTCTTTTGTGAGCTCTAAGCTAGTGCACCAGTACAAGTGGATGTGTTGCTCTTGTAA
Source organism: Tiliqua scincoides (assembly GCF_035046505.1). Classification (NCBI taxonomy): domain Eukaryota; kingdom Metazoa; phylum Chordata; class Lepidosauria; order Squamata; family Scincidae; genus Tiliqua; species Tiliqua scincoides. The sequence continues at coordinate 8,962,814 of NC_089828.1, forward strand.
TTGGACCTCATCTGTTGTGTGGCAGTTCTGTTTGATTGATTGATTGGATTTATATTCCGCCTTTCTCCCCAAAGGGCACCCAAGGCAGCTAACAATAGTCCCTATGGTAGAGTAGGCCACCCCCAGTCTTCTCCTAGTATGTTCCAGGGTGGCTTTTGCTGAGATTTGCAACTGTCTCTTGGGTCAGCAACTGAGGGATAAAACCATCTCTCCAGAAACCTCTTCTACCTTTCCTCTCTACTTAACTACTTTTCTAAGATGGCAGAGCTGCCCTTTTGCCATTCCCTTATGGTGAGTCTGGTCCAGGAGGAGTGTCGAGCAGGCTGTGCCTCCTTTTTGAGCAAAAGACAGACCTAAAGCTGGCAGGACAAGGCGGCCTGTTGATCCTGTGCTTTGTTAAGTCCAAAGAGGTTCTGGTTCTCTGACTATCCTCCATTCTGCCCAGATGTTTGTGGTGACCTTCCTCACTTCTCGTGTCCCAGTCTTGTGAATAAGTACGCTGTACTGGAGCGGCTGGACTTCTCCTACTATTTGCGTCATGAGCGGCCTTCTTTTGCCTTTGGGGCCTTTCTGGTCCAGCAGCTGGCCAAGAGCAAGACACCCATGCAGCTGTGAGTAGTGCTTGAAGCACACTGAGATCTGGACAGAGTATGTGCAGTGGATGCAGAAAGCCCTCCCAATTTTCCGTGGGAATGCCGCTGACAACGAGGCACAGCCTGCAGCGCCAAAGAGCAAAGGCCAGCTCCCTTCACCTACAACTAATCCTGTCGAGTTTGACTTCCATTGTTAGAGTACCTGCCATGCATACGTGTGGCAGGTGGCAGGTTCAGTCACCAATCCAGGGTCCTGTAGCAGGTGATGAGGAAGACCTGCTGCCAGGCAGAGCATACAGTACCGAGCTAGTTGGGCCCATAATAGTCTGACCTGGTCAGTGGCAGCTTCTTGCAGTCATGTGGAGACCCCCTGGTTTCTCTCTGCTGTTTCCAGTGCCTTGTGCCGATTGCCGCTTCCTTCCCCTAGGATTCAGCAAGCTAACAGTGAAGCCCATGCTCTGGCCCTCTCGCTCTTCTATGCACCTTCTGTTGCTGCCGCCTGCATATGTTTCTTGGAGTTGCTGGGCCTGGACAGCCTCAGTCTCAGGGTGGACGTCAAAGCTGCAAACGTGATTTTGAGCTTCATGTCCAGGAGAGAAGAGCCTCAACACAATTCCATCCGGGAGTCCCTAGGTACAGTCTCGTTCTCCCATCTTGTCCCCTTGCTTTTGTTTGGAGGACAGTGCATCACAGTTGAAAGGCAGCTTGACATCGCATGGAAGCTTTGGTTCCTGAGAATAGGAAGTCTAGTTGTCTCTTTGGCAAGGACCTTTGTCAAATTGTGCATTCACAGTGAAGGTGAAATCACTGCAGGAAAGTGCCTGAAGAAAAGGCTACATTTAACCATGTTTCTAGTGCTGTTAGACATTTTCTTCTGATAAGAAAAATTTGTAATTGATGAAATGACCGTTTTTTAAAAATGAAAATATTAGCACCAGGCGAGGGGGGAGGGTGCCTTTCTGAAAACAGAGGCAGATGGTGATCATGGAAGGAAAAGTAATTATTGCTGCCTCCCCATGAAGGTGAGACCTCGGCAAAATGCTTTGCCTGTTCTGTTTTTCAGTTGTAAAGCTGATGGAGCTGGCTGAGGGTGACAGAACAGCTGCAGAAGAGCTCCTTGTTTGCTTGGAGGAAGCAGTCTGGGATAAGATTGAACATCAAGAGATGAAGAAGTGCGTAATGGTGCATCTCGGTTTGTCTGGCCCCCAGAGCATTGCAGGGCCTGCTGGTGGGAGTGTTCTCTCCATGAGATCAGGCGGAGCACTGGCTGTGCCTGATTCACGTTGCCCTGGCATGTCCAGCTGTCGGGAATTAGCAGCACATTCTCTGGCCTTGCACTACTTCACTACTTTTTGCTAAGGCAAAGGGCACGAATGGCTGAGCATTACATTGCCCTGTTGTGGGTGAGCTTTGTGCAGTCTCTTGCTATCCGCTTATTGAAGCAATGGGTGTTTGAGGTGTCCAGCTTTGTAGAAAGCCAAATGCCCAAGTGTTCTGCCTGCAGAGACCTGCCCCAAAATATCCTCTGGGGAAGACCCGGCAAATAGGGCTTCTTGCCTTGATAGGAAATGGCGGTTCCCTGGTTGTGCAAGGAGGGATAACCCACTTTTTCTCTCCAGGACCTCCAGTGAGGCGAGGAAGCAGTGGTCTCTGGTGGTCCAGTTCTGCAGGCTCCACAATCTCAAGCTGAGCACATCCTACTTGAAGGAGTGTGCACGGTCCAGTGACTGGTTGCAGTTTCTCATTGAAGCCCAGATGCATGACTACCCGCCAGCGGAGGTTATCTGCTCCTTTTACATTTGTTAACCTGGAGGTGGGACTTTTTCCTTTTGCAGCACGTGGAAGCAAAAGGCCTTTTGAACAGAAGGTTAAGTTTCTACTTTCAAACGGGGCAAGATCAGTGATGGATAATGTGACTTGGTCAACCTTTGCAATGGATAGATAGAGGCCAGTCTTGCTGGTTGCTCAGGGACAGAACATTTAGTTGATGGTTGGTTATTTGAGGTGTTAAATATCTGTTTTCATTGTGAGTGGTGAAGCCAGAACAATCAGCCATTGCTGGATAGCAGCTTTGGGCCTGCCTGATTATCACTTATCTGTATCTGGACTTTCCCTTTCCCAGGTCATCTTCGTTCTCCAGGACTTCCCCCCTCCCCTTCAGGATCACCTGCTCCTGGCTTTTGAGAGTTTGCGGGCCACAGACCCTCCTCTGAAAGGTCAGGGGGATGCTCCCCACCTGCTGAGGCACGAGCCAAAGCAGAGCGGCTGCCCACAGGACCTTTTTACCATCCTGCTCCGGTGCCAGGAGCAGCAGCATCCTTGGCGTTACCTCCTGGCTGAAGCAGTGCGGCATTGTGCGCCCAGCCTGTGTGTGCTTGCTGTCTGCTTCCAGGTACAGCAGGTGCTTCAGTGGGACAGGATGAGGGGCTCTCAGGGTGGCATGTGGAAAGGTGTTGTGGGTGCATTATTCCGTGTCTCTCTCATCCCTTCCCTGGCAGGGCGCCAGCATTCTCCATGGCCTCTGTGTTTGGATCGTGGCTTCCTTGGACAGAGTCACTGCTGCTGAAGTGACCCAGCATGTGGAGGGCACGGTCGAGGCCCATGACTGGAACCTCCTTGACTTGGCCACACTTTGGCAGAAGCTTTTACAGAGGCAGAAAATGAGAACTCTTCTTAATGGCTTTCAGTTCTTTCTGAAGGTAGCCACTTGTATGTTCCGGTTGTCATTTTATGAGGAGTTTGGCTGTTCCTGCTGGGAGCTTATCCTGTGTGCAACTCCCCCTTGTTCCAGTGGGTCCAACATCCCTCCTCTCTCTGAGTTTCCACCTCATTTTCCAGGGTGTCTCTGGAGCTAACACGTGGGGGGTAACTCTTGAGGGGGGAGAAGATTTTTTTCAGATTGAAAGCTGAAAGAAATAAGGGGACTTGCCAACACAGCTGCTCAAGTTCCCCCCTTCCCTCCCCTCACACACACTCACACTCCAAGTTAAGAAAGGGATGCTGGGCCTGTCTTTTCCCTGCCATGGTTAAGGCTATGGGGCCTTAAGAGCTGGAGTGGGGAGTGTTCAGCATGAACCATGCAACTTGTTTGGGTCAAGTGTTTGATATAAACATATGTGTTGTTTTAAGGATTCTCCTTTGTTGATGATGCTGGAGGTGTATGAGTTGTGCACGGACTATAAAAACTACACTGAAGCAAAAACCAAAATCCTTCATTTCCAAGCCAGTCTTTCCAGAGTAAGCAGAAACTTCATTTGCTTGATGAGGGGTTTTTGTACAGAGGTACATCCTCAGCCTCTTGTTCACTTATATAATACTTACTAGAATCCTCCTTTCTCACTGAAAAGAGTTCCCTCTGCTCAGCCGTGCCTGCCTGTCTCTCTTCATATAATTCCTGGCTTCCTCTGTGGCTCGGTATGGCTGCAGGTGCAAGTTGATTTGCTTTATCCTGGAGCTGGAGGGGAGCCGAGTTTGGGTGGCTCTGGCTGATGTGTGGACTGTCTTTTTGCAGCTTCAAAGCACAGATGCAGAGCCACCTCCCACTCTGCCTGTGTTGTGGCTGGAGTCTCAGGCCTCCTTCCTTCTGGAGCTGATGCTGCAAGAGTGCCAGACGCAGTATGAGTTAGGAAAGCTGCTGCAGCTCCTGGCTGACACAGGCATCACTTTGCTGCACGGTAAGAGGAGTGTGAGTGTGTGTGTGTTGGATGTGAGATGCCATTGCCCTCAGGCTGAGTGCCCCTTGAAGTAAGGAAGAGCCTCTCTTTTTGCTTCTCTTGAACACAGGGCCAGATATGAAGAGGCTGAGTGCCCTCAGCTGGATCCTGAAGGACTCCTCCATCTCCATCGATCGCGCCATCTTGAGCAGTTACACTCCTGAGAATTTCCAGAACGAATGCAGAAGAATTTTGGAGTTGTTACAGGAGAGGAGCTGTTTCTCCACGGCACGGGCAGTGGCAGAGCTGGCAGAGCTCCCTGTGGACAACGTCATTGTTCAGGAGGTACTGGGTGGCCAGTGGGCGCTGTGCAGGGCTTCTTGCCTTTGTGTTCGGTGGGTGGATCACATTCTATCTCTACTCGTAGCAGAATGAGCATGATGCGTGCCGATACCAATCCCTCCTCTCTGGTGGCGTTCCACCTGAAAGCGTTCTTATCTCTGCAGGCTTTTGGCCTGACCATCTTGTGACTCTCTGTGGCTCCCCCTTGTGTGCGTGTGAGTTTTGACTTGGGGACAATTACCTTTTTGAATCTATACCGGCCCTTGACCCATGCCCTCCCCTTTCAAGCAGCTGCATTTTTCTTAGGCTGACTCTTGTTGGAGAAAGGGATGGAGAAATTTCTCTTGTGCTTTTGTATAATCTGCAGGTGCTTCAGAACCTGCACCTCTTGAAGCAGATGGGCCACTGGCCTCAGAAGCGGACCAGGATTGAGTTCTGGAGGAAGTGTCATGAGAGCTTTGGACGGAATGCCGTCTCCAGCCAAGCAGCATCTGATTTCTTCTTGTCTCGGGCAGACGATGCGTCTAAATCCCTGGATGAGGAGGAGAAAGTGTCGAGAATCCTGGAGAGGCAGCTCCTGCTGACTTTGGCTGGCCACTGGCTGGCCCAGAGTGACCCTGTTCGTCTGGACAAGCTGGAAGGAGTGGAGAGAGAAATCTGGCTCTGCCGCATCTGGCAGCAGACTCTGAGCCTTCAGGACGCTGCTCAGAGGCAGCCCCAGTTCTCTCCCCAGATTTCCATGAGTGGCGAGCTGTCCTTTGACTCCCTAGCCAAGGAGTTCTCCTTCTCCAAGCTAGCTGCTCTGTGCGTGCCCAAGTACTTGCAGCTTGAGGGTTTACCTTCCCTGAATGCCTCGCAATCCCTGCTCTCGGATGCCGAGGTGGAATCGCTGGGTGTACTGGTGGGGCGCCTGCTGGACGAGGGCAGCGTTCACGAAGCCAGCCGGGTCTGCCGCTACTTTGACTTCTACAGTAGAGACGTGGCCTTGGTCCTGCATTGCAGAGCCCTGGCCTCCGGAGAATCCCCCTCTGGTGGGTTTCAGGCAGAGATGCAGGTCATCCTGGCAAGAAGGGAAAAGGAGAGATGTGAGGACACGGAGGAAAAGGGAAAGTCCCCAAAGCCCCGTCTTCACAGCAGTAAGTAGCAGGAGCTGCCAAATGCCTGGCTCTGACAAGTGCCTCTCCTCAGGAAGATGACACATGCTCCTCCTGCCTCAGTGGCTTATTCTTGCTGCCCTCTTGTTTGCAGGGATAGGCAGGGAGAGTGGCTCTGCTTCATGATAGAGGAGTGGCTGGCCACTGTGAGTGGTGTTGGTATTTCCTGCACTGAGCTTCTCTTCCAGGCCTGCAGATAGTTTTCTGCTTTAAAAAATGTGTGGCGTTGGGGGTGAGGTGGCTGCCCAGCAGTTAAATGTTTCTGCATGTGCCAGGTGTGTTTGGTCAGCAGCTTTGCAAAAGGAGCTCGTTGGTCCCATCCATGGTCAGTTTGCTGCTGCAAACAGTGGCTTGTGTTGTCTGTCCCCAGCCTCGCCTTCCTAAAGCAATAATGAAAAACCCCATCTCTGCCCAGCATGCGCCTTCCTTGCTCTCCAGAGTTGTAATTTTGTTTTCAGCCTCCAGTCTGGAGCAGTGGTCCTTTGTGGAGGGTCCCCACTCAGAGGATGAAATAGTGGGCAGCCTGCAGGCTCTGACAGCAGAGTGTGTGCACGGGCGGAACTACTGCCGACAGATCCTCTGCCTGTACGAACTGTCCAAGGTGCGTGGATGTCTGGTTTGGGGGGAGCAACAGGGCAGCAGGAGACAGAGTGCTTGGAGAAGGCCAAGGACTATCCTCATGGGCCTTGCCTGTCAGTTTAGCATGAAGGAGCTCTCTAGAATCAATTTTGTCGCCTGTGCCCCTCTCACCCTCACTTTCTCTATGGTGTTTTGCAGGAGCTGGGCTGCTCCTTCTGTGAGATCTCTTCTCATGACTCCAAAAGGGTGCTTCGGGTGATCCTGTCTTCTCAGCAGTCAGACAGGTGTAGAAAAGCCCAGGCCTTCATCACCACCCAGGGGCTGGATCCGGAGACCGTGGCAGAGCTTGTAGCAGAGGAGGTCACCCAGGAGCTTCTGGCCCCTTCGCCAAACAAAGGCAGTGAGTTTGGCACTCACTTCCTGCGTGTCGGTTCAGCTCCACACAGCTGCCTGCGGGCACGGTGACTTCCAGATTCTTGCGCACATTGTGCCTGTAGGGGCCACCCCAGGTGTCTGCTGGCCTTTTTGGCTTCAATCTCACGTCCATCCTGCTGCCTGTCCCAAGGCCTTTCCACACTGCAGCTGCCATGGCAAGAGCTTGGTTAGCTCAGCTTGGCCAAGGTGGGAGCTGGTAGGGGAAGCGTTCCTGGAATTGGGTTTGGACAGGAGAGGGAACTGTGGCTGGGTAAGTAATGGACTGGTGTGCAACTAGTATGTCCTTTTATGTGCATTTGGATATACAGGGCAAAAACATGTCCTGAATCCTGCAGAGGAGAGCCAGGACTTCCTGCAGCTGGCGAAATTGTGTCAAGACCACACTCTGGTTGGCATGAAGCTCTTGGATAAAATTTCATCTGTGCCGGCTGGGGAGCTTGCATGTAGTAAGTTGGGGGATGGGCAAACGGGGGGGGGAGTCCTTAGTGGGATGCTGAGAAATAGGCCCTGGCCACTGGAGCCTTGTGGCAGGGAGTGAGTTGCTTTGTGACCCAGGCTGCAATTCTGAGCCTACTTGCTGAGGCTCATCAAAGTCTGAGGAGCTCTGCTTCCAAGGAAAACATGCTCAGGATGGGCCTTTCTGTTGTTTGCCGTCTTTGCATGATCCACACCTGGAAAATGTGCCTCGGTGCTCACAGGAATTTCAACCAGGAAGCTAGAGCTGTTCTGTGGAGGGCTTGGCTCATGTATCGCAGTCCTTGATACACGGGAGCATCACTGAAGAGCTCTTTTGCAACATGTAAACGAGCTGTCTGCTTCCAGGGAAGGAGGGGGTGACCTTGATCGGGAGGGTTCCCCTGCCAGGAGTCTGTAAGTGGCCTGCCAAATCCCTGAGGAGCTGTGGCACTTCTTGCATCCTGTAACTGTGGTGGCAGTGCTTGTTGATGATATTTATACACTGCTTTTCAACAAACAAAATTCACAAAGCAGTTTACAGAGAAAATCAATAACTAAATGGCTTCTTGTTCCAAAAGGTCTGAGATTGCTGGTGGCTACCACCATGTTACAGAGGAGGAACTGAGTCCAGCTGCCTCAGAGCTTGAGGGGCAAAGAGGGGTGTCCCAGATCCAGGCTCTGGCTTTTGGATTGTGCTGGCTTTATTGGAAAGCACCTATAATAATGGTCCCCATCTCCTTCTTTAGCTACTGAACTCCTGATCCTAGCCCATAATTGCTTCAGCCTAACCTGCCATATGGAAGGCATAACCCGTGTCCTCCAAGCCGCCCGGCTGCTCACAGATGAACACTTGGCACCCAGTGAGGAGTACGGCCTTGTGGTATGTAACTTCCCCAAAGTGCTGCACTCTGGAGCCTCTCAGTGGGCTGGAGGTGGCACTACAGCTTCCTGACCTGGGCACTTCAGGGCAGCAGACTGGTGGGCCTTTCCAGTGCCAAAGCACCCTCGCTGAGCAGAACAAAGACCTCTGCCAGGTGTTGGACTCTGACTGGTGTGCTGGCTGCATTTTGCATTGGTCCGCATTCGCAAGCAACGTGAGCGTCTCTTTTCCCCCGGCTGCCTGCTGCATTTGCCTCCTGATGTTTCTGTCTTCCCCTGCTGGTTGTCTGATGGAGCTCTCACCCCCACCTGAGGGAGTTGTTGGAGTCTGAAATCCAAAATACTGCTTGCCAATCGCGTTCCACTGCCCCCACCTCTGCCCTGCAGTTGGGAGTTTGGGTGGCAAAGTTGATTCTCTCTTCTCTCCTCCTCCCCCAAGTGCTTGGGGGAGCCCTTTCCCCCATGCCGATGCTTTTTTTTGTGCTGATGTGCCCTGTTTTTCTCTCTCCAAAGGTCCGACTTCTCACTGGCATCGGCAGATACAATGAGATGACTTACATCTTCGACCTGCTGCACGAGAAACATTACTTTGAAGTGCTGATGAGGAAGAAGTTGGATCCGGTGAGTGTGAGGACACGTTCGCCTGCCCCAGTGCTTGGATTCCAGCCGTCGCAGGAAGGAAACCATAGTTAGGACTCTCATCCCAACCCAAAGGGAGAATAAGCATCTACGATGCATTTCATACCAGATGTTCTTTGAAGTTTCTGCTACAATTTTTTTTTTGAACCACCGGATTAAAATGAATTTGAAATTTAATGCAAACTAATCACCTCCTAGCACTGAACTTCTGAAAGGTCTTGTTGAGAATGAACGTGCAGCATAATAATCTGTATGATTATATTGTGGCTTGAAACTGGCCGCAGGTCACCACATGTGTCACCCACCAGTCCACTTTATGTAACTGCCTGGCAACTACCTGATTTCTGCCATCGGTTCTTGCAGCCAGAGAAACATAGATGGGGTTGTCAGTAGAGTCCCTTCCAAGAGAGACAAAGGCACCCCTTCTCTTACTGTGTTGCTAGCCAGTGTATCCCATAACTTAAAGCATTGTTGTTAAACATTTAAGAAACTTAGGGTGTGCCCCTCTGTATAATGGTTCAGTTTTAAATTTATTTTTCTTAATGGCTCTAGCTACAAATTAGAATGTAGTTTTATGTAGGAAGTTCTTTTAACTTTTAAAAATTTAAAGCAGTTGTTTAATCTGGCCTTTTTTTCTTGGTGTTTGAGAACAGTCTGCTTGTCAGCCAAGAAGGCAAATGTGTCTTTTAGAAGAGTATAAAAACAGCTTTGATTTCCAGTAGGAGGCTCCAGGTGGTCCAAGAGTTCAGATGTGTCTTGGCTTTGTATCCTGAAGCGTTCAGGATATAATCTGTGGCAGGACTTCTCTGTCCAGAGATCTCTGCCACATTATACAACACTATTGTGTGTGTGCTGCGTAAGAATCGCAAGCGGCAGGAAAGATCTGCATTTTGCCTTCATGCACCCCTATCCCTTCCCCTCTCACTCACAGAGCGGGACCCTCAAGACAGCCCTGCTGGACTACATCAAGCGCTGTCGCCCAGGAGATAGTGAGAAGCACAACATGATCGCTCTGTGCTTCAGCATGTGCCGCGAGATCGGGGAGAATCACGAGGCAGCCGCCAATGTCCAGCTGAAGCTCATTGAGTCACGGTCTTGGGGTGAGCCATGGGGAAGTGGGCAGTTGAAGCCTGTTTCCCCTTGGGTAGAAGAAGACATTCAGTGCTGAGGTGGTCTCTCCCACCCTACCAGGAAGGGGGACTGGTAGAGGTTTCATCATGTCCTCATCAGGAGTTGTCCCCTCACTTGTCCTGCCTCCCCCAAGAAAAATGTAGCAACAGGAGGCAGAACCAAGGGGATCTCCTTGGTTATGGGCCTCTTGTCCCAGTTTCTTCTCTGCAAGAGTCAGCAAAAGGGGTTAACCCCTGAAGGGCCTCTTTGTGGCCCCAAGGCAGACTTGTCAAGAGTGGTTCTTCTCAAAGGAAATGGTGAGCTCAAAGGAACTGATCTCACTGATGGTGTTTCCTTGTTCTTTCCTTCTCTGCTGAAGGAGAGCAGACAGGTGCCCCAGAACTCCTTGAGGCCGTCTGAGGAGGTGGAATCTGAATGCCTAGGAAAGCAGATAAAAGGAATACGTCTGCAGTGCTGTCATCCACAGGCTCAGGAGCCAAATATGTGTTCCTGCAATGGGAAATTCTGTAATCTACAGCACCCTCAGTTGTCCTGATGAAACCATTTAATTCCTTTGACCTCTCAGCATTGTGGGATTCCAGGGAGACCAGTGTTTGATTCATTTCCTGCTTCCCCATCCCCTGAATTTGGCTGTTACTCTTAACCATTGGCCACTCTGGGCACAGTGCAGGTAGCCTCCGTACCCACCACAAGCATGCAGCCAACTCTTCCCTCCTTTCCAGAGGAGGGTCTCCAGGATGTGCCAGGCCTGAAGAAGCTTCTGATGAAAGCTCTGACCCTCTTCATTGATGCTGCGGAAAGCTATTCCAAGGTAAGACTGAAGGGGACTATGCAAGGATTGGTGCCAGTGGTAGTACTTGATCTGTGAAGATGGGTCATTTTCTCTCCACATCCCACTTCATTCCCTTCCTTTTAAGCAAGCCCAAATCCTTCCATTCTCCATCCTGCACATAGCAAGGCCAGTACAGGAAGAGTGTTCAGTTTTAAGCAATCACAAGCCCCTGATTGCACAATTTAGTTGGCAACAGAAGGATCAGCCAGTCTGGTTAAGAACCAAGAAAAATGCCTCTGTCTAGAGCTGGTCGCCCTGGTGTGACCTTTGTTTAGAAAGAACCCAGGAGTGCAGCTGCAAGCAGTGCAGTTTCGTCCTGACTTGCCTGACACCTTCCTGCCCTTCTAGGACTTCTGTGTGCGCCAGGCCTTGCGCTGCAACCGGCTGACCAAGCTCATCACCCTGCAGCTCCACTTCCTGAACACCAGCCACAGCACTAAGCTGATCAACCTCAGTCCGCAGGACCTGCTGGACTGTGTGATGTCTCTGCCCAGGTTCTACCAGGTGAGGACCCGGTGTGGGCATGGCCTAGCAAAACTTGCAGTGGGTCTGAACTTGCTTCTTCTTGGTCCTCAGTAGGAGGCCTGTGGGGGGCAGGGGGCCTGCTGCACACAGGAACTTCTCTGCTTTCATGTGAAAAATAACAAGCCTCTGGGCTTCTTTTTCCTGAAGTCATGCTCAGAAAGCAGGAGCCATTGCATAGCCAGGGGGTTTGACTAAAAGGCTGAGCTTCGAATTGGTGTCCCTGTCTCGAATCTGTCACCGACTCACTAGATGATCTGAAGCGAGCCACTTCCTTTCAGCCTCCACCTTCCCCGGCTGAAATATTTACTGACTACAATATGGGGATGATAATGAACATTACAGAGTTGATGAAGGGTTATGTGAAAGTTTGGGGCTGAGTACCTAAAGAAACTCCATCTTCCATATGACTCTTCCTGTACCCTGAGTTCATCTGGCAGGGCCCTCTTGTGTGTCCCACAGCTGTCTGGCATAAGACCTGAAGACCTAAGAGGGGCTTCTGTTGTGGTCCCCTTCTTGTGGAAGCTGCACACCGGGATGTTTGCTGTGCATTTTCCTTCTGGATGTTTCATTGTACCCTGAAGACCCACTTACTTTCACTGACTCTTTCAGGATATATTTAAAACATTCAGCACTGATGTGGACAGTCACGGAGACCTTCAAAATAAGGGAACGTTTCTTCCCTTACCTCAGGGCTGCATCAGCGCTAGAATGTTGGATAGGATTGGGCCCTCATCTGCTTTTGGTTATGGCTCTCCCTTGGTTGGTTCTGTGCTTTTATTGTGTTTTTTTTTTTATAGTCTCCCTTACTGTATTTTAAATCTTGTATGTCTTGGGGCTTTTTTATCCTGCAGGAACGAGGCAGGATAAAAATCTTTTAAATAAAATAATACATGTGAAATGCCTTGAACACTTGAAACTACTATTTAAGTTCTACATATAATCTCGCTCAGCTAAGGGGAAACTAGTTGAGTGAGATAACAAGATGAATCCCTGGTGGCTGGCTTCCTTGCCCGCTCTCCAAATGTGACATCACAGCAAACTGCGGAGTGTCAGCAAAGCAGAAGGAGCTGTAAAAGCCTGGCTGTCCTACATTAAATGTGCCTAGGACCTCAAGGGGATGAGACTAGCCTGGGTGGCCAGGCGGTGCCCATTCCAGGTACTAAGGCTGTCTGGCACTTCTTCCTCTCTCACCCAGGCTGCAGTTGTGGCTGAAGCTTACGACTTTGTCCCGGACTGGGCTGAAGTCCTGTATCAGCACGTGATTGTGAAGGGCGACTTCAACTACTTGGAGGAATATAAGCAACGTGGCCTGCTCAAGACTAGCACCTTTGAGGAAATTGCCCGCAAGTGAGTCATCTGTGCTGCCCCATTCTGCTTGCTTCAGAGTTGGGGAGTTCCTTGTCTCTGACCTTCAGCATTACACTCTGGAAGGAGGTGGCTGCTGTTCTTTTGGTGTCTCCTGCCAGCTGCGAGGGGTACCACTTTTCTCCGGTTGCAGCTCAAACACTACCTTGAAGTCCTGGGGGGAGGCAAGAGGGTGGAAGTGGGACTTGCCAGGGAGAGGATGGAGTCACACCTGTTCATAGTTTGGACCGTCTTCTCTTCCAGGTTCAAGCAGCACCCAGGCAGCGAGCCTGCTGTGAGAAACCTGAAGAAGCTCCTGACCTATTGTGACGATATTTACGTGTATTACAAACTGGCTTACGACAACCAGCTCTATGATGTTGTAAACATGTTGCTGAAGGATGCCCAGACAGGCTGTTGCCTGAATGACCTGCTGGCCAACTAACCTTTCTTATCAGTGAGCAGAGCTGAATCTGTGACTGATGCTGGGGGGAAGCTTAGACTGTAACGTTGGGGAGAAACACACTTTTGTTGCAGCACCTGAAATGTATGATAAAAATACCTTGTAACATTCCATTCTCATCTGTGTTGATCCTACTAACTAAACAGTGAATGAGAAGAAATAACCTCAGGGCTGCACATGGTTGCAAGAATGTTAAAATTGAAGAGTTTCTGCTCAGGGGCTCACTTCAGAATGACCCTGCAGTAAGAGCTCTGCCACAGCTTGAGTCTTAGAGCCTGAACTCCATACCAAAGCAGTGGGGCTGCTATTTTCTTCAGGAACCCTTTTTCCCTTGCAGTGCAATAGTTGGGTTAAGATTAGCAGAGGACCATTTGCTGTACAAAAATGTAAATGTATTAAAGTACAACTTTTGTCACACCACTCTTCCTTTTTTTTTAACCCAGAAACTCTGGAGCAAGTGTGTTCATTTTTTTAAAATATGCAGCTCCTGGTGGAATGTTGTTTTAAGGTGCTAAAAAGAGACAGGAAAGAGAAATCATAGCCAAAGGGCTGGGGTACAAAACCTGATATCTGAGTATCAGAAGATGCTATGACAGATTCTGGTAAGCGCACAGTGCTCTTTGGTTAAACTAGGTTATAGGAGCTAGTTCCGTGATGCCTATAAAGAAAAGTCAGTTGTCTGCCAGTTTGAGGCAAAAACCTTTTTGGGGGGGGGGGGCGGGCAAAGAAGCTGGCTGCATTTTTTTCCTGCCATGTTGATCATTCAGTGCTTGGACTGAACTTGGCAGGAAAACCGCAACAGCAGCCTCTTCTGCAGGAGATTCTTGTGTGTGCCACAAAGAAGGGGCTTGCTGGGCAACAGGAGAGGAGCCTTGGAGGAAACCTGAACTGTGTCCATGGGGCAGAGGCTGCATTTCTCTTACAGAAAGGGATCTTTTTGCAGTGAGCTTGCTCAAGAAAGACTGTGTCAAAGTACTGGACCAATGAATCCACCAGGAGGCTGCCTCCAAGTCCTGACTTGTTCTGAGGAATGGGACTGGTTCAGCTCTTCCTAGGGCACTGGAATAAGATCATCTTACCTTGTGGAATACTTCAGCCAGTCACATACTCCCAAAGGCAACCATAAAATCAGAGATTGGTACCCAGAGCGAGAGATCCAGCAGGGGCTATAGGGGTGTTTCCATGCAGTGAAGCCAAATGATTGACTACTAAGCTGCCACAATCACCCAACTGTAAGCATTTGGAGCCAGATGCGTTCCAAGCTGCTGCATTTGCACAAGGCTACAGCACAGGTGAGTGGCGAGATACTCCAGTGCTTGGACAGCAACTGAGACCATGAGGCACATTCTAGGCATGATGCAAGTGGTCTGGCGGGTGCAGGCCAGTTTTGCACTTGGCAAACAGCCCCCTCTGTGGGCTTATCACCTCTTAACAAGATACCTGCCCGACCTGGGAAGCACAGCCAAACCAGCATTCAGTCCTCACGGTAGTGATTTTATTAAATTAATGTTTTATAAAACATTGCAGATGTCATAATTATTAACGTAACAATTTGCCCAACTGTCATAACTGTTGCAGTTGCTAAGCAGGATTTCTGTAAATGAAAGAAAAAACAGCCAAGTCCTGTGAGCTTGACCACAGCCACCAAAACCAGAGGGCCAGAACTGTGTGAGCCCAACAGCTTGGACTTGCTACACTTTCCCCCCTAAATGCAACAGAACTGGCCCCTGTTCTGACCCACAGAAGTGTTTCAGTCGCTGCTTTCAAAGCTTTAGAGGCAGGAGTTTTGCAGCTGCATCTCCAAGTGCAGAATCCTCTCCCCCTCTCAATAGCCAACCTACTGAAATGCCTCATATTCTAATGTGACAGATAAAGCTTTTTGTTTTTTTAATATAATACTACAAACACCACCCCACACCCTTGCAGCAAACTGCCTTTGTTGCCTGGAGAGTGTCAGTCAAAGAGGACCGTTAAGGCTGCTGTTACCAGACTGTGCTGGGAATAATACAATTTTGGCCTTGCTGAAATTTCATTTTCCAATTCAGTGCTGCTGCTGCTGCTCTAAAGTCAAACGTTATTAAAGTCCTGTTATTTCCTATGATTGAATAAACAATTGAGCCTCATAATTTTATTCCCTTGGCATCTCACTGGGCACCCCACCACTATAGCAGCCAAGTATCAACAGCACAAAGATACAGCACTTTTCAATTGTAGCATTTGGCAGAATTTAAGAGGAAAGAAGTTGTGCTACACACTTAAGGGATTATGGGCAACAGACAACAGAAGGGAGTGGGAACATCACATGAAGTCTTCAAAGTCCTGTACGTAGCCACCATCATAACCACCGTAATCTGCAAGATCATCTTTCATAGTTGCTTTCAAGCCTCCACCAGGCACCACCCCTTTCTTCTTCTTTTTGGCTTTATTTTGCTGAAGGAGACACAAAGGCCAGCATTAGAGAGGGACTCAAAGTCAACAGGACTCAAATACAACACCTATATTAAAAACCCACCCCAGCAGCTTGACTAGCATGTGCAACACTGCAGAGGTTTACAGTGGAATCAGACTCAGAACAGAAACACACACAAGTTCTGTATCTCCTTGCTCTCATGTGGGAGGAGCACAGCACTACCCCCACCCCACAGCTGCTACTCACTGAACATAGCAATAGAGGAGCACCAGCAGTTGAAGCTGGTTGAGCACAAAGGTTGAAGATCACCACCATGCTCCAAACCCACCTTCTCTTGTTTTTGCTTTTCACTGCATAGGACTGTCAAGGAATTTGTGATCTTTTTCAAGTCATCAACTTCCACTAAAATGAAAATAAAAACATAAAAAAGGAACATCACTCAAGGGCTTTCCAACAATCCTTCAAATATTCAAAATGGGACCCAAGAATTTTATTCCTTTGAGTCAACAAATTTCCTAATTTGCAGAAGAGAGAAGGCTGGACAACTAAAATCCATCAATGCCATTTTGGATCTTCACAGGAAACCTACAGAGACCACTACAAAAGCTGAACCAAAAGGAAGCAAGAGGGAAGGGTCAGCTCAGTATCAAGCATAGGGCCCAGTTCAACCTCTAACACCTCCAGGGTAAAAGGATGTCAGGTACAGAGCTGGAAACACTGCTGCCTGAATGTGAACAGCTGCTGCAAGGCAGGACAGGACAGCCAGCTTATGGAGGACCAAAAAGGCAACTCAGCAGATGGCTCCTTCAGTGGAGCATAATTGTCAAGAGACTGAAGTGCGAATCAGGACTTCCCTTGTTCAAGTCTCACGCCTACCATGAATCCTCCTCTCCATAATCTTTCCTGTTTGCAGCAAGGGGGTGATAATACTGACTCACCTTACAGTATTGTTAAGGATAACATGAAGAAGGAAGCGTATAGTGGCAGAATCTAAACTATTGTCACCACGTTTTCATCTAAGCTTACAAAAACTACTTCTTCTACCTGGAAAGTTCCACAAATATGCAGCTGATGCGTTTGCACTTCACTCCAAAGAAGAGACATCTCAAACAAGCAGACTGGTCACCAGTCCTCTGCAGGACTCAACAATGATGGAACCCCAGCTAACCAGCTCACCATTTCCAACAGAGTGATAATTTCATCTTCTACACACATTTACAACAGGAACCAAGCAAAAATGGTGCTCCACTGAGGTACTTACATGAAATACATACATCTCGAACTAATGCTTCCAAAAAACCAGGATAATACAGGGATTTCTCATACTGGGTTATTTTATCTTTTAACAATTTGCCAAATTCCACGAAGTCCTCTTTTGAAGACGGATTCATGACATCTATTCCGCATGTGTTATTTACACCTTAGAAGGAAGGCCAGAGAGCAAGAACAAACAGTTGACAATTGTGGCAAATGTTTTTGACAGAATGTTTTGCAAAGATCAACTTACATTCTTTGGTCGTTGAAGGGAAGGAAATATTTGGAGAGATGCAGAAAATCAGCTGCCCTTTTTTGCATTTTTTGTTTCATATATTTCTCCACACCCCAACCTCTCTGAATTCAGCAGGCTGCACATTTAGGTCCAGGACCCCAGCACAGCAGATCATGGCTCAATGTCATGGCCGTCATGCTCACCAAAAGTTTCTTTTGCTAACTCCAGGTCTGCCTCCTCTTGCAACTTCTGCAGCCGTAATTTATCTGCTAACTGTTCTTCTGGCGTAAGATCTTTTGTTTCTTCTGATGCCTCTAACTTTAAAGAGTATATAAAGCCAGGTTTAATGACATGCACCAACAACCTGTGCTGAATGCTAAAGACAGAAACCAACACAACCAAACCAATCAGAAGCTTCAAATCTACACAGATGGATAACAATGGACATTTCACACCTTTTACTCCAAAGTTCTTACATAAACAGCATCTTCCAAAAAATGTTTTACCTCCAAGTTAAGAAACATGCAGAAGTTCCACCAGTATAGCCAGACTTAATTCTCAGGTTAATTTGGATCATCAGAGAAAGCAATATAATCCCCAAAAGCAAGATAATTAAGGGCCTCTTTTGGAGGAATTAGACTCTAGACATTGAAGAACACCTCTCTGATCTAACCTCAATCCAGCATTGAAATACAGTTGGATCGTGATATCCGCAAGGGATCCATTCCTGGACCCCCAGCAGACACCAAAACCTGCAGATAAATGAACCCGTGGATCAGACCTAACAGGACCTCTCTAGACACAACTGGAGATGTTCTATTAGATGTTCTCTGGTCATGTCTGGAAGGCTTTCTGAGGCCCAGAGAGGCCGTGTGCAGTGTCTCACCTCAGAAACACCTCCAGAGGTGTCGGAAAAGCATTCCAGTTTTCATAAAAACCGGACGTGCCTTTCTGACGTCTCCAGAGGCATTTCCATGGCATGCAGAGCCACGTGCTGCCTCATCGAGCCTCAGAAAGTACCAGGCGCAAACAGTGAACACCTCCAGGAGCTCAGATGAGGCACTCCTCTGCAGGCTCCAAACCCACAGGTAAAGAAGGCCCACCTGTGGGGCAGCTATGCAGCAACAACCCACTCAGTCTGAGAGACTGGAGAAGCCCTATCTTGCCACACTGTGCAAACCCAAGAAATCCAGACAAATACAAACTGGCCTTATGGAGGCTGTTTGGACAAAGCCAACCTGCAGAAACCACAGAAACGGGAAGCAGCAGTTCCCCCCCTAGAAGAGTTTCAGCACCTGGTTCTCAGGGCTCATGCCTTGGTTTGCTTGGGTGGCACAAAGCAGAAGCCGCTGCTGCCTCCGCTAGGAAGAGCCTTACCCTTTTTTTAATCTCCTCTTGCTTTTTCTTCTGCAGTTTTTCCCTCTCTTTTATTTTTTCTGCTATTTTCTTCTTTTCTGAAACTTTGGGCTCTGTGGACAGTGCACAACATTGATCTCTTTCAGTGTCAGAGCTTCAGAGAGGAGCTGCTGCTCAGCCACAGCCTGCAGGTCTGGTCTCTGCCCACAGGGGGCAGCCCAGCGGGGCACATGCCCGGCTCTGCAGACCCTCACCTGCTTTCAGCTCCGCCTCCTTCTCCTCCTCCTCCTCTTCCTCCTCGTCGTCCCAGTTGTCCTGGCAGAGGCAGAGAGCAGCACAGTCACCCTGGCCGGCGCCAGCAGCCCTCGCCCGCCGGCTCCGCCCTGCCCACTGGGAAGACAGGTCGCTGCACGGCCACCCGCCCCGCAGGTCCTCCGAGCAGCCGGAGCGCGCCCGGGACAGCCTGGCCGCGAGACCCTGCAGGCAGCCCTCCGCCAGGCCTCTGCGCCGTCCGCCGCGCACTGGGGAGGCAGGTCCCGCGCCCTCCCGCTCTCGGGACCGCGGCTCTGCTCGGGGGCAGCGGGGCCCTCGCCACTGCAGCGCTCCCTCGGGCCGGCCGCAGGCGCCTGGACAGGAGGGGCGGGCGGCTCCAGCTGTCCCGCCGGCAGCTCAGGCGACGCGCCGGAACCCGCACGACCGGCCAGGCGACGCGAGGCCTCCAGCTGGACACGCCAGCGCTCCGACGCCGGCCCGCCAGCCTCCCGACGGCGCCTCCCACAGACCCTCCCGGCTCCTCCAGCGCTGCCCTCGCGGGCTGTCGCTGTCCCCGCCCGCGAGCGGCCCCGGCCCGTCCTGCCCTGCGAGGCGGCCACGCGGAGGCCCCTCCACCCGCGCTGCGGCCTGCCTGCCCGCACGGCGGCCGAGTGCGGAGGGTCTCCGGCGGGCGGGGAAGCGGCGCGCTCACCTTGACGTCGTCGTCCTCGTCCTCGCCAGCCCAGCGGTCGACGCGGCCGGGCGTGGGCAGCCGCCCGGAGAGGAGCTCGGCCGGCGCGGCCCTGTCCGCAGCGCTGCCGGGGGCCTCGAAGGAGTCGGCGTCTGCGGAGAGAGGGAGGTGAGCGCGGGCGGGCGGGGGGGAGGGGGAGGACACGGGGCGACCTGCGGCGCGGACGGACCTACCCCAGGAGTCCGCTTCGGCCGCCATCTTGCTCACGCCGCTCCTCCTCCCCCGCGCGGGCGGGCGGGGCTTCTGCGTGACTCGCGGGCGGCCCTCCTCTTCCGGCCGTCACGCGCCGGAAGCACTTCCGGGCCAGGCCCTCCGCGACTGAGGCGCGCTTCGGGCAGGCGGCGTCCCGGGACCCCTGAAGTGGCGCCCGGTGACGTCACGACCCGGGGCGTGGCCGGAAGCGGCACTTTCGCCCTCGGCGCCGGGCAGGAGTCGTCTCGGGCGCAGCGAGGCCTGGCGAGCGGGGAGGCCAGCGCCCGCGAGCGTCCCCCGGACCCCCGTCCCCCTCCGCCCCGCGGCTGCGCAGGGCGGCCTCGGCCAGGAGCGCGGCTACCACGAGGGCTTTCCCGTGAAGCAGCCGGCATCGGGCCGGTCTCGGTGGCAGCACTGCCCGAGCAGCGCCTCTGCCCGCGGCTGCACACAGGGCGCCCCCCGGTCCGGCAGCAGCGGCCGTTGCCTCTTGGCCGCCTCACCGGCCGGGAAAGGACTCTGGAGCTTGGCTGCCTCCAGCCACAACCCGCCCGGTGTCCCGAGCCCGGCCAGCCTCGGACTCCAGTCCCGCCCCCTTCCCCAGTGCCGGTGGGGCAGGCGCTGCCTCCTGCAGGTACAGAAACAGTTGTGCCCTCTCCCTGCGGCTGCAGCGCTGCTGGCAGCTCGGACAGGACTGGGCCTGGGCCAGGGCAAAAAGGCAGCCGACTCCTTGCTCTGCTGCTGCACAGCCTGCTCTGGCCACAGGGATAAGGTTCACGACATACATCAGGAGCAGCTTCGTTCTTGAAACAGGTGGTGCAACTGCCAGCTCCAGAAACTTCTGCAAGCAGGACTCCAGTTCCTGCAGGAATGCAGAGGGTTCTTCTCTTCCAGCCTGCAGGGCACTCACGACCTGCAGTCATTAGCCACAGCTGCTTCAGAAGGAAGACTAGTTTTCTTGCCTGGTCAGTGCAGACCCAGGAACACACCCCACAATTCAGAGCCCAGGCTCCAGGACTCATTTGCAACCGTCGCCCAAGCACTTTCGTATCTTCATTGAAAAACACAGTGGAAATTAAGAACCAGACTTGCAGCAAATTACAAAATGATTCTTTAATCGTATGTATTTACAGAGCAGCCTGCACCAGTCCATTTAGTTGTCCATGGAAAGACTGTAGGTTTCCCTAAACTTCTAACCAGGTTGTATGTAAGAGCTCACATTCTCACTTCTCCTTTCAGTGATCGGACATCACAGCACAGGTAGGTTTGTCATACGCAGTGCATCAGCTTAACTCAAAGCAGCAGGATTTTGTTATCGTTTAATGAAAATGCACAGAGGCCTCAAAAGGTGTCCTCACACTACACAGCTTTCCTTTGAGTCACAGAGAAATGCTCGTCAGTTATTTTATGGGGGGGTGGGGCCTGCTATGCTGGGTTTATATTCGTAAACTCCAGAAAATAATACCTTAATGCAGCACAGCAAACTTTCCTGGTAACACAGAAGCATGTGCACACTCTCTGCGCTCATATTTCACTGTCAAGGCAGATCACTTTCAATGCTCCACAGAACTCGTTGTGGCACAGTCACACAGCTCTTCTTCCAGGTCCATTCCACACAGGAGAAACTCCCCCTAGGGAAGGTGCATGCAGCCTCCTGCACTGGATCTACTCATATGTGCTCAAAGAAGCAAGCACAGACTGACCTCTCCAGGAGGCTGCTGAGAAGAGAGCTGTGGGCTGTCAGCCACAGGAGCCACAAGGGCTGTTTGTAGCTATCACTTGGCTTAGTTCTGGTTTTTAATTTAAACAGAAATCAGATTGATGAGGGAGCTTTCCAACATGACGTTTTAAAAATCAAACACATACCTGTCCCTGTTCTTTGCAAAAGAGGGAGGGAGTGGTTACAGGGGGTCACTTTTTTGCACGCACACACTCGCACACTCTTACATTATATATAATATAATATATATATAATGTAATGTAACATTATGTACATTTTATTTCAGTAAAGACGTTAAGACAAACAGCGTAAAGATGCCCTAAAGATAAATACATTTCAAAGATTCTCATTAAAATGAACCTGCAGCATTTTCCTGCAAGCAAAAGGCATGTCTTTCAATACAAAAGTCAGCATTATGGACAGGAAATGCTTTTCACTGGTGTTTTTTTTCTTTGCAGAAAATCCACCATGATTTTGTTTCAAATGAATAATGATTTTCCACAAAGCAGGCTTGCTCTACATGCTAACTTTTTTTCCTTTTAAACAGTTCAGTGACACAATGTGCTACATATACAACAGATAATATAGTAAGAAAACACTCAACCTGATGAAAAGTTAAAATCTTCATTAATACATTGGAAAAAGTTGACATAACTCATGCCTTTTAAAATCAAAAAATACAAAAATTAAATGTTTTCCTAAAAAGATTTTCCTTATTTTAAGGACTTATTTGAAAATGAAGCTGCGTGTAATTTGTACAATAAAATTGTACAAGTAAACAGGTAATATACATAAAAAATTAATTGACATACTTCTCAATTATCAGTTGTCCACCTTTAATTTCCAATACTGTACTTTCTTTAACAAGCATACAAAATATCAAACTTCTCTTTAGAAAAAGTGCCATTCTGCAACATCCTTTACACAAAAACAGCCCGAGCCTGTGGCATGTTAATGCAGGTAAGAGGCAAAGCTTACTAACTTGTACAAATTTTTCCCTTCCATAAAAAGCCTCCTAAAAAGGAGATTACACTCCATTAAAAAAATATCAACCTCTTGCACAAGCTGCATTAGAGAACCAAGGCTTGAAAACCATTTCCATAGAAAACCACTCTGATAGCATCTCAGCTGCACTGGTGGCAGAGGGAGTGTACTGGACCGCAGGGCTTCTGCATAGTTGTTGCGGTGGTGGCAGCACCGTCACTGCTACACAAAATTTAGAATTGATTGTAATAAACTGCGCAGCAGAGGCACCAACCTATGCAAGCAAGGCGGCTCCCACTCCTGAACTGCTCCCCACAATGTTTCATTCTGGGAGGACTCTGAGGGCAGCAGTCCTGACTGGCATCAGAACAAGCAAGCTCTCCCCAAGAACTCTTATGCACAGTTGACTGAGGAACGGGATCCTTGTCTGTCAGCCACGAGCACCACTGCAAGAGGTCGTCTGTTTGGTACATGCCATCACAATGGTTTAAATATTCTGAAATATTAGTAATTCTTATATTTCTTCTTATCTAGCCAGTCTCTTGATTTTTTTTGAAGAGATTTCCACTACAGTAGAATATTACAGAAACAAAAAAAATATATATATAACACAGATTTCTAAATGAAACTTACATGGAATTAAACTAGATAATATTTTTAAACAAATATACAGTATGCAGGCAGACAAAGCAGGAAAACGGCCATTCAATTGTATAATTAAAAAAAATCTAATAAAATTTGGCTATTCCCAGAAAAATTATGAAGCCGCCTCAACTAAAAAGGAATGCATAATGAAATTCTAAAATCTAATTACAGGTCAGAAATGTAAAAAGGTTAGAAACCTTAACAAGAAAACTTGGGGGAAAAAAAAATCACCGAAAACCCCATTTACTGGCCATTCCTGTTGAAATGAGAATCTTAAAAGTAACGAAGTGGCTTCAAAAACCCACTTAGAGCACCAAACAGAGAGAAAACCAGAGTCCATTTTCAATCTCTGTTATTTCAGAAAATCCTGTGTGTGTGTTTTGTTTTAAACAGGTCAAACTGCTGGTGGCAGAAACAGAATTCTTTAAAAACGGCGGATGCCCTGTACATAAAAAACAAAATAAAATATATATACTGGAGTTGCACTAGTTCTAAAGACACTTCTGTCCTAGCCTACCTACTGTATTGTACTGTATATATTCCATTTGGCGATATATAAAGTCCTTCTGTAACCCTTGATTATTGTTGGGCACCAGAGATAAGAAAAGCGAGACAGGGTACAAAAATGCAAAAATTTCAACAGTAATGGCAATGTTTTTGTTTCAGTCCAAAAAGGAGAAAAGGGTCCTGCATTTTCTTCCCCTCCAGTCAGCTGACCAAGGTTGGTGTTTAGTCGGGGGGTAATAAGTCGTGCAAGCGAAATCTGTCTCTGATGTGAGGTCGAACGTCTTCATTCTGGAGCAAGGAAAACAAACAAAACGTGACTTCCACTGTCACAGAGGCCAGGATATACTCAATGTCAGAACAACCTGTCTGCACAACCATTCTTGTTTTCAATGTATATAATCAGAGCCTGCAAAACCATTCTGGCTCTCCTGCAGAAGGAAAAAGAGGAAGCCAAGAGACAGGAACCGCCTGGGTTAGGCCCAGAATTCTGCACTCATGGCTTCCCATTAGTGGCTTTCCAGACCCCCTGGGTTGTGCTTATTTATTAATGTCATGCATAACCATTCCTATGCAGTCTGCCTGTGCAAACCATTCTGCATTCATGAAACATGTTCCGTATAAAAGCCAACCAACTTGGTCTTTGAGTTCATGCCTGATCCCATTCCACAGGTTCATGGCAGCTTTGAGAAACTATTTACACATACAGGGTGTCTGTGCAGTTGACCCAATGTGATAAGAATCCTTCTCCCTGTGTCAAGCACAATCCCATCATGCTTGGCCTACCCAGTGTGCTCAGCCTGGGTCTTCATCAGACTGTGGTTTCTCTTGGTCCGAAATGTTAGACAAACAGCTTTCTCCAATTCTTTCTGAGTGTTATTTGCGATTGGCAGACCAGAGATTGTGAGAAGGAAGAGACACACTCCTAAGGCAAAGTGGCACCTAGCCACCCAGGTTGCAACCCTAAGAACACCTGTTCCAGGGAATAAATAACCACTGGAGTCTGTGGGACTTCCTTCTCAGTCAACAGAAGGGCCTATTTCATTTTTAAAAGTCCACACTAGTATCGTGAACTGTGCCCAGAAAGCAACAGAGGTCCAAGGCAGACAGAACCCTATGAAGATTTAAGAGACGAATGTATACCAAAAGGCCAGTTACAGGAACACATACCAGTTCTACAAGTTTCTCCAGAAAAGGAATCAATTTTAGGAGTTCATTGTCATTTTTATCCATGAACCAGCTCTCTATAGGAATTCCATTTGAAAGCTAAAATTAAAAAGAAAAATCAGAGACAAGTTAAATTTTGTATTAAAATTTTTGGGAAAAGAAAGAAGCAGGATGGTTGGCTGTCCTGCAGAAATATGTGCACAAGAGATCTACCCAAAATACAGCACTCTTAATTTATGCGGGGGTTATATTCTCAAAAATTAGCATGTATATTAAAAGTGTATGAATTTTTCCGATAGGAAGCAATATAAATGGCATTTAGGTTAGGGGAACAGTTCCCAAACTGTGGCTCCAGGATCCACCACTGGGTTGCAACACAATTTTTGGTCAATCATGAAACTGACAAAGCAGATTAGGCTATGTGCATCAAGAGTCAGACGTTCAAGCAGCTGGTTTTTTAAGGTGGATCTGGATGCTAAAAAGTTTGGGAACCACTGAGTTAGGGAAAAGCCACCAAATGCTGACTGGCAACTTTTGTTTGCCAAAGCAGTGCAGGCAACACAACACACAGCAGGGAGTGTGGCACCAGCTCACCACCCAAAGCCCCTCCACTATGGTAGAAACCAACCAGAAAGTAGGGGAGACATCATGTGGTGGAACTATGGAGGAAGAAAGGAGGGAGGGTGCTCAGGTGGGGCAGGCAGAGGCTTGTACAGGAGGGTCTTTTGTGGTTCAGCTGGGTTAATGGGAATTTCAGGTAAGGCTGAGAAGGGGGAGCTACCAGGAGTAGAAGTGACTAGTGATGTCAATGACTATGAAGCAACAATGAAAACAAAGAGGTTGGTAAGGAAACTGTGGCAGCTCTGCAAGTTTACATTAGATTTCCAGGACTAATTTGAAAATTGCACTATTTTGAGGAAGTGTAAATGAAGAGGTGCCTGTCATCCACCCTCTGCAATTTAGAGCACATGCGTTAAATAGTTTGTGGTGACTATTATGAGATAGAGACTGGCCTTCCCCTTTTCCACCCCACATGGTGTTAATTAAGGCAACATGTGAAGCTGCATCAGCCTGCATCGGGTCTTTTGCTTTTTGGGTAGTTTAAGGGCTCCTAATGCTGTATCCTTGTGATAACCAAGCAGGTCTAGGTCTGGCCAGCATCTGGATGGGGACTACCTGAAAATTCCTTGACTGCCGTTGTAAGTTTCAACATGAAGGAATGCAGGGTATAAAATATAACAAATCATATTGAGATTTGAAAAAGCAACTTCAGAAAACACATTCACCTGATAGGCAAAGGCTTGTGGTGAATTGTCAATAATGATCGTTTTGGAGAGGTCTCTACCAAGGATATTCAAATCCTTTATGTAATTCCCTTGTACACAAACACAATGCTCACGGAAAAGCCGGTGCCTGTAGTTGATTAAAAACAAACATGTTCAGGTTATGCACAGAAACATGGGAAGAAGGGACTGGCAGCTTCTAAGAGTCTCCTCTGTTCTGATGGGTTCAGTTAAAAAAAATTAAAGGGAAGTCATGTTTTTTCCCCCTTTTGTTCTAGTGCCACCACAGTCCAGAATTAAAATTTGTGGTCTAGTCTTACTATGTCTTGGCAAAAGGCAAATGTTTGAAAAGGAAATTTTCAATGCTCCACAATATGTTAAGTTGACTGACTCCAGAAAACACAACTCAGACATGGCATTTGGGTGTCATCACCATAATAGAGACACACTTATAGCCAAACAAGAATGTACGCTTTTAATTATTCACTTGACCAGGAGGTGGAGCCCTGCACTGTTACTATGGAAGAAAACCAGGCAACAGCAAAACAGTCTTATATATAGACTCCAAGTCACGTGAGTGGAGTGCCCAATGCGCTGACCTACTGAATGATGTTAAAGCGAATCAAGCCCCAATGCCTACTGTCCAAGAACAGATCCAATGGCCAGCCTCTCCATCAACAATCACATTCCAGCGTGACACTGTCTGTGAAAAAATGCCTGGTCGCTCTATCCTTTAAGTCTTCAAGAAAGGCTTTGAAACTAGATGGCCAGCTTTTCATCCCTGCTACATCTGGGCATCAAAACCTGTGTGCGTTCAGACTTCAGGGGTCACAAACAGTGTTTTCAGAGCAGAATGATATTGAAATGAATTCATGACATGGCATATCCCTTGCTAGCTGATCAAAGAGGCACTTTTTCAAGTGGTGCTTCTCCTGCATTGAGCAGGTGGAGAGTAACCGTCCCTTTATACCCCCAGCAAAGCGTCTTTTCTAGTGGCTGTTTGCTGGTTATGTTCTACATCTTTTTAGATGCTGAGCCCTTTTGGGACATGGAGCCATTAGTTATTTGATTTTCTCTGTAAACCGCTTTGTGAACTTTTTTTGAAAAGTGGTATATAAACAACAACAACTTCAATAATGCACTGCTATGTGTTGCCATCTGAAGGTGCCATTTCCCTGCCTTGTGGCAAAGCCTTACCTGACCAGTTGCTTTTTAGGATCTAGTATGTTGAGTAACTTGTCTGCATACACCTTCTTAGATGCAGTAAAAAGAATGATCTGCAAAGGAAGGGAGGGGATGGTTATTATCTGCCTCAAAGGTCCTAAAAAGCCACACAAGACCTTGGCGAGGAATGTTACCTCATAGATTTGGGACATACGTTCCAAGAATTCTCTGAAGAAGGGTCTTAATCGCACGTAAACCTAGAACAACAAGAACACACCATCTCAGGATGCAGCTCAGAAGAGGCATATTGGACAACACTGTTCGACAAACAGAGGGAATAAGAATTTATATACCACTTATGGAGATCAGAACTGATCATTCAGAAACACTAAAAATGAATGTTTGTAAAATTCTGCAACTATCTTCTGGTATACAGGGTGTCCACAAAAACACCCCCTGATTTCCCTGCTATACCTGTTTGAAATCAGGGAGTGTTTTTGTGGACACCCTGTATACAGACACTCAAAAGAGAAACATTTATTGCAACTGAAACAATGGCAGCCATATCAGGCAACATCTGATTATCCAAAGCCAAATCTCCACTTTCAGCTCTGTTAGAGCTGTCAGAAAGAGAGATAATATACAGGTCAGCACGAAGACAGATGCCATATGTAAAAATGCAAGCCGGGGGGGGGGGGGGGCTCCACTGAGAATGCTTCTCTCAGACTAGTATTGCTAAATCAGGCACAAAAGACATTCAAAAAAAATTGGGGGGCATGTGCCCAAAAGTTGTGTAGCATTCTCTGACAATCAGACACCCCGCAAAAGTTAATACATTAACGAACCTCTGGTGGACACAGAAAAGCATGTGCCCAAAAGTTTTCTACGCCACCTAGCTTTAGAAATCTATTTGTATTTAAACGTCTTGCCCAAGAACTCAAGATCTTAGGTAATACTGTGGGTCTGTCCAATGTTTGTTGTACTCTGCTTCTTTCATCAGTAGGGACACTCTCAAAATAAGCAAGCAACAATGGGTTAATGTAGTGGAATTCTTTGTCTCCCAGAGGTGGGGTCTATAGTAGCAACCCCTCTGAAACAGCCACCAGGACACAAGGTGGCATGCACAACGAGGCATAAGAAATCAAAGGACCCCTCCTTGGTGCTCCAGGCAGCCCTACCCCCCAAACTCACCCTTGATGGGGTGTTTGCAAGCAGGGCATGACAGTCCACCTTCACTAGGCGGGAGGCTGGGCTGCTGTCAGCCTACAAGGCTGCAGGGATGCTATTAAGCACCACTAACAAACAGCTGGCAAACGAGATCAGCGCCCTTCACCAGATCCTCACAAGTGCCACTCCAAGTCACCTGCTTCCCAGTGGGCACTGAACAGTCACTTCTACTCCAACAAATAAACAAGGCCTCATTCAGCTGCAAGAGCAAAACACGGAAAACCCTCGTCCAAGGACACATCCTTCATGTAATCGACCACATCTGATTACAGATGAGGTCACGCTTGATCATTTAAGGCAACTACTGGTAGCAGGGAAGAGAGAAGAGAATAAGACAACACCATAAAAATCCTTGCAACATTGAGACTCAAATCCAACTGAAAGAAAAAACAAATACTAAAGAAGCCAGTGAGGCATTTAATAAAACTTTAACTGCACAAAAGGCTGTCACCAGGTAGATGGGGCTATTTATTTAAAATACAGGTATTTTATATAAATATATACAGTATAACTATACAACTAAAACACAAACACACCCAGACACACAATACAAACCAGCAATGACAATAGAAACCAGTTAAAACCGTTACAAAGTAACACAGAGCAGCAGCAAGCACTGTAAAAGGCAATATAAAACAGGAGCAATAATAGGAGAGCCATACAAGAACTAAAAGCCGACACTGGAACACACTCCAAGGCTAGGGCTGGCAGAACCCAGGGTGGGAAAGCTCAGCAGACAAGTTTTAGGCCCTGCTGGAAGGAAAATGGGGAGGGCACAGATAGCAGTTCAACTGGGAGCAGGCATTCCAGAGCTGTGGTCTGCCACAAGGAAGCCCCACCTCTCAGGGCTGTCAGCAGGCCTCAGCCAAGAACATCACACACAGGAGGGCCTCCTCTCATGGCCTCAGGGGTGGGCCAGCCAGTATGGAAGGAGGTGATCCCAAGCCACAAAGAGTTTTACATATCAAAACCGGTGCCTTCAGCTGGACCTGGGAATGGAACAGTAGCAAGCTCAGAGCAGTGGACTGACAATCGAACCCCGAAGCCTCAGCAACCAGACAGGCTGCCTCATTCTGCACCAACTGCAGTTTCCACACCAGCTCCAAGGGCAGCTCCAGGTACAGCCCACCTCACCAGGGCATAGATCTCTGCAGTTAGGTCCAATCAACTCAGAGATGGTTGCTGCTGGTGTAGCGGCCTGAGTTGGCAAAGGCCCTCCAGGCCACTACAGCCACCAGGAGAAGCAAAGAATCCAGAGATCCCCACCTGCTCCTGCAGAGGCAGTCCAACCCCACTCAGAGCAGGCGAGGGTCCAGGATCAGTATCACCAGCTGCAGCACTGCAGGGAACAAGCCCTTCGCCAAAGATTAATTTATCTCCCTCCTTGACCACTCTGCTGCCCCCCCTCCCCCGGCAGATCTAGCAAGCCAGGCCAGGCAAGAGTTGAGCAGAAGGCAGGTGGCTTTCAAAGGATCCTGTCCACAACCTCAGGCTGAAAGAAGCTGCAAACAACCCAAAGTAAGAAGACCAACAAGTGCCACCGGAACATCAGCCATACCCGTCAATGTGAAGGCCAAGTTGTGGCAGAAGCAAGTTACTTTATCCACAAAGTGCTTAGGGAACTGGTCACAGTAAGGAACACCCCCTTGGGGGGCATACAGATGGGGGAAGGCTCCGACCTGTAACAGTTCAAGCTGAATAGTTCTCTTCAGAAACAGTGGCGGCAGAACTTTCAAACAGCACTGTGCGGTCTAGATTCCGGACACCAACTCCTGGTCCTTAGCAGAAGGGGATTGTCAAGAACATAACTGCTGCCCCAGTCGCCCCACCATGTACAACCACCAGACGGCCCTTCCCTCAGCCATGCACGTCTGCAGTCGCAGAACTCATTGTTGGTGACATCACCACTGCTAGTATTTGTACCAAATACATTCCAAATACATTCCGACTACATGACGCAGCTAATGAAGCAGACTCTCGCCTACAAAAACTCACACTGCAACCAGCGTGTTGGCCTTTAAGTCAGCAGAAGATTCTTGGGGGTCTTTGCTGCAAGAGGTTAACACGAAGAACCTTTCTGGAGCTTTACCGAATGAGAACTTTTCAGAGATTAGCAAAAATGTGACAAAGTTGACATTGGAGGTATACACTGAGTGGATTACACTGCACTGCAGTTAACACGCATTTAGATTTCATTTCCCTCCCCCTGTACATTTAGTACCCCTTTGTCAGCATAAAAACAAAGGAAGGTTAAAAGCTATCCTGGTGAGCATGGGATGTGTGCACAGAAACTCTGAAATTCAGCTAGGCCTATGTCAGTCAAGAAAGATGAATACATTCCTATCCTGCAGCATCACTTCTCAGAAGAAGATGAACTGCCACTTCTGGATGGCAGAAATGAGCTTCTTAAGACACGACCACTGTGTTCCTGCCTACAGCCTTGAAATTATGGTGCTTGCAATCCTAGGAGCACATACCTGGATTCTAGCTCTGCTGGGAACAATGACAGGACTTGCCTCCCAAGCCTGTGTGTTTAGGCTTGAGATTCAAACACATTTATGAGGTTCAGGAATACTCAGTTTTCAACTTACTTACTCTAGAGCAGCAATTTCCAACCTTTTTCATCACATGGCAACACTGACATGGCACGCCATCCATTTTCTGACAACTCACACACTGCACTCTCACATCCTCCAATGGCCCTACTAACAGCCCTCCCCCAAATTCCCATGGCACACCTGCAGACCATTCATGGCACACCAGTTTGCCATGGCACACTGGTTGAAAATCACTGCTCCAGAGAAGCTTGTTTGAGAAATTAACAGGTAAAGGACTGCAGGACACTAGACTTCCCGCACCCCAGCTACACGTCCCTGACTTTGCAAGAGTTGAGCTTGACAAGTGCCAGGGTCCATATTTAACAGACATCAAGAGTACAAACAGCTGGCAAAAAACAGAGGAATTACCTACTTCAGGCAAAACAGACTATTTTGAGGCCTGTCAAATGTGAATACTATGTTTAATACACTGACAAATCGAACCTCCTGGATCACTTAACTATCATCAGAGATGGTTTTAAAATTCACATTATTTCCATAAAGACGACTCATGGTCACAGTATTTGCCACTCAGCTACCTTATCACAGAAAAATTACCCCAGAAACACAAGAGAAAAGGTGGCATTATCCATTTTTCAGCCTCTGCTTCTGCTTTCCAAACAGCCAGCTGTTTGCTTACTACTCATCCAATCTAACAGGAAACCAAACATGGTCGTCACCAAACAGGAGAGAAGAACCCCATTGTTTGATAGATCTCATTTTACTTCTCAGATTCTGAAGGATTTTAAATAAACAAAAAGACAAAAGACAAGGTTTAAAATACCTGGACAAGTGTCCGTTTAAAGGTGCCTGATGTCATTCTCCAAAGAGACTACAGAGGGGTCCAATATCGTGCGAACTACATGGAGGAAAGCTGTTGCTACTCCCAGGTACATCACACAATAGGGACCTGAGAACAACAGCCGGGGGTCAGTGCAGCATCTTTGGCAGTTGCTGGAACACACCTCCTCTGCCTCCTCCTCCTCCTTCCCCTGATTCTTCGTTGAGACATTTGGTGAATGCACAACAGACGGAAGCTCATTATATATTGTGAAGCACAACCAACAGCTAGCAATCTGGCAGTACACGTAAGCACCTCTGGCCACAAAAGCAGCACCTGGTTAGGAATGAAGGGGGGTGACTGCTTCCGAGATCAACAGATCCCCAGCTCCAAGGCAAGTGGGGGGCAGGGTCCACATGAAGTGCTTAGCCAGCATTAATTAGTTTCCCCAAGCTGAGAACAAAAACAAGCTCCTCTTTTGGATATTGACAGCCACTTGAACTCCCTGCCTCTACCTGCTAGCAAGGAAAAAGGCTGTGAAGGAAGAACTATGGCCGAAAGGAGCCCTTCTGGCTCCCAAAGCACTGAGCTTTCTGCAGCTAAAGACGGCCTTACAACCAACAGTCATAAGCAGTGTGCCACACTACTTCTCATATCTGAAGACTTAGTCTGACAAAATTTCACAGAATGTAACCCATACCACTAATTGCCAATGCTTCAGGAGGGCAAGAAGATACCATGTGCGTGGCAAGCTTTTGCCCATTAATTCAAACCAACAGGTTTATAGTTCATCCCCATGCGGTTTTGATTACCTGGTAAATAACATCTTGGAAAAGGACTGGAAACGTGAGTGCAGCATCTTCCAGTTCATTCAGACTACAGTGGACTAATGTTTCATCCTACAAAGAATGACGAAAGTGAGACAGCTTTGCAAGCAAGCAAGGCTGAAAAAACAAGGCATCCTCTCCAGAGGCACGGTCTCCTCCCATCCCAATTTGTGCTCCAATAACCAGCACAACTGAAGGCTCACTTTTGCACCAGCCACAACAATGCTGCCATGTTTTCCTTACCAAGTCTAGAACTAAAGAGAATTCTGGTGTGCTTCTCGTTTTCAGGGGGAGAGCGGGCTTCCGATTAAGTTGTTCTTCTGTTAGTGGTGGAACATGCTTGATGAAGTAATATCTGCCAAGACAAGCCAAAACAAAATGTATGATCATTCACTCCAACTACTGCTTTTATGGTGCCACTGTTTAGCAAGTGGACCAGCTCAGAACTAATGTTAAGGAGATGGAGAGTTACACCAGCATCCTAAGCTAATAAACTAAGCTCACAAGAGAGGAATCTAGGGCTTCACAAAATGTAAACCCACACACAAAACTGGGAAACACCTTCTGGGAGCCCTGATGGATACAGGGTCTGGGAGGGCATTTGAATTTTTTGGGACTGAGTGAGGTCATTTCAAGATATTTTAACAATGATGTTTAATATTACTGCTCTTGCTTCCCAACTATGGCACGAAGGACTATGCAGCATTAAACTCTTAACGGCAGTACGTACTGTGACCTTTAATACATCTGACCTCTAGTCACCACTAGAACACCACAACTTTAAAGGAATTGTTTTGTTTTGTTTTTTAAATACAATGTCTGCAATTACAAACAGAGTTCAAATACGAACACCTACGGATCAAATACTTCCCAGTCTTCTTCATAGGTGGCTTCCGCATGAGCTGATGAATAACCGCTATCTGGAGATACAGGTGCTGGGAAGACACAAAGGTTCCTAGTTGGTTCATTTGAAGAGGCAGTAGGGTGAATGGACCGCAACATTAGTTTTCCAATAATGGAAGCCTTGCAGGAAAGTTCCTTCTTTGCTTCCACCTTCATTTCACCAGCTTCAGAAAAGTTGCCCAAGTCAGGCTTTAAGGCTTAAGTCAGATTTTTTAAGAAGCCTCAACTAAATAATATATCTTTGGTATATGAAAGTTTTACCCGTGAAGAAGAACTTTTATCAATTTTAAGTCTCTTAATTTGTCTCCCTAAGTGACTGCTCAATCAGAAGACACCAAAAAAGTTAGAGATACTTGCAATTGATTTGGTACAAACATGTACCAAAAACATTTACAGCAACTGACAGCAGGTCAGACAATGCCTTATTTCCCACAATTCAGGGCTCTGGTCTGCCGGGACTATCCAGCTTCCTAAGGAAGGAAAATTTGGAACCAACCATGCTGCCAGCATGGAAGATCCACCACAGAGACTGCCTGGTCACAGTGATCCTTCTTGCCAGTGTGGACAGGCAAAGGACCAAGGATTAATAAAGCACCCTGTGCCCTTGAGTTGAGGAGCACAAGGTTTCCCCCAATTTGTGCGTCATGCACACCAACACATGCACAGCCCCTACCAGTAAGAGGTGGCAGGTCACGATCAGTCACATCCTCTACTTCTTCCAAGCCGTTGTTGATTGATCTGACTTGCACTGCTTGGCTAGTGTAGGAGGCTCCATTGGCTGAGGCTGCAGTGCTGGTGATGATCTCATCCACCTGCTCCATATCGAGCTGCTTCACAATTTCTTCAGCTTCCACAGCCTGCCCTGGAGAGTCTGAGCCAGCTGTCCCTGAAATGACATCTCCATTCACAGATTGCCATTGCATGCAGGTCCAATTCTCATGCACCTTTTCAATTTTAGATTAAGCTTATTTAACAAACCTGAATAAGCAGACTTGTCCATCACCCAAATGGAAAACACCTTTGTCATTAGAGCTATGCTTATTTTTAAGTATATCAAACATGTAAATGCTGCTTTGCAGGATACTTGCCATTTTTATTTGCTGGAGAAAAGAAATTGAAGACAGGAGAAAATATTGTCCCCAGTAACGTTGTCCGTGGGGGGCTGCCAGCGGTGGGATTATCCTCCAGCTTCCCATTTTGACGAAGATGTTGGTTTGTCATGTCGTAGTTCCCAGCTTCTGGAATACACACACAAACAAACACATTTATGGCTGACAACATTCCACATTCACAGGTTTCTGGCATCATTTTCACTGCACAAGCTGGAGTGACAAACCTACAAAATGCCATCAAATTAACCCCAGCCCCAAATATTCACAAATGATGTGCAACTGCCTCTAGTACCTCATTTTGTTGCTCTGCATAAGAAGCAGCAGAAGTGTTCTCTTGCTCCTTTCAAAGAAAGTAGTAGGCAATTTTTCTAGTCTGCACAAACACATCCTTCATTCAATACACACTTATTTCAAGAGTTAAACTTCTGGAGCTAAACTCAGTAAAAGGCGACAAACACACTCAAGAAAAAGTACTCACTGTCTGGCACAACCATTAGGGCTGATGAACTAAAAGCCAAGCGCTCTTCCAGGATAACAAAAATACATACACCAAAGGGCTCTCTTGGCACCACATTCACTTCTTCTCTTCCACAAAATTTGTGCCAGAAGACTAAAAGGTCCCAGGGGGAGTCACTGAAACAGAACGTTTACAAACCTCCATTCACTTGACTTTTCCGTCTCACACGAGAGATCTGTTTGCTGGGCTTCTCTCCCGTTCGAGGCGTGGACGTGATCAGGTTATCATCTATATCACGTTCAATTCTACTTCGCTTTGCAGGATGTTCTTTTTCATCCTTAGAAGAGAAAGCAGAACCAAAATTATAATGTTTTTAAACCACAATTGTAAAGGGACACACTTTTAATTTTTTTTAAATTGCTTTTATTTGACACATTTTATGGTATTAGCAGGGAGTCCCAGAATCAAACCCCTGTGAATGCTGAGACATGACCTCATTAGGAACAAAGGAGGGGCAAGAAACCTGGAAGTGGATCTTTAAATCTACTTCTCCACTGTTTTTTTTTATCCACTGATTTTTTTTCTCCACTAGGGGTTCTGGAACAGAACCCTAGCGGATAACAAGACACGACCTGTATAGTGAAACTGGCAGCGTCCACCTCATTTTTACTGTCAAATCTCTTGTTCCGCCACAGAATAATATAAAAGGTTGAATTGGTCAAAGCATCTGTCTATGAACAGCCGCTAACCAAGACGTATTTTGAATCTAATTTATTCCATATTTCCTCCTAAATAAATGGGATACCCAAAGTGGCTCTTCATAATGAATTGAAACAATCGCAATACAATGGAAATTTTATTTTTAAAAAAAATAATTAAGACTAAGCAGCAAATAAAACACAGCAAGAGGCAGTGGAAGCAATAAAAGAACAATGAAAATGTTCAAACAGCAGTAGAGCTCAGGGCATCAGAATAGCAGCAGTCTTACAACACGGAATACAGAGTATAAGTTTAAAATACAAAAGTGTTGAAACACAAAATAATTAGAACAATAAAGCAGATCAGGCCAATGATGTCAACAGTCAAATGGCGTCTTGAACAAAAAAGTTTTGGCCCCACTAATAACTTCAAAGATGACAAACAGAGACAGAGTTGGGTGTCATCAGCACACTGGTAACACTCAACTCCAAAACTCTGAATAATTTCTTCCAGTGGTTTCAAGTAGATGTTAAACAGCAAAAGGAACAAAATGAATTCGGTGGCAGTCCAGATGCCAAAGGCCAGGGTGCTAAACAAGTGTACCCCAGTAACACCATCTCTGGGATCTGTCAGCCAGGAAGAACCTGAACCATTGCAAAACAGAGCCTCCCAAAGTCCTAATGGGGTCAACTGACCAAAGATTACACACCAAGGTCAATGGTGTCAAAAGTTCCTAAGAGATCCAGAAGGACCAGCAGGGGTGCACTCTCCCATCCAACACCCAGTGTAGATTATCCACCAGTGCAGATTATCCTCGATTATCCAATCAAGGCTGTTTCCCTCTTAAAGCCTGGTCTGACTGAAAGGGGCCCAGGTAAATCTGCTTCATCCAGAACCCTCTTGAGCCACCACCAAAAATCAGTAAGATTGTATTGGCAACCTTCAGTCTCGAAAGACTATGGTATCGCGCTCTGAAAGGTGATTCTGGCACAGCATCTAGTGTGGCTGAAAAGGCCAATCCGGGAGTGACAATCCCTTCCACACCAGGAGCAAGTGCAGTCTGTCCCTGGTCTGTCTCCCTGGCTATGGGCCTTCCTTCTTTGCCTCTTTGCCTCAGACTGTTGGCCAAGTGTCTCTTCAAACTGGGAAAGGCCATGCTGCACAGCCTGCCTCCAAGCGGGCTGCTCAGAGGCCAGGGTTTCCCACTTGTTGAGGTCCATCCCTAAGGCCTTCAGATCCCTCTTGCAGATGTCCTTGTACCGCAGCTGTGGTAAGAAGATTAGGGCCCACAGAAAGACTGTGAAGGAGAAATGTTTTAGACAACGAACAGAGGAGAGCTGCTGATTCTCCCTTGGGAGGAGATTCCACAGGACAGATGCCACCACTGTAACAAGCACAATTTTCATTGTAAATGATGGTGACACCTGAAACAACTCCTTTCCAAGTGATCTACATTCACAGATTTGCCTGATTTGTGGTCCCCACAGTGCAGAGATTAGGGTCAATTTCTTCCATGGAAGAAGCCCTTTGATGAGGAGGAAGCCTCTACACTGCTAGGATAAAAACTGACAATTTGCACCTTTGTCTTCATATTGCCCAACTATCAAACAAGAAGCTCAGTGTATTTCAGCAAAATACACAGAATTATTGAGCATTTAAGCACCCAATTCTCAATTTAAAACATAGTCAATTTTGTTTGCCCAGCCCAATTATCACCCATACTATTCACTACTACGTTTGAATAGGAGCAATGCCTACTGGGTTAAACCGGGAACTATGCTGCACATTTTAAAGATGCCACTTCTCACTTTCTCAAGGCAACATCATCTCTCTCTCCCCCATAATTTTTGTTCAATCTGTGGAGTCTGCAGCCTGCTAAAGAACAAGCACTTTTCACAGTTGCAAGTGACTGCATTCAGGATCTCATGCCAAGTTACAATTTGAGGAGTGAGTCTTGGGCACCGTTGCCCTCAATGTTCTATGCTCCAAGATTAGAAAGTTCTGGCCCTGGTTGACTGCAGACCATAGCTGCTGTTGAACTGGAACAAAAACAACAGTTTCCAGTGGGCTGCAACTAATTTCCAATCCTTGTTTCCAGCAATCACTACGAGGGTCGCCCAGAAAGTAATGCACCACATTTTTTTTCTCAGCCTACAGTAACGGTACAAATGCGAAACTTTAGATATACATTATCTGAATTTTCAGGAGTGCGCAAACAAATTTTTGGTTTCTTCAGACAGATAGCGTAGCTGCAGCAGTGTTTCGAAATGGCGTCTGTAAGTGATGTACGTTACAAGCAGCGTGTCGTCATTGAATTTCTCACTGCGGAGAAAGAAACTGTTGGGAACATTCACAAACGTTTGTGTACAGTTTATGGAGAATCTGCAGTCAACAGAAGTACGGTTAGTCGCTGGGCACAGAGGGTGAGGCCATTAGAAGGCGGTTCGGCAGAGCTCCAAGATTTGCAGCGTTCGGGGCGGCCATCCACAGCTGTCACACCTGACAAGACGCAGCTTGCTGATGTGCTCATTCGCGAGGACCAACACATAACGACTAGGCAGTTGGCGCTGAAGCTGTCAATCAGCAAAGGAAGTGTGGATGCAATCATCCGTGCTCTTGATTACTCAAAAGTGTGTGCACGATGGGTTCCGCGCTGTCTTACGGTGGACCACAAATCTCTCAGAAAAAAACATTTCTTCTGAGTTGCTGAAACGTTTTGAAGATGAGGGGGAAGCGTTCTTGTCCAGGATTGTGACAGGTGATGAAACCTGGGTTCACCATTTTGAGCCCGAAACAAAATGACAGTCAGTGGAATGGCGTCATCCTCAATCTCCACAGAAGAAAAAATTCAAAGCAACTGCTTCCGCCAGTAAGGTCATGATCACTGTGTTTTGGGACTGTGAGGGCGTCATACTCATTGATGTGATGCCAAGAGGCAGCACCATTAATTCTGAAGCTTATGTGAAGGCATTAACCAAACTCAAGAAGCGCTTCCAGCGACTTCGGCGCCATAACAACCCAGGTGAATGTTTGATTCAACATGATAACGCTCGGCCTCACACAAGTTTGAGGACTTCAGAAGACATCACTAAACAGGGTTGGACTGTGTTACCCCATCCACCCTACAGCCCTGACCTAGCTCCCTCAGACTTCCACTTGTTTGGGCCATTAAAGGATGCCATTCGCGGAAGACATTTTGAGGATGACGAAGAGGCGATTCGCACAGTGCAGAAATGGCTTCGTGACCAGAACAAGGAGTGGTACCAACAGAGCATACATGCCCTTGTGTCTCGCTGGAGGAAGGCCATAGAACTGGACGGAGATTACGTGGAAAAATAGGGAGTGTAGAAGAAACATCATTCTTTCTTGTGTGTAAGTTTCATTGTGTTCAATAAATAATTGTTGAAGAAAAAAAATGTGATGCATTACTTACTGGGTGACCCTCGTAGTTCTCTACTTGGGTGCAACTGCAACCTATGAATTGCAGTAAGTGAAAATCAGAAGTTTCTAATCTCCATGTGCAAAAAGAGGATGGTATGCATAAGTGTGAAACTCATGCTTGCAATGAAACAACACTCGTGTTTCATTGGTTCCAGTAAACAGCTATGGAATTACAGGGATACTACCCTGGAAGAACGTCAGAAAGAGCTGCAGAGTTCTTACCTTTGGGGTGCTTCCTTTAATGAACTTTTTGATTGAAGACAATAAACCAGTTTCATTTTTCTGTGGTTTTCCTCCCCCGACAGGTAGGCTCTCTTCCACCTCAGAGTACTTCCTCTTCACCCTTAATGCACGCTGCGTGTGATTCTGATTTGACTGCTGAGAAGCTTTCCGTGTTCTCAGCCTCATTTTTGTTGGTATCACATGTAAACTGAAAAAGATCACAAACAGAAACACACTCTCAACCCTACTAATCCTCCACAGTTGTATAGTATTTACAAGAATTCAAAGCAGGGAGAGGATGCCTTTTTCTCACTTCAAAAACATTTCATTTTAAAAAAACAAAAAACTACCACTACAGATTCTATGCATTAAGTGAAAGCAACCCCCAGTTTCTCAACGGAATGCTGACTCTTCCTGTCTGAGGTGCACAGCTAGAAAGAGGAGAAAGCCGCCTACTCTTGGCCAAACAGCATATGTTCCATTCAAACAAAAATCATACCCAAGAACAAGGTAAACACAAGGGCTGAAAAGCACAGATTCTAGATTTATTCAGACAATTCAACAAACCATGGCTGAGCTTAGCTTCTAGTTTCCGCATCCTGGCTTGTACAGAACAGCTAGATTGCAACTTCTGGGTTCAAACAATCAGCAGAGCCAGGGTGGGTCTGGAAGAAGTCAAGGCACTTGAGATGGGGAGGGAAGGGGGCGTGTCCAAGTTCAGTCCACCCTGCAGCTGTGCTCCCAATCCAACTTACTACAGTATGGTATGCTGAATGTTGTGAACCTGGCCACAACTTCCAGGCCAGTTGTTTTTATGCAGCAAATGGCAGCACATACTCAGAACAGGCACAACTTGTCCTAAGTCCCATAACACATTCAGTGATGCTCTTCTTTCAGGTCTTGGAGAGGGGTAACCACCTGGAAATATAAATCTGCACGGCGCACTACGTGACACCACTGACCTCCTGTGACTATTTGTCAAAGGGCAACTCTGGCTCCCATCAGTGGCTACTAGCCACAAAGACTGTGTGCTGCCTCTGAGCCCCAGCTGCAGAGCCTCAATCATGGGAGAGAAACCCACCTCCCTCTCCATCTTGTGAGTCACTAGGGCCTCTCTTCTGCTCTGCCCTTGATTGTGTTCCAGAAACTGGCATTTTCATGACTACAAAGAATGGCACACAGGTCTCTAGGCACACCCCTCAATGCAAGGGTTGGACAACCACCTCTCAAGGATGCTGGAGTGGTTGCCCACAATGAGCAGAAGGTTGGACTAGATGGCCTCCTAAGATCCCTTCTAACTCTTAACATTTTAAGATACTAAATAAGCAGATCATTCTACTGCAAACCTATTACCCAATTACAAGCATACCTCAAGAATTCTCACTAGATCACTAATAAGGCATTCTGACCAAAGTTAAGTGTCTCGATTTCAGTGGAAGACAGTTAAGCATGTGCTCAAAATACCAGCTACAACTAACAACACTTCAAAGGGTTCAATTTTAGTTGCATTGTATCCTCAGTTCTTCCATTTTTCTCAGGAAAAGATTACTACCTGTCCCAAACTATTTTTGGTCAGAAAGTTGTTAATCCTCATTTGCATAAGTATCTGTAAAACTCTGCCCAGTGAAGACCAAAGCCCCAAGTTGTCAAAAACAAAATTCCAAAAGGATTGCAGCTGTGCAAGCTGAGTGTTGCTGCAAGAGCCTTCAGACTACTGCCAAGCCTTAAGGAGTCTAGTAGCACATTTACTGGGGTGAATCTTAAGCACGCCTTCACCAAGAAACACAACATGCAAACAGGCCAGTTCTCTGAAGGTCCCTGTTAAAGTGTCAGTGATACTGCTTTCTGCACAAGGACAGAGAAGGCAGTCTGCATGCTGACAGGGAGAGGCAGCTTCCTGAATGGAGCCTGAATTTTTCACTTCACTGACAGAGTGCACATGCCAGTGAGTGTGATTCTCTGAGGCACTGCTCACTTATGTCCTATACTACTGCCAGAGTCCCCTTCGCTTAATTATTTTATTTTTCACATTTTTATACCGCCCTTCCTCCGAAGAGCTCAGGGTGGTTTTACACAGCTGCTCCTCCCCTCCTTCTTGTCCTCACAACAACCCTGTGAGATAGGTGAGGCTAAGAGAAAGTGACTGGCTCAAGGTCACCCAGGAAGCTTTGTGGCCGAGGGGGGATTAGAACCTGAATCATCCAGGTCTAAGTCCACCTCCCAAACCACTACACCACCCTGGCTCACATCCTGACTATCGAACCTTGGTTATAAATACCCTTAATGGTCTTAGCAACAGCTACCTACAAACCTTCCAATGACAGTAATTTGCTTTCCCAATCCTTGCTGCAGTGGAAACACAGTGGTATGGTCACTTGCATGGCTTCAGGGGATTTCTTGAACACAAAGGATAACACAACACATGCTAGACTAGCAGAGTGCACACAGACCCATAAAGATGTCTACGGCATCTAGGTTCAGCCTTCCCCTTCACAGCAAAGATAATGGCTATTCAGGAATATATATGTCACAATTTATTTAATTTATATTCTGTCTCTCTCTCTAAAAAAAACACAGCACTCAAGGCAGTGTACAAAAAGAAGAAAAACAGCATATCCAAAAATGATAAATACATTAAGGGCACAATCCTAACCCTTATGTCAGTGCTTTCCAGCACTGGCACAGTGGTGCCAATGGGACGTGTGCTGCATCCTGCAGTCGGGTGTCACTCACGGAGGCCTTCTCAAAGTAAGGGAATGTTTGTTCCTTTACCTCAGAGCTGCATTGCCCTTATGTCAGTGCTGCAAAACAGTGACCTAACGGGTTAGGACTGCGCCCTAAGTGTGATAATAAGAATAAACAGTACAATAAAACATTAAAACAAAATACAGAATACAATCCCAAAGTAACTAGGAAGAGAAGGCTAGGGAGGGGAGAAAGGAAAGTTTCTAGTCCTCTCTGAAAGGTGAGGGGGCAGTCCTTAATACCACTAGGAGGTAGTTCCATAATAAAAGCACCACCTTGCTCTTTGTTGCTGTCAACTGGGCCTCAGCCAGAGGTAGCACATGCAGCAAGACCTCCTCTGTTGACCTTAGGAGAAAGGACAGTTCTCATGGGAGAAGGTGGCTCCTCAAACATTCTGGTCCTGAGCTGTATGGTCCCTCAAAACCAGCAGCCTGAACTAGAACTGGAAACAGAGTGGTTGCAGGTACAGTGGGTGGGCCAAATCAAATCACCTAGCCCCAAAATCTATACAGGCCACTGCATTCTGCACTAGCTGTACCTTCTGGACATTCAAGGGCAGCCCCCCCCCCACAGTGAACTGCAGTAGACTGGTTCCAATGTCACCAAGGCAAGGTCCAACTGACTCAGATATGGCCACAGCTGGCACACCAGCCTTAGCTGGGCAAAAAAACCACCACCCTGTTTTGTACAGATTTAATCTTAGCTTGTTGGCCCACATCTAGATCCTCATTGCCTCCAGACAGCAATCCAAGGTTTCAACCACTTCCCCAGCATTAGATGACAAAGGCAGAGCTGAATATGAGACACCTACTGAGGACATCCAACTCCAAACCCTTGGGCGACCTCTCCCAGATATTAAACAACATGGAGAACAAGAGGGAAACCTGTGGCACACCATACGCCAAAGGCCCGCATGCAACAAATTCCAGGATTGCCAGATTTAAATTGCTTTCCCCAATTAGGCAGAAGGCTTCCTTCTCGCTTGCTGCTAACTGGCAAAAGACAACACTGCCTGCACAACTCCAAAAATTTCTGGAAACGCAGGAAATAGGGACAGTTTACAGGAAAAGAACCATGTGTATAAATGGGGCAATGTGGAAAATTATCTAGTATTTTTATGCCTCCCTTCAACTGTGAGATTCCTTTCACATAAAAAGAATTCCAACAGCTTTCATAAGGAGATTCTTTTCTTCAGGCTTCTGAATTAATGGATTAATCCTAAAACAACACAGATACCTTTTCCAATAATTTTTTTATTCCTCCTGTGAGATCCAGGGAAGAGCCTCTCCTCTAGAACAGCTACAGCTGTTGCCACAGCCTCTCCCAGACACACAGGGCAAGTTCTGGAAGTCCAATCAATCAACAAGAGTTCGGAAGTGGTTTTGTACTCATCAGCTGCTGCTGTCTGTCAGCCTAAGACTGGTGTGTTTCATCCCATCAGAAGCAGACCTATGGAGGCTAGAATTGCAGACACGAGGCCATGTTTCTATGAATATAGCAGATCACACAAAGGAGATTCCCCGAACGCAGCATGGGATTACGGATTCTGGCTGACTCTAGAGAGAAACCAGAAACAGGTTGCAATACCAAATGTTTTGCTGTCCTGGATAATGGCTGGGAAGGTTGAGTTGGTAAGGAGCAGAATCCAGCAGAGAAAGCACCAAGAGCAGCTCTACCTACACTGCAATGTGCAATGTTGCATCACGTGATGTGGGTGGGCTTCTGCTCAAGGTGGAGGAGTTGTGCCGCAGATACAGCACCACTCACACCCAATGCCAAACTTCAACTAACCTCACAACACAGAAACACA
The DNA here is from genome assembly GCF_035046505.1 of Tiliqua scincoides. NCBI lineage: Eukaryota > Metazoa > Chordata > Lepidosauria > Squamata > Scincidae > Tiliqua > Tiliqua scincoides. The sequence goes on from NC_089828.1 coordinate 9,006,574, forward strand.
ACAACAATCATCTATTTATAGCAATTCACATTTAAGCTTAGATTTCTGACCAATGGAAGCATAATCTGAAGACAGAGTTGTCTGGAAAGAGAGGCCAGCAAGCAAGAGCCAATGTACGACCTCGAATCCACCTCCTAACATGTGAAGTGATTACAAACATAAGAAAAGCCTGGCTGTTGGCCCAAAGGCCCCCACCCCAGTCCAGCATCCTGTTCCTCATCATGCCCTGCCGCCTTGCGCCCAGGAGCCACCAACAGACACGGCCTCTACAACAACACCCAACCCCCTTTTAAAGCCACCCCAACTAGCAGCCCTCACTTACTATGGGAGGAGGGTTAAGTGGAGTTGCTGAAAGACACATTTGTCCTTTTCTTATTTTCACAACAGAGAATGAAGGCGACATTGTGGAAAAAAGATAGTACTTCTCTCTAGGAATGACTAGAAACTACATTCTAATTTTTCCCATAAACCCTGTACACATCCAAAACTTAAATAAACGTTAATCTATTGACATCAAGAGTAGCCGCCCAATTTAAAAAGCCTTTAGATCAGCAGTTAATACGATTTCATTTAAAAGAAAACACTATGACCCCACACTGACTGGGGTTGCAGTTAACATGTTCTGCCCTACATACAGCAAATCTTACTAGAATTTTTTCCAGTAATTTTCAGATGTTGAGTTGACAAGGCAGAAAACCTAGATATTTCAGCAGAACCTGTGCAGGCCCTGTCGGATTCTGTAACAAAACAACTATTATTCTTAGAGACATCAAGCTCTCTGGTTTTATAATCCATGACACTGGACACGCAGGAGCCTATTTTGGGAAATCCCTCTCCTTTTGCTTACATAGCTGGTGTAGTATATAGACAAATTGTTAAAAGCTTCCAGAATGAGTCTTTAAACGCTTCTCATAGAAAGTCATGACCTCAAATAATAATTTTATTGGCACTTTTGAATCATTCACCTCAGGCATATTTGTAATTTTAAATAAACTGAGTGCTGGTAAATAATTACAAGTTCTAGATGATAATTTTACTGGCTTGATATTTTATTGTTTCTGGGCATTTATACAAACTGATGTTTTTTACACCAAGGGCTAGTAATTATTTTTGCCTACTCTTTAACACTTAGTACTTGCCAACAACACAATTGGTCTCTACAAAAATACACAGGTGAGAAGGTTCCTGTTCAGATAGGTACCTAAAGTGCTTGAAAAAGCAGTAATGAAAGCAGAATCTAGTTTAAGGTTACATTACTGTCTGAAAGGCTGTAGGATGCAAATGTCATTTCACCTTCTAGAGGTCTGGATAAGAAATTGCTGATTTTGCAAATTAAAGAAACATTTAAAACAAGTATAACTTACCAGTTCACAAATTTGCAGCATGAAACTACACAAGTTCCAAATCCTAGAAAGAAACCTACAAAGGTAGGAAACAGACTTGAGGCCCCCTTCAAGGACAAGATCTCAGCTCCTGAATAGTTGAAATCCACAGCTGTCCTCTGTTCTGGGGGTCTCCAGAAAAACCAGCACATCTCTCGCTTGCTTTGTTGTCTGATCATAGAAGCAAAGTGCTTCCATGTAATGGTTTCAGTGGCAGGTAACATTTTTGGTCACTGTGCCACCACAGGGAAGCTGGGTGGAAATTGTTCTGCTGCTATATCTTTTTCTGCAGAAATGTTTCATAAAATCAATTCCCAATATATGAATTAATACAATCCCAGTCAAATGTTGAAGGTACAAAGCTGGAATTTTTACCCCCAGACAACTATCCTGAAAAAGCAGCACGCACAGATTATAAACATAAACACACAGTTCTTAGCAGCTTTCAATACCTTAATTTTTTTCCTTAAAATGTAAATACTGTGTGGAAGCCTGCTTTTCTGTTTCCATCTCTAGCACATCCAGAAATATTCCAATAAAACAATTTCCAAGTAATCTTTTGAATTAATTTGAATATAATAAACCAAGTTAAGTGAATTTCACTGAACTTTTTCCCCTCATCAAGTATTTCAGTTTAAATAATGCTGCCTACCAGAAAAATTATTTTGAGATAATTATACACAACACAAAACTAACATGGCATCTTTTTTTCCATTTGGAAATATACAACATAAATGAAACATAATATCCCAGACAAATTTAGGATACTGAAAATCTTTGCTGATTCAAATATTTTTGGAAAATCCACATTACAGGTGCACCAAGAAAAGCTGAAGAAAGAGTCACTCAAAGCCATGCCACAGCCTAGCCTGCTCCATCCTGAAGGATTCCAAGAGACCATGTGGCTGCACTCTTGGGTCTGAGACCAACCTTGCAGGTGTTCAGAACTTCTGCTGACTGCAACATCACCACCAAAGTGGGCTGGAAAGCCTCAGAGTCTAAATTTGAAAAATAATTCACTCAGCTACAATTCTGCCTGCCAGAATATTACAAACCTGTCCTTCCTTCAGAGAGGTGGAAACCTGAAAATCCTCCCAACTGATCCAAATCTTGCCCTGTAAATGACATTCTACTTAAATCTTTACCACCAACAAAAAGCTTGCATATCCACTAAAAACTAACAAAGTCACCCCTTATTCCAAGAAAGAAAAAGATATGCTTATCTTCTGAGGAGCACTTGGATATGCTCAGAGTGCCACCACTGGAGGAAGAATTTGCTCTTCTTACGCAAGATGCAGTGAGCTCACCCAGCAGATCACCTATAACTTTTACTACAATCTGAGCAAAACCAACAAAGAGGTACCCTACAGACCAACAGATTTACTACAGTACGGGCTTCTACAGTGGAGAGCCTATTTTGTCAGATACGTCAAGTGTTTTATTTAGTGGGGAAGGAGAAAAGAGAGTTTTTTGTTTTTACATACACACACAAAAATGGATAAATGAAGAGAGGACTAAAAGGCTCCCATAAGCTGAAATGTACACAAAATAAGTGCATTAGTCCTTCGCAACAGCAGTGATTCAGGAGGCAAGCAGCTGATGGGAAGAGCTACAGACACCAAACTAACTGAAGAAAAAAATTACTATGTCAACCAGTGAAACTTGGCATAGGGTCTCACCTCTGTCCCCTTCATCACATTCTATTCTTACAGCTCTCAACAAGTTATGTATTCACAACATAAGAACATAAGAACAGCCCCACTGGATCAGGCCATAGGCCCATCTAGTCCAGCTTCCTGTATCTCACAGCAGCCCCACCAAATGCCCCAGGGAGCTCACCAGATAACAAGAGACCTGCATCCTGGTGCCCTCTGTTGCATCTGACATAGCCCATATCTAAAATCAGGAGGTTGCACATACACATCATGGCTTGTAACCCGTAATGGATTTTTCCTCCAGAAACTTGTCCAATCCCCTTTTAAAGGCGTCCAGGCCAGATGCCATCACCACATCCTGCGGCAAGGAGTTCCACAGACCAATCACACACTGAGTAAAGAAATATTTTCTTCTGTCTGTTCTAACTCTCCCAACACTCAATTTTAGTGGATGTCCCCTGGTTCTGGTATTATGTGAGAGTGTAAAGAGCATCTCTCTTTCCACTTTACCCTTCCAATGCATCATTTTGTAGGTCTCAATCATGTCCCCCTGAAGGCGCTTCTTTTCTAGGCTGAAAAGGCCCAAACGCTGTAACCTTTCCTCATAAGGAAAGTGCCCCAGCCCAGTAATCATCTTAGTCGCTCTCTTTTGCATCTTTTCAATTTCCACTATATCCTTTCTGAGATCTGGTGACCAGAACTGGACGCAATACTCCAGGTGTGGTCTTACCATTGATTTGTACAACGGCATTATAATATTAGCCGTTTTGTTCTCAATATTGTTCTCCATATTTTGTTCTCAAAAAAAGGTGGAAAGTAGAATGTGCAAGTGTTAGTCAAAGCATGCTAAAAGGTCGAAATAAAATTAATGCATTCTAAGATAATATAAAGCACATACTGCAAGAGAAATATGAGGTCACTGAGACTGAACCAAGAGACCGGAGTTCCAGTCTATAGCTAATGAGGAACTTTTTGAATGGCCTTGGGCAAACCACTCACAGACCCAGTTTCCCATAAGCAATACAGGAATATATAATTGTATATAAAATACCAGCTAGGAAAGATCTCCGCAGACTGTGCAGTATCTTAGGAGTGTTCATCTTCCATGAACAGCAACAATTCTTACGTTTCTCTCATTGATCACAAATTATGACCAAGAAAGATACAGGAGAACACAGAAGAATGAAAAGATTAGGATGGAAGGAGGACACACACCACGGCTTTTCCTGTGTCACATAGTCAAATTACATTCTTCAAGATTATGGTCCTGGCTTGACATCCCCTAGAACACATGGATGCTTATCATTCTAGCTTACCCCCTGTTAATGGGTAAGAAGCACTTTTTCAAGTGGTGCTCCTCTTTTATTTAGCAGGGGGAGAGTAATTGGCCCTCCTCACCCCAGCAGTGTCTTTTCTAGTGGCTGCCTGCTGGTGTTCTTTTGCAACCTTTTAGATCCTGAGCCCTTTTGGGACAGGGAGCCATTCATTGTTTGATTTTTCACTTTGGAACTTTTCATTGAAAAGCGGTATATAAATACTGCTAATAATAACAACAACAACTGCTCTGGAAATTGAAAGAACTACAAGTGGAGCCTATTTATGCGCGTGAGTCCCGTTCCGTGACCCTGCGCGATTAAGAAAAAAATGTGTTGTGCTAAATTGCATAGAGTTAAGCAAATACGCTGCAGCCTGACACTTCCGGATGGAAGGAAACGAAGGCAGCGGTTCTCAATCGCCTCCCCTTCCTCCGCTCCATACTCAGCCCTCCCTGTTGCCAGCTGTTCCCACTTCTTTAACAGGTGGGATGCTGAGCTTTTAAGAGTCCAGTCCCATGCATTTCTACTCAGAAGTAAACCCCATTCTAGTCAATGGGGCTTACTCCCAGGAAAGTGTGGATCAGATTGTAGCCTGAGAGCCTAGTCCTATGCCTGCCTACTCAGAAGTAAGTCCCATTCTAGTCAATGGGGCTTACTCCCAGGAAAGTGTGGAGAGGATTGTAGCCTAAATCTCATGCTTTGGCTTGCTGGGAAGACTTGCTTGCTGGGCTGTTTTGTTTCCATAGGCTGGAGCACGGAGAGCCTGCACCATCTCAGTCTGAAGGGGGGGGGAATTCAGCAAACACTCCCCGGGGGGTTTTTAAAGCAAACCCCTCTCTTACTACCACTCCTCTGTGTGTGTGTGTGTGTGTGTGTGTGTGTGTGTGTGTGTGTGTGTGTGTGTGTGTGTGTGAGAGAGAGAGAGAGAGAGAGAGAGAGAGAGAGAGAGCGCACTCCACCTTGCTGCACGTGTTCTGGCTACAGAGGTTTTGGGGGGCCCTTCCCCTCTTCAGCCTCTTTGCTGCCTCAGGGGCTCCAGGAGTCTGACTGTTCCTTTGTAAGGGGAACCTCTTCCATGGCTCCAGGGCTATTCCCTGCCTGTGTGAGGCGGAGCCTTTTTGCAGTGCTTCAGTCTGCCTTGAAACAGGAGACAAGAAGACAGGGCAAGGCAAAGGAGGCAAAGTTGTGCGTGACTTTCAATTCCCCCCACCCGATTCGAGTTGAGACAAATTTGTGGATAAATAGGTTGCACCTGTATACTGATTTCTGCAATGTGTCAACATTGCAGCGAGTGCACAACTTGGCACTATCCTAAGAAAAGTTTAGCACAAGAACAAGCCTCAAGGGCCAGAGAAGCGAAGCAACTTGCCCAAGGTCCCAAAGCATGTTCATTTCAGTGCAGATAGCCTGATCTGGTGCTCCTGGTCAAATTTTCTGCAGCAGTGTGAGTTTTGGTACTAAGTATATCCTTTACCAGAAAACTTAAGCTTAAATGAGTTATAATTTCCCCCTGTTCACCTCTCCTGAATGCCTTTACTTGAAAGAAAAAACCACCCATTTCACTGGCATTTACTTCCAATTGCATCCTATTAAAAGGTTATACAATCAAGCACTGATTGCACTGTAACAGTGATCTAACAACTAAAATATTCCACCTTTGTATTCATGTGGCCATAGCGGACAGAAAAAATTTCAAATACTGTAGAGAAAGACAAACACTTCAAAGAAAAAATGAATTTATACAAGCACACATTCCCTTCTTGGACATCCAATATACCAATTTTCACAGTGTAAGTTTCAGTGTTGGAATACAACACTAAAAGATGGCATATATTCTGATCCTTGGAATTAAGCTGAAGTTAAATGAATGAGAATTACCTTTCAGGGATGCCACAGGATGTGGTGATGGAATCTGGCCTAAATGTCTTTATAAGGGAACTGGACAAATGTATGGAGGAAAGTCCACCACAGGTGGCAAGTCATGAGGACTATTACCAATCTCCAGGTTTTAGAGGTAGCCCCTCTCTGAATGCCAGATGTGAGGAAGTGGCAACAGGACACAGGTATCTTGTTGTCTTGAGTGCTCCCAGAGGCATCTAGTGGACCACTGTGAGATACAGAAAGCTGGATTAGGTGGGCCTCCTTTGGACTGATCTAGCAGGGCATTTCTTATGCTCTTAAGTAAGTCTGCTAGAATTGAATCTGGTGCACAAAACTCAAAGGAATTTGGGGGGGGGGAATCAGGCATGCTCTACTTTTTCACATTCAAATCTCAACAATTACATGAATGTTTTGACACTACAAGATCCCAACATAAGTACTATAATCATTTCTTTCCCAGCAGACTCACAAAGAGAACCTTCCATTTCTCACCAATGGGACATTTAGTGTCATCACTGGGAGCATGACTTGCCCAAGAGGGAAAGAAGAATTTATCATAATGTTACTCTAAAGCAGTGGCTCCCAAACTGTGAGCCGTGGCTCCCTGGGGAACCATGGAAACCAACCACGGGAGCCGTGAAACCCTCACTGCTCTATACAATGTATAGCCCTAAGGGGGAGCCATGGCCAATGGCCCAGTAGGTCCAGGGAGTCACTTGTCAGAAAAGTTTGGGAACCATTATTCCAAAGGCTCAACTGGATTAAATTTCTGAAAAACATTTTCTGCTAAATTATTCCCCCATTTAAACCTATACGGGTTTATCCACTCAATAGTAGAATAATGCACCACAATATAAAATACTGGGCATAGTTGAGTATCAGGCACAACCAGATCAAGAGTTGGGGGCCTCAGGACACAACCTATTCTGAGAGCTCATGCGGAAGTCCCTTCCGTGGAGTGGCAGAGAAAGCTCAGGAAGCGGCAGACCCTGGGCCCAGCATGCCCAGCTCAGTCAGCCCCAACTGATCTTGGCTCTCCAGGGTTTTTGAGAGGAACTGTTCTCTGCCCAGCCTGCAGAAGCTGCCAGGAGTTGAACTCAGGACTTTCTGCATGCAAAGCAAGGGCTACATCATTAAGTTGCCGCCTGACTCTCCTCTTTGAAGAGTCCTGCCTGGCAAACCAGGTATTGGCAGGTGCCACATTTTGTACAGCACATATTAAGCCAAGGCTGATGGGTCACCGCTGTCTACCCAATGACAGGGAAAGAGCAGTCACAGGGAAAGAGCAGTTCAACCCTTTTCCCAGTAGTGGCAGAGGTCTTCTCCTTAAGCACTGGATGGGCAAAAGGCTCTCTTACTGCTTCCTCACCATGTGAGATGCAGCAAATACTTCCTCCTTATACACAGCAAGAGCCAATGCACTTCTGTTTACCCCCTGGAATGGACAGCTGACCTGCATAATATGGGGGTCCACCTGAGGGCAGGACTACACTGGGGCCCAGAGAGAGGACCCCAAGCCATCTGTTTGCTCTTACCATAGGCAAAACGGAGATGCTCATAACTAGCACATAGCAAGAATGATTGCATGAGCGGAGGGGAGAGAAAAGGGCCAGTCACAAAGCCATAAATCTGGAAGAACCACTCTGAGATCTCGCACACAGGCCAAATTTAATAGGAGTAACATGAAACACAGTTCCTCATTTTCTGAGTTGCTGCCAGTCTTCCCCCAACAAGATATCAATTCACTTTCCAGATGACAACCACCTGAAATGTTTTTCTACCTGTGCCACATTTGAGAGAGCCACTCAACCATCCATTATGACAATGGAAGGCATTATTCTGAGGAGACTCTCGTTGGAGGACATAACTTTGTACTTCCTTCCCACCCCCACACGTTCAGCCAGCCCTAATTCAACATGGGAAAAATCACATGCAAAAACAGCCAATCATATTGTGTCCTCCAGAACAGGCGTGGAAAACTCCCCAGCTAGGGTCACCTAACTCTTGAAACATCTCATGCTGGCACCTCAAACTCTGATGCTGCTCCAGGGGACACCAAAGATAATGTTGCTTGGAAACATGAAGAATGCAAAAATGTTGAGATGCACAATACACAGGAAAACAAAGGTGAGGCCAGGAACGCTCAATTGTGCATCCCCATCACAAAATGAGACAGTTTATCAATTAATATTGCAGACACATTTCAACATAAACTCTTCCAATAGAAATGTCCTTGCTTTAGTCTTATTTTCCCAAACACTTATTTCATTTATGATTCCTGTCTATCATAGAAAGAGGCTTTCATGAACTACCTGGTTCTGAAGCTAAAACACCCCAATCCTATACATTCTTTACTACAAGTAAGATAGTGGGATTTAGTCCTGAGTAAACCTGCCAAGGATTCCACTGTTAATTAAATCTTAGGTAAAGAAAAAAAAATTCCTCCAAATCTTTGCTGCAAATAAGTAATCTGATTCTGTACAGTAAGCTAAAAGTTGCCATATGCATAGCAGTCCTGCTGATTATAAGGTCTGGCACCACAACTGAGGACTTCAACAACGTCCTGTGAAAAGCAGGTGCAAATAGGACCCTATGTCATTGTGCAGAACTGGACTGCGAGGAGAGGAAGCCAAGTCTTGTTTCAAACATGGACATCTTACAAAAACACCTGCAATGATTTATCAAGGAAAATGGTGAGCCTGGGATGAGGTAGAGATTCAGATATGACATGCAGAAGTGTTTTGTTTAAATTCCATCAACCATCAGGCCCAACATCTCCCAATTCCCAACTGTTTCCCAAACAGCCACTGCTCACCATTTTCCAAAGCTCTATTTTTCATTCCATTGTGAGTTACTTTAAGATTGCATAATGAAATGTTATGTATCAACTTAAAGAAATACTGTAGACATGGGAAGCGATCGACTCCCCCAGAACTTCTGAGAGGGAGACACAGCAGTTGGTATTCCTGATTACAGTACACTCAGGCTCGCAACAAGATAGCACAGGATAAGCAGGTAGAAGCATGTGTGGGCAGGGGGAAAGTGGTGGCTATCACAGGAATCCAAAAGTGACAGTGGCAGAACTTACCCAATAAAGTGCCAGGATTGGGTGGGAGCTGTTCAAATCTAATTCCTTTAAAGGGGGGAGTCACAAGTTTTAAGAATGACTGGGTTTCCGAAAAAAGCGTAGCTGCCTACCTGTAGAAAAGCATTCACTGCTAAGGACAACACTGCACAGCAGAGCGAGCAAATGGGCCCTCTCAAACCTTCTGGGAAGGACCAAGAGGACTACAATATTTTAGGAAACGGAACCAGACATCCAACAAGCTAGCTTTAAAGCGGGCAGGCCCACACTCTCTGCACGCGTCAGCTGATAAACAGACACTCTGTGGGTGCAACTACAACCAATCTCTCCAACAGACCTCAGCAAACATTCCAGGTCTTCTGGAAAAGGCCCCAGCTCGTCTTTTCTCCACACCCTCGTCATTCCACTGCCTCAGTATCCAAATGTTCTCATGATGGCGGAGAAGCAGCTCGCCTTTCTGATCTCACCAGAAGGTCAGCCATCACAATGCCATGGCGCCTTCATTGTTTCAGGTTCAGAAGAGATACAGCTACCATTAGACTTCAATGGACAACCTGAAGCTGATACAGTAACTTACCATTTCATTCATACAGGCTGATAGTCTTCAGAGCCCCTTACTGACATTTCCTCTTTCAGCACCATCCTCCCAACAGCAAGGGGGTCAGAAAGCCAAGGCAGGGAGACTGCCTGCTCTTTTAGGGGACCACTGCCAGTACTGGAGTGTCACTCTAGAACAGGGATGTCAAACATAAGGCCTGGGGGCCGGATGTGGCCCACAGAAGCTTTTTATTTGGCCCTCAGGCTCTCAGCTGCTGAGCAATGCTGAAGTGTTACTGCTGAAAGGGCAGCCCACATGAAAATTAAGCTCTTCTATCTTGAAAGATGATGAAGATTTGTGTTTTCTCTTCTGTCATTTGCAGCTAATGAGTCCCTAAGTGAGAAAAAGTGCTTATTTTTAGTTATGACCTGTTTAATGACATCACTTCTGGCCCTCAGCAGGCATCATGAATGCCACCCTGCCCACTGTATGGAACAAGTTTGACACCCCTGCCCTGAAATACTATTATTAATTATTATTAACAGTATTTATACCGCTTTTCAACAAAAAGTTCACAAGGTGGTTTACAGAGAAAAATCAAATAACTAATGGCTCCCTGTCCCAATAGGGCTCACAATTTAAAAAGATGCAAAAGAACACCAGCAGGTAGCCACTAGAAAAGACACTGCTGGTGTGAGGAGGGCCAGTTACTCTTCCCCTGCTAAAAAAGTTACTCTTCCCCTGCCTCTTACTCAGTTAGCAGAGGAATACTGAAGACATTCAGAAGTGCTCTGAAATGCTACTCTTTCTACCACAGATGTCATGGGCAGGGCAGACAGCTGAAACCAAGCAGGCCACCGTAAGAACCCACGTGGGCCCAAGGATGGCTGAACTGCTGTCACTACAGAAAACCCCAGTGCAATTGCAATGCTGCAGTTGCTCTCCATGCACATTTGCTCGACAACACAACATGTGATCTTTCCTACTGCATGGAGAAATGGATGGATTTTATGTAGGATGACCCTCCATCCCCTGGCTAACACATATATTAGAATACTAAAACATATATTAAACCACGTAGGATAACCCCCCATCCCCCAATTAAAACATATGGGTGTATAAAGCATTATCACTTCAACCCACAACAAATGCTGGTTGAGCTTCGTGAGCTCAGGGCTACTCCAGCGGAACACTGAGGCACAGGACCCTTGGCAGCAGCACTGCCTGGTTCCATCTCCCACCATGTTGCCTAGCAGAGAGAGCCTCCTTCAAAGCGACACCAGCGTCCCAACCCAAAGCAGGTACCTGGTGAGCAGAGCCCATGGGAGCTGCAAAGGCCTCAGCCAGCCCTGGAGTGGCTGCTGACACCTGCCCATCTCCCCCAGTCCTAACTCATGTCACAATTGCAGGCCAGCCCCAGGAGTGCAGGGCAGTGACCTGGGGGCCCAGGGCAGGCTCTGTGCTGCTGCAGGAGCTCCAGGGAGCAGCTCAGAGGCAGCCCCTGTGCAGTCACCAGCAGGGCGGGGCAGGGCAGGTGAGGCAGAGCCTCCCCCGTGGCCGCGGGAGGGAGCGGTGCTCTGCGAGGGCTCCGGGGAGGCTCTGCCTCGCCTGCCCCGCCCCCAAGGGCCCGATCTGCCCGCTTCTCCTCGCCTCGCGGAGCGGCGGCGCTGCTCTCCGAAGGGCTCCAGCAGCGCTCCGCCTCCAGCCAGCGCGCGTCCCTGGCCGGTCCAAGCCCCGGGAGCCCGACTGCCCTCGCGGGGCTGTTGCGAGGACACCTCCCGCGCTCCAGCCGGCCGGGCTCGGGCTGCCCTCGCGCGACTTCCAGCGCCGGCGCGGACGGAGCCCTCGCAGCTCCGGAGGAACCGGGAGCTAGCGGGCTGCACAGCCCCGGCCCGGCCCGGCTGCGGGAGTCCTACCAGGGCTGGGGCCCTCCGCGCCGGCAGCGCAGCCGACTGCTCCCGCGGCTGGAGGCTCGACCCTCCCCGCCCGCGGCCTCCACGTGCCCGCCGCCCTCCTCCCGGACCGGCCCGTGCGGCGGGGAGGGAAGCCTTGCCGAGGACCGCAGGCCCGGGGCGGCCGGGCCTCTCCCGTCCCCGAGGGCGGCGGGCGGCGCCGTTACCTGCGAGGCGCGGCGGGGCGGGGCGGGCGGGGGCCGGCCGTCCTCCGGGCTCCCTCGCCCGCCTGCCCGCCGGTCGGTCGGTCGTCCCTCGCCGGCTCCCCGCTGGCCGGCCGGCCGGGCGCGCGGGGCCGCGGCAGGTCGCGGGACGGCAGAACCGGGCCCGGCGCGGCCCACGAAGCGCGGCCGGGGGCCCGGTCGCCGCTCAGCAGCCCCGGCAGCGGCCAGGCGCCATTTCCCGCCTACCGACCTGCTGCACCGCACGGAGGACCCGGATGAGGATGAGGCGCGGGGGGAGGGCGCGGGGAGGAGCGCGCCGCTGCCGGCGCCACTGCGCATGCGCCGCGGGAGGGACGGCGCGCGCCCGCAGCGGCGAGGCCCCGGCGAGCAGCCTCCTCGGGGCGGAAACCCGCGCGCCCCCAGCAGCCGCCGGCCGGAGCGGGGCTCCTCCGAGGCCTGCCTGGGCTCTCCCTGCAGGGCTGCTCGGCGCGGGGCGGCCGGGGGTCGTGTCGAGGGCTGCTCCCGCTGCCCCTTCAGCCCGGGGGCCGTGGGGCAGGCAGCCCTCGGGGCGGCAGCGGTTGAGGCCGCCGGCAGGAAGGTCCCACCGGGGAGTGCAGCCTCCGCTGGGGCCTCCGGAAAGCCCCGCCGCGCCAGGCACCCGCACCGGAGCGCGGCTGGGGCGTCGCAGGACGCCGGTGGGAGGCTCTGCCTCATCTGCCCCCGTGTCGCCTCCAGGCGAGGACGGACTCCTTGCAGTACCGGCTCTCCAGCAGGACGCTTGGCGCCCCGAGTGGGTCCCCCTTCCCGTGCTCCCTTACTGGGGTCAAGGCACGAGGAGGGCTGAAGCCCCGCTGTGGGGCAGGTAGCTCAGAGGGCGCACCGGCGGACCCCCCCCCCCAGCAAAGGGTTCTCCCTTCCTCGAAACCAGCATGAGCAGCGCAGGCCTCGGGTCTGCTCCCTGCCGGGTGTCGCTTAATGAACGAGAAGCTTCCTTCGTGCTGCCCCTGCCTGGGGGAGCAAGAGCTCCCGGTGGCGTAGCTGGAGGGGATGGACACCCAGAGCAGGCAAGCGGCGCCTCCCTTCGGAGCCACTCCCAGCCGTGCGGCTCCGTTCTGCTCCCCCCGCCGGGAATGGCTCCGGAAGGAGGCGCCGCTTCCCCGCTCTGGGTGCCCGCCCCCTCCAGCTACGCCACCGGGAGATTTTCTAACTGTGATGCTCCCCTTGAGCCAGAGGGACTGGTAGGAGAGTAGACTCTGAGGATAGGCAGGGCGAAGCCACTCAAATGCTGCCTGCAGGCTGCTCCTCACCCCACTTCAGAGGTGGTTTTCTGATTGTGCAGATAAGTGCTGCTGCTGGTGGTGAGAGAAAGCAGGTTGCACTCAGCAGCAGAGGAAGCCAGCATGTCTTCCAGGAGCAGCCTGTGGTTTTGCAGGTATGAGGTTAAAGAATGCCACCCAAGGAGCCAGGCTTCTCCCACACACACACATTCTTCTAAGTGTACAGTTAGTGGAAGACAACCATCCTCACTGGGTCCTGGTCAGGCTGCACCAGGGGACTCCCTGACACAACCATCCAAATTCCCTGACATCATTAATGTTCAGTGCGCTGTAGGTGGGTGGGCGAGTTGGCCCAATCTGACCTGGAGTCTGCAGGCCTCCATTTTTCTTCTTCCTAGGATGTGAGCCACAAAGTCCCTCCCCAAGATAATGGCACATGCAACTGGCTTTGTCCCAGAGACATTTGGATAATCAGGAGTGCTGTTTACGTAAACCTACAGTCTACCTGGCCCAGTGTTCTGTTGGTTTCCTCTTGCGCTTATAGAACCAGAATACCAGCACAGTTCTCGGAGTTAACCAAAAGGGCTTAGTCTAGTAGAGAGAAAACTAGATCTTGCCAGCCATGCAGAGCCCGGGGGCCTGGGTATCCCTTGAGAATGTTGCACCCTGGAACCATGTTAGGCAGTCTTCCATTTAGGATCCTGGAAGCCAGCCTTCCCTTCTGCTGCCCCAGCCTTTTCACAACTAACACTGCCAGTATGGCAAGGACATACTGCTGGGGTATTTAGGAGAAGATGCTTCTGGCACAGGGGCTGCACCTGTCAGCACTGCTAGGGTAGAAGAAAAGCCAGTGCAACTTTTTCCTGGTCAGGGGCAGCTAACAGCTCAGCCCTTGTCATTTTTTCCACTGTGACTACAAAATCCACGATCCAAAATTTTGCAAACCTTTACAAAGCAGAGCATAAGTGACCTTTAGCCAATGCATTGAGATTACTCTATTCAAAATAGCAGTGATATTACTCCATGCAGTGATATTTATGGCATTTATCTGGGTTCTAGCTACCCAGTAGGACCAAATTCTTATGATTAGACCACAACAGATGGGCAAAATGCCTTTATTTTTTTTTTAAAAATTGCTGCAGCTCATGGTTCAAATCAAGATACTGCTCCATAGGCAAGCTATTGCTGAACTGGCAGTATATAACATAGCTCATGATGAGCTGGTACCTGTTGCCATGGCAATGGCATCATACATAGCTTGGTAGATATGCAAGCCACCCATTTGGAAAACACAGCGCCCTGCCAAACCTGCAATACTTGCACAATTTGTTCTGAAGAATAGTAGAACCTTTAACATAAATTGCTGTTCAGACTCACGTGTGTAGAGCCAAGTGCAGAGGACACAAGTGCTAAGAGAGACTGGTCAGCTATCCAGCTAGTACGTATTGCTTGAAGCAAGAAATGTTACAGGACTGAGGGAGGGTGCTTATCACAAGCATTCATACTGGTTATGGCTTAAGTTACCTCCCCACATTAAGGCCACTGTCATTCACTGTAGCAAACACCCTCAAAGTCAGCAGTCTGAGAAATGCATTTGTGGATCTGTAGTCCAAACCCTTCGTTCCTACAGGCAGGTGATGACCACCAGCTTCTGACTCTGAACCACCTTGCATGAAGCAGCCTGCAGAGGCAGAATTAGATTAAAACTTGCATTGTTCTGGGAAAAAGAACTGGCTTTTCACAACCAAATGAGAACATTTGAAATAAAAGTTTCAAATGCAAACTGAGTAAAAATGATCAGCTTTGCTGAGGAAGGCAACTAAGTAAGAAGCTGAGGGTCTGGTTAAAAAAAATTTAACTTATCTGACATGACAACAGGAGTGGGGCAGGAACAGAGCAATTCCCAGATGTTTCACACACGCACCCCTTCCTGGAGAATCCACACTTTAAGAATGTAGAGAGAAGATTCCTGAAGTGCATCAATCTTCTTGCAGGTAACAGGCAATACAGAAAGAAAACTTTCAGTTCCACTGAAAAGAACAGCAGTTGCGTAAAAGAAACAGAAAGGGGATGAAATCAGATTATGAATGCACACACACTGAACCAAGGGGGGGGGCTAAGGTTAGCCATTCAATGCAGACCGCTAACTGACCCAGAGTATTGCCTAAGGCTTACTGATGCCTTAGTAAGCCCCAGGAAGTCCAGTGGAGCTTTCAGTCACATTTTGTTACAAGACCCTTTTGAGAAATGGTCCAAATAACTGTGTAAAGTCCTCCCAAAGACAGCCTTTAAGACATATGCCAGGTTTTGCAAAAGACCTACACTCCCTCTGTGTTACTCCTGGAAACCACAGGCTATTTGAATAAGGATACAGGGACAAATGCTTGTTGGTATTAACCTTTATTAGAATTTATTAAACTTTGACAGCAGAATCTTCATAAAGTTACACCTTGTTTGGGGAACACACATTTTGGCCAACTCACAAAGGTACAATAATGAAGACTGATGGAGATACTGGAGGTGTTAGGAGACACCCACCCATCCAATACAGGCTCAGGCTTGGATTCGTGCACGAAACCCTGCAAGTTCCCCCTGGAAATAAGACAGCTGGAAGAACAGTTGCCCGTTAAGGAGTAAGAGTTCTGCAATGAGCACTTCTCAAGCAGTCGCTCACAGACTTTACTGCCGTTTCTGCTGCCAGAAAGCAAACACTTTCCTAAAAACAGTCTTATAAAAATGAATCCTTTTTTGTTCAATGCAAGTTATCTATTAAGTTACCACAAATAAACCTTAACTTACCATAGTGAACTTTAACCTGAGTACAGAAATAGTGAAGTACAATCAACCCTGTCACAGGACCTATAAATTCTATTCACAGTAGCCCTTGTTGATCATTCATTAGGGTTAATAACATGACACTGCCACTCACTGAGCAGTATCGGTGGACATACCATTTCCGTGAACTTCAGAAAGTGCTTAACGCCATAAAAAAACATACAACCTACACAAAGAAACACACAACACATAACATGCCCAATAGTTTGAGCAAATCCATTATTACAGTATTGACATTGACAAGAAACAGCATTGCTGAAGTTCAGAGTTCACGTGAGTCTGAACAGCATCTAGAGTTCAGACAGAAAAGTGTTGACTCTTCAACACATTCCTCTGTTACTGCCTATGACCAACACCACTGCTGCAAACACACAGATTTGCCTGTCTCTACCCTTAATGTTCCGGAAATGCTGGGTGTCATTTTAGCCAGTTTAGGAACAGGATAATTCAGCCAAAGGTGATTTTAAACTGTTGCCAAATTCCTGTACTGGAAAATTTTAGTTGCTCTTGTGGAGTTAGCTATATCCTCTCACATAGGATTAATGCGTCACTGTCATAGACCTTTCTTGGGTGCATTAAAGAATTAATCTTCATAAACACATCTAACAAATTTTCAGGCAACTCTCTCAAATGACATATTACCTGTAAAATACAAATCACAGCAGCAAGAGAAAATATTGTATGGACCGAGGACATAGCTATATCAAAAGGTGTCCCATCTGTACACTTATTTCCCTAATGGAGCAGTTAATGTATGTACGATACAAACTGTATAATTTCTCCAGTTTACAAAGTGGCTTCTTTTCAGAAGCAGAGTAACCTATGTTATTTGGCAATGTCAGTTAATTCAGAGGTTACAGGTGAGGTATGGTCTTGCAGTTCAAATCTATGAAGAGTTTGTTATTCCCAGGTCAACATAAACCTGGACTTTTGACTGCCTTGCTATGGAAGAACAAATCATCTCTAAATCCAACAAAACAATTTGCAAAGTACAAATATAAACATATGTACAGCATTTTACCTTTTCCTTCCATTGCTTAATGTTAAGTGGCTGTCGTTTATGTTGTTTGTTGCCACTCTTTTCAATGTCTTGTACATTAAATACTGAAAAAACAAAACTGGTTCAGATTTTTCTTGCCACAGCATTCCGATGAAGGTAGTTTAGGGCTAGAGTACATTGTCGAAGCGTGGCTTCCCATAGTCTGCAAGATCCATTTGAAGCTCTCTCTCCTCATCATCTGAAATTGAAGGGGACACACCAGAATTATTGCAAGTGAGCTCTCCAGGTCTCCAGCACCAGTTCCGGACATTGAAGATACAGAACTCACTGCTTTTCTATGTCAACTGAAAGGATGTAGTGGAGCTGGGAGGAAAGGGTGTATAGCCAGCTTTACTCTGTACAATACTTTGCTAGACAGGGGAACATTTTAGTGAATGCTTCTGCTTTTAAGAGACTGGGTTTCAGTCATCTTTCTGCTGCTTCTCCAAGAATGTTTTCCTTCCCATTGACTTGGGCATAACCATTCCAAGTGGGTCCATTTTTAAATTCACAAGCACTTGCAAGCAAATGTTGTCCACTTGCCTTGTAAGAATGAGCAACTGTTATTTTGTTGTACTGGTTCTGCATTCATGGGTTGCATATCCAACAAGAATTCTGTCAAAATATTAACTAAAATTGGAACAGGAATTTGACAGTGGACATCTTATATGGATCCACTATGCACATCGCCCCATTTACAGACTTGCTGCTCAACACACAAAGGCCACAAGACCAATCAGAAGCAACTCCATCACAACAGACAGTGGCTGGGTTCGGACACCCTTCCAAACCATGGTTAAGAGACTGCCTGCACAACAGGTATAATAGGAACTGCAGAATCATCGGTTGACACAAAAGATACCTGATGTACTGAAAAACATCACTCAACACTCATAAAATATCAAGGGGTTGCCATTTAGAGATGGTAAAAGTAAGAGAACAATTTTGAGCAGATTTATCTTGCATATAATTACGTTTACAGTTCTGTGTTAATTCCAGAATTTTAAACTTAATAGCATGTTAGTTCTATCAGTGATAGTGTGGCATACCTACCATTGTCTCTCCAAGCAGCAAAGAATATAGCTGATTCCCTGACATCTGAAAGATGCCAGGGGTACTCCATTCTAAAATTCAGTTAAATATTGTGACGTAATTTTGCATTTGCTTCAAGATCAGAAAGTTAACCTACAAAACCTTCCAATTGATCATGAAGACAGAAACCCACAGTCAAGAATGAGAGTTTAGAAAATACTAGCCTGAAACACACAATGCAAATGTATGTATATCTCAAAGCAAGGTCTGGAAAGTGTCTCTAGAACTTCCAAGCTTATCAGGGACACAGAACTCACAGAAAACACAAGTCAGGCCCTACTAAATCAGGCCAAAGGCCCCTATAGTCCAGCACCCCTGCTTCCCACAGCAGCCAACAGATATTCTCCTAACATGGATTCCAGTGCCTGTTTAGAGGGCAGAACTATGGAAAATATTTCTTGCTAGTTAGTAAAGCTGCTTTCTGAAAGAAAAAAATGTACATTTGTGACTTTGTTCAAGAACGTGCAAGATGGAGTTTTGAACCTGGAAAACTTCATACCACGCATATGACATGCTGGAACCTGAGAGGGAATGAAAAGTGATGCTCTGAGGTACATGGAAAGTGAAAGCGAGCATGCGAAAGGCAGGCGCAGATGCTGGAAGCAGCACCCCTGCATGTAGGAGGTCTCAAGAATCTACGTATTAGTGAGGCATAAAATGATTTGTTTCTACACGTCTGTCAGTGCAGGCAACAGTTGTGAGAGAGTGCTGCAGATCACCATGATTCAGGCAGTGATGGTCATGACACACCTGCAGGTGTTGGACCTGTGCCACTCTACTGAAATGGTGGGCATCCAGAACAGTGAGACATACACGCTCGCCAATGAACCTCTGAACAGCAGCCATGCTCATCTTTAGCAGCAGGAAGAGAGGAAGGCGCTGCACTCCCAGTCAGTTGTCATGCAAGAACCCCCTTCATTGCCACAGCAGTCCAGCCCTTCTCCAGCTTTCTAATGTTCTTGAATTTGTAACAAAGACATCATCAAGCAGAGGCTGTTTCGAGATTTAACCAACTATTCTACTTGCTAAGCAGCTGCAAAGTTTGGTACAGCAAATATTCACAATGCTGCCTCTGACCTTCCCAAATGGCAAGACTGCCAGTCTATGCTCTCCACAAACACACTGTTCTCAAGTGAGGGAATTATGTGAATGGGATGGAGACCAGGCCCAAGCTCACCTTGGACGTCTTCTTCACCACCATCACCATCCTCTTCCTCATTGTAAGCCAGCTCAGCCTGCTTGTCTGCCTCATACTCACCCACGTTTCCATCATCCCCATTATAATCCGCCAGTTTAGAGCCCTGCTGCGGATCAACAGGGGACTCATTCTCATCAAAGAACCGGCCTGTGAAGTAGGCAAAGGACTCAGTCAGAAGCAAGGAGGAAAGAAGGGAGGAAGGAATCTGAAACAGTTTTGGCTTCAAATAATTAACCCTTGAAACTTTATGAATTGCCAAAACAAATGCACAGCTTCGCAAGGCCCTCTCCTGAAGTCCATCTCTCATTAACGCTCATGTCCTTGAAGATAAGACACCTGAAGCACACACAGCGGCAGAAAGAAATTCTCACGCTTTAATTGCTCAAATATCTGAATACATACAAAATTCCAGTTATGAACATCTGTCTCTGGATAAGAATCCAAATGCCATCCTCAAATGGAGGCAAATTTCCTACCGGGGGGAGCTGAAGGCCCAAGGCTCACCTTGGCTTCCATTGATCAAATATTACCATGGGATTCTGGTTGCTCTGAACATAAGAGCAGCCTGGCTCCTGGATCAGGCCTAAGGGGTCCCATCTAGTCCAATATCCCGTTTCCCACAGTGGTCCCTAGCTGCACCATAGGAAGCCCAGAAGCAGAAGAGAAAGACACACCACTCTGTTGGCTTCCCTGCAGCTGGGATTCAGAGACAGGTTGCCCCAGAAGCAACATGGATCCATTGGTTTGGTGAGATCTGAGTTTCTTAGCCGTTGAAATGCTGAAATTTCTAGAATTTCAGGCTGCAATCCTAAACAGGACAACACACTTACCAGGACATAAGCCCCACTAAATTCAACAAAACTTACTTCTGGATAAACATGCTTCGGATTGTACAGTTACAAACTTTAAAATGGGCAAGTAAAAGCATGAAAAGAGACAGCACAGCACACGAAATACATGAATAGAGTACAGATGAATGTCATGCTAACAGCTGATTAAAAGGAAGTTAGGATGGGTAAGGTTGTGTGTCAAATCCTATGTGCTAGCTGTCAAGCGCATGAAAGTTTGGAAGCCTTCCATGCTGCCAAGAATCACAGCAAAGACGGACATTTCACCTTCTCACTCATTCGCACACGCAGATTATAGGAAAGAGTTACAGACATTTAACAATAAATTGTATGCAAAGCATGCTCAGTGAAATTTTTTGTCAGGTGTAGTGAAAATAAAATGGGAAATGTTTGCATAACTGTTTCTGAGTTCCCTTTGGGAACACTTCCACATCTCTTGTCATCTGTTTTCTTAAGCCTGAAGAACAGCTATAGTCAAGAATGGGCACAACAAAGAACTCCAAGCTCCATAAAAGGGAATAGTTTGTAAGTTTGTTTCACCAGTGCCTGTCCAACAGCACAAATCCGGAAAGTGAAGAATCTACATATTTTCCATTTCTGGAGCCACAACAAATCCATGAAGTTCTAACAAACTTTAGAGTTCTCTACAAGTTTGAAAATACCATTTTTTTGACAGAAACCAGTATTTACTCATATATATGCATATAACTATAGGAATCTCATGCTCACCTAAAATGCTTTACTCCTAGGGGTTGCCAGCTGTTCTTTGTTTTATGGGCCACCCTTTGATTCAGAACATTTGGCTTGGTTATTGCTTACACCCATTCTCCAGAATTCTCCTATCTCCATTCAACTGTGCTGGAGAACTCTGAAGTTAAATATCATGGCTGGATGCTGTCAGAGTACTGCATAAGGAATATAAGAAGCCCTCATAGTCCTGCACTACAGGAATCAACATGTGGCCTTTACAACCTTAACACATTTTGAAAAGTTAAAAAATCAACTGCCCTTGGAAGCAGAATAATTTCAGCAACACATTCCTCAACCATATATGGCTTCAGTTATCCATACATTAGTTGTTAGTCTATTGTACTGCATTGGAAGAACAGGTTAAAATCACTTAGGTCTAACTCAGTCTTGTGAGCCTAAAGCCATTTTGCAGCAGCTGTAGGAATAGAACTTGCTAGTAGACTGGAGAAGAGGCTCCTTGAATCTCACTTCAATAGAGTGAGAGGCTTGATATTCAAGGTCTTGCTAATTGGGAATTGACTGTGGCTGCAATTTTCTAGTTGGGAGGGGTCAGAGTGAATGACCAATAGCCTCAGGTGATTAGATCATTTTCCAGAAGCTTCAGCAGGACCAAATCTCTAGTTGGCCAAGGGCCAAGTTTAAGGTATTAAAAACCCTGTAATTGGGAAGGGGTGAGCTGCTCTTTGTCATTCCATCATGGTTGTCTGGTCAAATCAGCCATGGTAAGACAGAGATGCTACCCTTTGCCTATGCTCAGAAGTTGGAAAGATCCAGGTGAGCAATAGGAACAAGTAAGATTAGTTTTATTGCTTTTGCAATCTGTGTATGTTATGTATTCTCTGAAATCCCTAAATGCCTTTCAGAGTTATATGTAACCTTAATTCTATTCTTTAAATTCTATTATTACAGACTTGCATGTGTGCAAGTACAAATGAACTGGATTCATCCAAGTCCAGCCAAGGCCACTCAGGGCCCAATCCTATTCAATTTTCCAGTGCCAGTGCTGCTATGCCAATGGGGTATGCACAGCATCCTGTGTTGGAGAAGCAGTCACAGAGGCCTCCTCAAAGTATAGGAACATGACAAATATGACATTTTTCTTCACTTAAACTGTTTTACATAAACCATGACAATCCAAGATAACTCATTCAGCTGTATTTTTAAAATATTATATTCCACTTTTCATCATCATCTGCTCTAAAACATTTATACACTAGTAAATGTCACTGATCTGTCACATCTCCAAAACTTCGACAGCTCTTGATAGGCTTTTAGAGAGTCAGCTGAAACTCAGAACAGCAGGGAAGAGAGCACACATGTGAAGCTAAAGGACAAGTAAATTTAAGTAAGATCTGGTGTTAGATGTACAACTAATTCCAGTCCATATTTCATAGTAAACCCTTCATCTTCCGTAAGCTTGGGCATTCATGCAAAGCTATAATGACCCAAATAAACCCATTTAAGCACACTTCCTAGTTCAACTGGAAGTGGCTCTTTACTAAAACTGTAATTTTGTCTATCATCTAAAATGGCTTAGAGAAAGCGCCATTTACGTTTACCATTCAAACACAGATAAGTTATAAGTGAGCTCAACTGGTGCAAACCTGCGTATGGATGCTCTTAAACTGGCTTCAATTCACACCCTACAATCCATGCAGTTCAACTTTCCTGTTTGATAAGATTAAAGAAAACCTGAAGTTAGAACAAGAACATAAAGAACTCTAACAAAAATTTAAGCTACACTTCCATGTGTGCCATAAATTCAAAGTCTCTCTCCAATTCCTGCAGGAAATATGAAGCCTGTAGAGTTCACTTTTGCCACTTGGTCCTGCCAAGATTACTGTGGCCCAAGATGCTTCTTGCCCTGAAAGCCCCAGCTTCCAATCCCTCCACAGACATACTTCTAACACCTATACTACTCTATTGCCTCATCTGACTCCACTTTGCAGCCTTTAAGACTTCTCTGCCAAAGGAAAGACAATCAGAAGACTGGGCTTTGTTCCCCTCAGAGCACACTTATGCTAAAGCAATGAATGGTTGGAAAGTCATGCTTTAAGTGTTTTAGAATGAAAGTGATCAAAATGGCAACTTTTTTCAGATTTTCTCTTAGGTGCAAAATTTCCCCACACTTCAACGTCATTGTAATGTCCTAAATTTTTCATTCATGTCAAAGCATTGAGAACATGCATGAAGTCAGTTATTGACGATCTGGTCAAACTTACTTTGCTTCATCCTCTGGAAACCTTTACCCTTTGAAGCTTGTTTTATAAGTTCTCTTTCAGCTTTCTGATTATCCATGATGTGATCAGGAATTAACTGCTGAAGAGGGTTTGGTGGTAACTGTTTTAGCAGATCAGCTTTTCCATCATGGTTCATACCAACACCTAACACAGAAAAAAGAAGTAAAAAAGCTCTGGTGGTCTGTACCTTGCAGGTACCAGGAATACAAAGCACTTTCAAAAGGGCCAAGTATCAAGATTCTCATGCTGAACAGTGAATCCCAATACATGCTTTTTAATTAATGCTTCATTAGGGCTTTTTGTTCTAGCAGGCCGGCTTGCAGGCCAGAAGCCCCCCTCCCTCATGCTCAATCCACCTGTGTCAATGTGCTCAACCAGATACTACAAGAATTATATTCAGCTGCTTCTACTTTCTGCCACCAACTTTCTTCAAGAAGCCCAGATAGAATTCCTTTAAGCTGCCTCAACCATGCCAAGCTTTTACTAGGCCAAGAGATCACCTTCTTGGAATCTTGTGGCCACCTGACCCACTTTTTGCTTTAAGCCATCATGTGGGAACACAGAAGAGAAACATGCCTGGGGGAGGCCAAAGCGCCAACCTTGCCATGTGGGCAGGATATGGTAAGGATCCTCCCAATGGGAAGGCTAAGAGACAGTTTGTATCAACCTGCCTTCAAGAAGCCCACTCCAGGACACTCTCCACAAGGAAAACCTCTCATCAGACTTCCTGTTTTGAAATGGACTCATTTTACCTTGAGCCAGATTTGGAGCATGGGGCTGTTCTGTGGGAAGATCATCATTGGGCTGATGATGTTCATTTTGAGAAGCTGAAACAAGTGGCTTCTTCAAAGCTAAACAAAAGAAATTAATGTTGCAACTCACTCATCCGCAGGTACCACATGCTGTACATGTTCTGAAGCAAATATTTAGCACTCTCCTCAAAGAGACTGAGAACTCATACTTCTCCTAAAGGCAGATTTCTTGTCACTGAACAAAAGCCAGTACGGATGCAGCTTTAGCTATGAGCACCTTTTCAGATTTTCACCAAGCCAAAGTAGTATCTTGTCTTCTAAACTTCCTGGGTCATGAGAAACTAATGTGGCTCATTAACAAAGTAATTTTCATTTAAGAAATTTAAAATTATGGCTTTTTAAAATTAATATTTAAATACTGCCTTCAACAAGAGTAGTTTACAAACCAGATTACATAGTAAACATACTTTAGAAGTAAAACACACATATATAGTGTTGCTAACCAGTGAGAGTGTCTGCGCCTTTTGCAGGGTCGTTCTCTTCTATCCCAGGCATGCCTGCATCATCACCTGGCTTGATTTTCTCTGTCAAAACAGGAGAACATTCCTCTTACTGTCACTTCCATTAAATTTCTAAATGAACTTGGGTGTTGTTCACCCCAACCCCCACTATGTTGGAGGCAGGTCACTCTGCAGAGTCCTTGTTAGCCTAGAGGTATAACGGCACCAGATTAGTGCCTCGTGACCCGAGTTCTTCATCAGCTATTCTGCATCCTTCTCAAGAAGCTACAGAGACAGTAATTCAGTCACCTCTTACCACAGTTGCACTACACCACAGACCTTTGCCATCTGAGATATTGTTGGTTGAAGGTGCTTCATTCTTAACTACATTCTTTTCATCCAATTCTTGGGTCAGCCTCAGTATTGTTGGATTATTGTTCAGGCCTGCCTCTGCATCTTTACTCAACTGGCTCCTTTGGGCAAGCTGTTGTAAAGCGTTAAAAATTAACTTGAGTATGATCGCATTTCATTTGTGTTTGAGTCAGACATCTAACGAGGTTTCCACTCTTTTGGGTTCCTTAGAATCCCATTCTATATGAAAAATTACGGGCAGAAAATAAAGTCTTTTTGCTTTCATCTTCATCTAACCTGAATTTCACAGTCAGGAGAAAAGGACATGAACCTGCTTGATTCCGAGTCAGACCTTGGTCAGTCTAGACAAATACACTGATCGGCAATACCAGCTCTCCAGGGCTGCAGGCAGAGAAGGATTCTTCCTCCCTTGAAGCACTGCCAGGGTTTGAACCTGGGACCTGCTGCCACTGAGCTACGAACCCTCCCCATCCTATGCTGTAGCCCACAGTATTGCTTATGGAAAAAGAGTTATTCAGATCATGGCACCAGAATAGCTCTGCTCTTCATCTATCCATCCTGGAACTTGGCAGTGAATCAAGAAAGACAGAGCGCATTGCAATACAATGGTGGATTGGCTGGCAAAATTAACACAATGAAGCCATGGCTCGCTATATCCTGGCCCTTCTTTAAGATACTTTAGAAATAAAATGTTATCTCAGGCTACCTCAAGCACTTGTCAAAGATCTTAAATGGTTTAAATTTCAAAAGACCATACATGCCTTTTGATCTTGTATAACTTGGTCCTCTAACTTTCTCATATCTTCTTCATGCTGCACTCTCAATTCCTTGATCTGATGTCCACACTGAAAACTGAAATACAACACACAGAGATAAAAGGTTTTCAAAATTGCTGAAAGTCAGAAAACCATGTTCTTTCCCTGTTGCTGCAATATTATTATGTTCCCGTAACGAGTTTTTTATGTTAAGTGAAGGTAAATATAAAAAACTTCCTTCTACAAAAACAGCATCTGGTTCATCTTGCCCAGAACTGCCTACTTGGCATGGTAACAGTTCTCCAAACTCTCAGGCAGTGTTGTCTTCCTCAGTTCTCAGAGTCAAGTCCTTCTGATCAAGGATGCCAGGAACTGGGTCCATTCATGTCAAAAGTATATGCTCTACCACGGACCTATGGGTATTCCTCAACACGACCACCAAAGTCAAGAAGTAATACTGTGACAGCTACCAGCCAATATCACCGATTATACAGTTGCACGTCAGCTCAGTTTCTGTACTAGTGCATCTCCCACTCTTCGCTCTGCCAAGACTGGATTTGTATTCAGGCAGATTTTTCATTCCGCCACTATTAAATGCCCCAACAGCTTCCAAAAATCTGCCTTCTTTGTGCCTAATCCACACTGGATATGGACGCAGCCTTCCACAGAATCCAGTGGAAGTTCTTTTGTCTCAATGGCCAACACAAGCAGGAAAGCAGATTCCTAACCCCCCCCCCAACTTCAACTCTTCCACAAATCTTTGTAAACAACCAAATGACAGAAAGGAGTCCATGTTGACTGGTTACATCTAAGAAGGCTTTAATTATGGGCTAAGATGTGACAGGCTTCCAGGCGCAATTTCTGCTGCTGCCACCACTTAAGACAAGCTGCGTTCCAGAACACCAACAAGATGCACCCTAACTTGCTTCTTTAAAAATCCTTCCTGAAAGCCACTTTTCTGTGAAACCCCTGGTCTCACACCTTAAGTCTCTTTGCCTACTATAGTCAAGTTTAGGGTTGCATAAAAGAAACAATCGTATCTGCTTCTGGTTTCCCCACCTCTGCCTGCTATCTCTCTGGTCCCATCTAGACCAGCCATTTTCAACCACTGTGCTACAGCACACTGGTGTATTGTGAATGGTCTCCACGTGTGCCACAGGAATTTGGGAGAGGGTTATTTATTAGTAGGGCCACTGGGCAATGTGAGCCCCCCACCAGCGGTGTGCTGTGCCTTGTGAGTTGTCAAAAGACTGATGGTGTGCCTTGAATGTTTTAGTGCCATGAGATGAAGATTGAAAATAACTGATCTAGACTGTAAACCCCCAGGCCATGGACCTTTCTTCTCACTCTATGTAAAGCACCATGAACATCAAGGGCACTATATAAACATAAAAAAGAAAGCCTGGAATCCACCCTTCAATGTGAACATACAGGCCCAACCACGAAATACAGTTGCCCTAAAACGCACTCCTCTCTCCAACACGGCCACTATAGAGCAGGGGAGTGGGAAGCAACGCATTCTTTCCTTGATCTGAATGCTCACTCACCTTTCATACTCCAACCTTTTAATGAGCTGAGTATTGTTCTTCTTGTGTTCATTAAGCTGGTCCTCTTGACGAATGAATGCTTGACGCAACTCTGCAAGTTGTTCTAAGGCAAAGTATAAAAAAGGTAGTCTTAAGAGTTTAGTTTTTTAAATTTGATTTTTTCCTAGGGACGTGGTGAGGAGAGTACACATTTTCCAGCCTAAATCACACTTATAACTGAATCTTTACATAAATCAATGTCTTGGCCAGCAGATGTGAAACCCAGAACTCAACTGGGTAGGACGCTCACTCCAAAGTTACTCTGCATTTTTATATTCCACCTTCCATTTCCACAGGGGGCCATCTGAGTAGCTTACAACATTCTTAAGAACAATCAACATCCAGCGAAGACAAGAAACGGCCAGGACACACCATAACAGTGTCTAACAGCATCAAAGACGTTTCATAAGAGACATTCAGAGAATAACATGTCACTCTTTCTAAAACATGCATCAAAAGCAAGGCCACTTGCAGAATAGAAGAGTGGGTGCCAAGTCTCAACGACTTGTACATTTGTCCAATTTTAATATCTTGCATTTTAATGAGATACATGCACAGACCTAAAAATATTATACCAAGACAAACTTGTACCTCATATTTTAAATAAAACCTAAGCTACCACAACGCTCATCTCACGTGCTCCTGTCATTTACACTCAGAGCCTCTTATATATAAACGAGTACTACTGGCAATAAATACAAAGCAATCTTATTTCCTTCACATTGCTTATTTTCTTTAAGGAACTGATGGAAATTCCCAACTCCTCTTGTCGGAGCAGTATGCCAAGATTACCACTGCCAACTGGGAGGTGGGAGATTTGCTTTAGGACACTGCAACTACTTCCTGTAAGGAACAGAAGTGGTATAACATGCAAGGTAGTTGATACGTGGTACCACTCCCTTGTCTGTTGGCAACCTTCAGTCTCAGAAGACTATAGTATCGCGCTCTGTTCTGGAACAGCGTCTAGTGTGGCTGAAGAGGCCAATTCTTCAGCTGAAGAGTGACAATCCCTTCTACACTGGGAACAAGTGTAGTGTGAAGCCTGGGTAAAGTAGGTATGGAGGATAGGCTGTTACCCATGTAGCAAATCCCCCCTCTCCACGTCACTGAAATGGTCCAATGGAAAGGCAGAAGCCAAGACATTTGGTTCCAGCGGCGTTGCAGGAGTTGCCAGAGCATGACTGTATACAGCCGTGAACTGCCTCAGGGACTCCGGCTCCTGATTTTGCCTTGAGGTTGACTCCTGAAGCCTTTTCCACAACTAGATACAGCCATAAGGCAGTGGAGGTTTGAGGTCAGAGTTTTCCTTCTCTCAGATGAGCTGCCTTCTCAGGCTAACGAGTCCCATCTTGTGGCTGTTTAGTCACTCCTTAAGACAAGTACAGCCAAACTGAGGGCCTACTCTTATCCCCAGCCCCCAGCAGATGATGCAGGAGTGGAGGGGCAGAAAGGGAGATTGTGGGGAATGGAGGAGTACATGGGGAGAGAGGAGGATTACCAACCACAATATCCAGCTTTCTATTCACCACTGCAATATAATTCCTGTTGTAAGTACCATAGCACTTGTTTGAATAACAGTGACAGAAGGGAACATAACTGGTAGACATATCACCAGAGCTATAATTCCAGTTTTTAAAACCCATCCACAGTTCTGTACACTGTATTAGGCTCATGCAATAGTACTTGCACCCAAAGTCACTCAGGAGAACAAGTCAACACATTTGTGAGCTGCATAACAAGAGAAGACAGGCTCTCAACTTTGTAGAAGAACCAGAAAAGGATACTGTGGCTAACAAGACTGTGAACAGGTAGACAACAACAGCAAGTTATAAACTCTCATTCGCACTGAAGTTATGAACTGCTGCCCTGCTGTTATGCTCTCTTACTTCAGACTCCAGAAGTACTAGATTTTACTGCTGCATGTTACATCTTTCATCATAGGGACCTCTTACCTTTTAAGCTATGGATGTCTGCCATTTGGTATGATATGTTGTTCTGAAGCCTGACCTGAAAAGGGGAAACAGGTTTTAAAGGCTATTCAGATTAGTAGGCCTATTAGGAGTCTGAACCTGTCCCCTGACCCTCCCCTCAACTGTTAAGAAAAAATAGTTCCAAGCAGCCAAACTAGTTAGATCTCTACCAAAACTTTCAAAAATCTGTTTTCTTTCATTCAAAATGCTATGGATAATGCACTGACATTTCTTTAAACGAAAGATACCATTTCAGAATGGGAGAAAAGTTTGCTGTTTCCATCCTAGGTTTAAAACTCTTACGAGTGATATCAAGAGAGCACAAGCCCTCCGGGAGAGAATACAAGACAAACATGCTATCTTGATCCTTTTTTCATGAAGTTGTCAGAATTTCTGAAAGGTCCTGCAACTTGTGCTGGATGTGCACCCTAAAAAGTTGGTGCAACAGGAGAAAAGGCACAGGAAGATTTGTTCCATCGTAGCTTTCCACAGAAAGTTTACTTTTATTTTCTGTGTTCTCGAGATAGCAAAGCCACTGGGATCTCACTTTGCCAGGATAGGTTTTGCTTTTCAGACCCTTCCTTGGACTTTCCCTCCACCTTCAGTCATGTTAGCAAGACGTATTCCTTTTACTGCCACATGACAAGGCACAAATGTCTTCAAACCATCAACTCACCCACTTAGAAGTATGTTTGGCCAGTCACATACATACACAAATCACAGAATACCAGCCAACACAAAAGGTATTCTGAATTCCATCTTCAACACAAGCACCGGGCTATTTACACCACAAGGCACCTCACCCTGCTCTCCTCACACTTCCTGATGTGACTGTCCTTGGCTTGCAACTGGCTGCTTAGATGGCCATGGTCCAAGTCCCTCTGCTCCAACTGCTTCTTGTGAGAGTCCACCTGCAGAAGGAGCTCAGAGTTCCTCTTCTCCAAGCGCCCACGGGCCACATCACTGCGCTTGGCCTGACCCTGCAGCTCGGCCACCTCCTCCTGCAGGGCAGTCTGATGGGTGGAGATGCTCCAGTAGTTGAAGGCAAGGATTGCAATGACAAGCAACAAGGCGACGAAGAGGAATGAAGGGAGGCGGCCTCCCCTCCGGTTGGCCCCAAACCCCACCATGGGGGAGGCTGAGGGGAGGGGGCGCTGTGCCTTCTCGCCACACCTAGCAGGAGACAAAAGAGTGGGCAAGTTATAAGGAGACTCAGGGTGGGAAAGACTTCAGAAGCAGGGCTGGCCTTAGGAGCTGTGGGGTCCAATGCAGAACATTTTTGCAGGGTCTCCGACTCCCATGCACACCCATACATAAGAAAAGCCCAGCTGAATCAGGTCAGAAGCCCACTGGTGCAGCTTCCTGCATCTCACAGGGGTCCACCACATGCCTCAGGGCACATAAGAAAACGAGCCCTGCATCCTGGTGGTCTCCCTTGCGCGTGGCATTCTGAGGCAGCCTACTTCCAAACCAGGCGGTTGCACGGGCCATCACGGCTTGGAACCTGCGACGGACCTTTCCTCCAGAAATCTGTCCAACCCCCTTTCAAAGGAAGCCTGGCCAGATGCCATCACCACGTCCTGTGGCAAGGAGTCTCACAGACCAGCAACAGCCACTTTCTCCTGCCTGTCCTGACTATCCCAGCACTCCGTGCGGAGGCCATCCCTGGCTCTGGGCGTGAGGGCAGAAGACTCGGCCCTTCCCGTGCACCGCTGTGTCCCGCTCACACCCCCTCAGGGCCTCTTTGCAGGCGGAAGCGGCAGGAGGGAGGCCGTGCTTGGGGGCCACCAAGCCAGTGGCATAGCTGGAGGGGGGCTCGGCAGGGCGGGCAAGCGGCGCCTCCCTTCAGAGCCATTCCCAGCCGTACGGCTCCGTTTCGCTCCGCGAATGGCTCCGTAGGGAGAGGCCGCTGAGCCTCCCCACCGGACCTGCTCCTCCGCCCCCTCCAGCTACGCCACCGCTGCAAGCCGGGCGGGTGGAGGGCGGCCCACAGTTGCACCGCGCCGGGCAAGGAGGACCGCGAGCCCGCCCTGTCCTCGTCCGCCGACTGCAGCGGGCCCTGCTTCTGCCGCGCGAGGCGGCCTGCTCGGGAGGGCGGCGAGAGCCGGGCGGCCCCAACGGGCCCGGCCAGGGACGCCCTCCGAGCCCGTGAGCGCCTCCAGGGAACTGCTGCTCCCGCCCTGCCGGGGAGAGGGAGACATGATCGCTACGCTCACCTCCCGCCCCCGGCCAGGCTCGCCTCAGCCGCCCGCAGCGCCGCTACTTCCGCATCCGCGCTCCGTCGCCGCCTCTCGCGAGAGTTGGAGCCGGCGCGGCCCCGGCGCTCACGCCAGAAGCCCCGCCCACAAGGGGGAGGGGCGGGATGCGCCCCCAAAGGACCGGCCGCGCGTGCGCTCGCAGGTGCTGCTGAGCTCCAGGCCTGGCGGCGGGACGAGGGCGCTGCGGGCTGGCCCGCTCTCCGCGCACTTTCGCGGGACTTGCCTCCGAGTAGACGCGCTCGGTCGGGGCCGGGAGACCCGCCGGCCGGGCCCCCGCTGACCCAGCTCTGCCCAGCCGCGTTCCCTCGCGGAGGAGGCAGCGCCCGCCCCGCTACTGCCGCGCGCAGACCGGGGTTCTGGGGCAGGGAGCCTCCCTCCCGCCCCGCCGTCCAAAGAAGGGCCGGAGCCCGACCGCCTGCTCGTAGGGTGCCGCGAGCGGCGCTGGCGCCCCGGCTGGTGGAGCGCAGCCGAGCCCCGCTCGCTGCGGCCGCAGCACAGTGGCGGAGAGCGGCTGCTGGGGGCCTGGGCTGGTCGGGGCTCCTCTGTGGAGCGGGCGGAGAAGCCCGGGAGGCTTCTTGCTGCCTCGAAGAGGCTCCGCAGCCCCGCACAGACGGACCGCTGCCCTGCTCTGCCCTGCTCGGCTGGGCATCGGTCTCTGGCCCTGGGAGCCTGCAGGGCAGCCGAGCCGCAGTCCAGACCCCTGTGCTGGGGAAGGAGTGAGCCTGCGGAGGATTCTGGGGGACCCCTCGCCTGGCTGTGCTGCCCCTTCCCCGTCGCTCGCAGCACATTTCCTCCTGGTGGCTTCCTTTTCAGATTTCAGCCGGTGCTTGAGAAAGGGCCAGAGCTCAGTGCTGGCCCCTGCTTGACACGCAGAGATCCTGGCAGCAGCCTGAGCCAGCCCCTGCCAGGGCAGCTGATGCCAGTTAGTGAGGAGGTGCACCCAGCTGAAGTCCCTGTGAGGCTGCTTCAGCTGTGTGAGAGGGAGAGAGCTGCCCCTGGTGGTCCTGCAGTGGTTGCCTTTGCTGTGACTGACCATCCATTCTCCTGCAAACCTCTCGCAGAGGGCACCATGCCACGGTCCTGTGCAGGTTGGCTGATGCTGCCATTGGGAAGAGTTTCCCTAGCTGTGCTGTAGACCGCTCTTAAGTGGCTGTTCTGCTCACTCTCAGACAAACCCTGTGATTCACCATCTGGGCACCTGACCAGCCACCCCACATTATGATTGTATTAATGGAGGCAGATTCAGGTCTGTTTGCAAAGTGTATCATTATTCTGCTGGTCAGCAAGATTCTGCAGCCGCATTGTGGTTCTCTCACTCCTTGCTCAGTCTTGCCTGACATGTTTTTGTATTTGCGTTGCTTCCCTTCTCCGGCAGCTCCAAGATTAGAGCAGCAATTCTGCATTCACCTATAAGAGTAAGCCCCACAGTGAAACCCACCTGTGAAAAGACCTCTGTTGGGCTGCACAGTATGACAGTGGAAATAAGGCAGCAAGCCAAGGGTTGGGTCCCTTCCTAAACATGGCCTTTCCAGTGTGGCGACGAAGGCATCTTCTCTAAGAGCTGAACTCAGCCTGTTCGGGGCAGGTCTGGAATGGCCAGGATGTGAAGTGCTTTGTAGAGCGGGGCCCCTGCCAGAGTAGGGTTTGGCTGCAGTGTTGTGGGGTGGAATTTACACAAACAGAAAGGGTCCATTCTGCACCATGTCCATTCTCTAGGTTTCCCTGAAATCCAAGCGGTCGATCACATGTTTTCATGGCTGCAGTCTTTGTCTTTTCCTCACATGGCCCTGCTGTGCCTCTGTTCTCCCCCCACCCCCAAACCTAGTGATCAAGTGGCCAGTGCTGGAGATGGCTGCTGGAGGAGCCACTGCCAAGAGTTCCTGCTGCAAGGAAGACTCCCTTTGTTTTTTAAAATGAAAACCTGTGGAAATAAGTACAAAATGGAAAAAAAACAAGAATAAAATGAGTGAAAAGGGATCCAAACCCCTTGCCAAAATGAAAACCCTCTTCTGGCTCTGAAATGTTGCCTGCTCTCGTTCCAAAGGAAGCTGTTGCTGGCTGGGAACTTTTAAATTCCAGGTTGGAACATGATGGCACAAAGCAGCAAATGGTTCCTTTTCTCCAGAGACAAGGCTGTGCTCAGGGATGTTTACCAACTAATGGCTTCCACAGACTAGTAGTGGCTCTGCTCCCTCTGTCTAAATGTCTCCCTCTCTTCCCATTGCTGAGAAATGCGCCAGATGCCAGAGTTTTGGAGCTGGGACTAAGAAAGTTCTTTCTCTGATTTGGGGGGCAGATCTTTCTCTGAGCCTGCTGAAACAACCCTCGAGACCTCTGTTGTTGACTCCAGTTATTGGTTCAAGAGCCCCAGACAGAGAGCTGCTGGTCCTGTCTCCCCTCCTGGATGGCCTGAGCTTAGCAAAGCAGCGGAGTCACGTGGGCCTCCATCATACAAGTGCCTGGGCTGCATGCTAAGCAGCCTCCTTCCTCAGAGCAAGGGTACTGGCTTGCCTCCCTCCTTGTTAGTTTTCAAATTGTACTGCTTTCAGATTCATGCTTTGGCCTTTCAAGCTTCGAATAAACACATCTGAGAATGCAGAGGATGGAAAAGGGGGGAGGGGGTCTTTTCCTTGGAGACAGTGGAGATCCCATCCTGTGCCTTTGCAGTGAGTGAGGGAGAATGGGAACGGGCTGGCTGCACAAAAAGCTTTGCAAGAGCTCTTGACTAGCGTGGGAGTAAAGGCGCTCTGACAATAGCTGGGTGAGAAGGATGGGTCCCAGCCTGACTCAGGCATCTTTCTCCCTCCCTGGATGCTCACTTGCCCTGCTCCAGAGACAGGGAAAGAAATTCTCTCCTGCTTTTCCCTTGCAAATTATTAACATTTCCATAACTGCAATTCATTGTCCAGGAAGGTCAGTTGATGTTTCTTGAGGGGAGCTGTCAGAGGAGGTAGCTCAAATAGGAAAGCTGTCCAAACAGGAGGACCGCAAGGGTGTGCTTGTGCTAGAGTGGAAGGCCAGGGGTCCTGGTGCATACATTGAAATGGTAGTTTTGCAACAGACAGAGATGGAGGCAGAGAGAAAGAGCTGTGACTTGAAGACTGAAGGCTCCTTACAGGCACAAGTGTCTGCCTGGAGACCTGATCTGGGCTGGTGGATCAGCTGCCCGGTCAGAGCACCTGTGGCTCCCCTCCCCTCAGTGCCTTCCTGCATATTTGTAAGTAAAACCGATATTGTGCTGCCCCTGCAGTCTCCAGTGCTCTCATTCAAGGGCAACTCCTCATTGCTCTGGGACAGGGGCGTCCAAAGTTTTTGGCAGGAGGGCCACATCAGCTCTCTGACACTATGTCGGGGGCCGGGGGGAAAAAGAATTAATTTACATTTAAAATTTGAATAAATTTACAGAAGTTTACATAAATGAATAGATTAAAGATGAACTTATATGAATGAATGAAGCTCTTCATTCATATAAGACCAGGAGGTCTGGGCAGGAGGTCTGGTCTAGAGGGTTGAGCCTCCGTTTGCCTGAAGATAACATCCGAAGGTTGCCAGTTCGAGGCTACCGGCACCGTGCGACCTTGAAGCAGCTGACAAGCTGAGCCGAGTTATTTCATCTGCTCTGAGCGTGGGAGGATGGAGGCCAGGATGGAGGCCAGATCAGAACAAAACATCTGAATTGTTGTAGCTCTTGAAAGATAGAGCCTTCTTTCAATTGTAAAAATCCCTATGGGGATTTAAATTAGCCTGCCTATGTAAACCGCCTTGAATAAAGTCTGAGGAGAAATCTGAGGACCTAGAAAGGCGGTATATAAATATCTGTATTATTATTATTATTATTATTATTATTATTCTGTCTTGCAATAGCTCAAGGCCTATAAAAGGCCTTGCACAAAGCAAGGCTGGCCTTTCCTTTGCTGCCGCTACTGCATCACAGATGTGAAACAGCAAGCAGTGGAGGAAGCCCTCATCCCATAGCTCACATGAGAGGTCAAACAGTTGCCCTCATGCTGAAAGCAATTGCATTGGGCCACTGTGGGCTCCAACAAATCTCTGGAGGGCCAGAGGCTCATTGGAGACTGGGGGCTCCCTGAGGGCCACATTGAGAGGCCTCAAGGGCCGCAAGTGGCCCCAGGGCCGGGGTTTGGGCACCCCTGCTCTGGGAGATGCAGAGGGGGCAACATTCTGTATGCTCCACCACAGGGGAAAACTTGCTAATGCAGCAATGAAACTGCCACAGGGAGAGTGCTCCTGTGGCCTCTCTTGTGTGCATGCAAGTCAAGGAAGTAGTGGACTGCAGGTTGCGCCAAAGAACGCTGCCACTTCCAAGGTGCAACGATGCCACCCATGCTTTTGATGGAAACAGGAAGCAGGTAGATAATGCAAGGGGGATGCTTCCTGGCGAACACATTGGCGGTGACTGTGATCAAACGCTGTGCATGTGGGGTCTGTAGTAGGTTCTGAATAAGCAGCTGCTTATTGAGAAAAGTCATATTTTGAGCACACACACACACAACACTTGGTTTTGTTCTTATCTTTCCAGCTCACATGTGTGGAAACTGCAGCACAAATCACAGAAAACACACAGCTCCCTTGGGGAAAGGTGGGAACGAACAAGGGTGAGAAAGGTCAGCAGGAAGGTCACTGGGATGACTCAGTGGCGTAACTAAGGGGTGCAGGGGGTAGCAATTGCACTAGGCAACAAGCTTTCTGGGGGCAACAACCTGAGCTTGGCACTAGTGGCCAAAATTGAGAAAACTTTGGTAATTTTGAATACCACCATGTTATATACCACTTGATGCTGAATTTTTGACATCAGACCCTTTTGACATCCGAAGCGGAGTGAAGCAGGGCTGTGTTCTTGCACCAACCTTGTTTGGGATTTTCTTCGCTGTCCTGCTGAAGCAGGCCTTTGGAACTGCAACAGAAGGCATCTATCTCCGGACCAGATCAGACGGAAAGCTCTTCAA
Organism: Tiliqua scincoides; assembly: GCF_035046505.1. NCBI lineage: Eukaryota > Metazoa > Chordata > Lepidosauria > Squamata > Scincidae > Tiliqua > Tiliqua scincoides. The sequence goes on from NC_089828.1 coordinate 9,042,986, forward strand.
CCTCTCCAGACTGAGAGCAAAATCCAAAGTCCAGCTGAAATGTCTGCGTGACTTCCTCTTTGCCGACGATGCAGCTGTCACTACCCACTCTGCCAAAGATCTCCAGCAGCTCATGGATCGTTTTAGCAAGGCCTGCCAAGATTTTGGACTGACAATCAGCCTGAAGAAAACACAGGTCATGGTTCAGGATGTGGACTCACCTCCCTGCATTACAATCTCTGAGCATGAACTGGAGGTTGTCCATGACTTTGTGTACCTTGGCTCAACGATCTCCGACACTCATTCTCTCGATGCCGAGCTAAACAGGCGCATCGGTAAAGCAGCTACCACGTTTTCCAGACTCACAAAGAGAGTCTGGTCCAACAAGAAGCTGACGGAACATACCAAGATCCAGGTCTACAGAGCTTGCGTCCTGAGTACACTTCTGTACTGCAGCAAGTCATGGACTCTTCGCCCACAACAGGAGAGGAAACTGAGCGCTTTCCACATGCGCTGCCTCCGACGCATCCTCGGCATCACCTGGCAGGACAAAGTTCCAAACAACACAGTCCTGGAACGTGCTGGAATCCCTAGCATGTATTCACTGCTGAAACAGAGACGCCTGAGTTGGCTTGGTCATGTCGTGAGAATGGATGATGGCCGGATCCCAAAGGATCTCCTCTATGGAGAACTCATGCAAGGAAAGCGCCCTACAGGTAGACCACAGCTGCGATACAAGGACATCTGCAAGAGGGATCTGAAGGCCTTAGGGATGGACCTCAACAAGTGGGAAACCCTGGCCTCTGAGCGGCCCGCTTGGAGGCAGGCTGTGCAGCATGGCCTTTCCCAGTTTGAAGAGACACTTTGCCAACAGTCTGAGGCTAAGAGGCAAAGAAGGAAGGCCCATAGCCAGGGAGACAGACCAGGGACAGACTGCACTTGCTCCCGGTGTGGAAGGGATTGTCACTCCCGGATTGGCCTTTTCAGCCACACTAGACGCTGTGCCAGAACCACCTTTCAGAGCGCGATACCATAGTCTTTCGAGACTGAAGGTTGCCAATACATGATGCTGAATTTAATGCTGAATGCAATGAAACAAACCATGTCAAAATATCTCTACTCTATCAAAAGTTATAGCCAATTAGAAAATAAAACACAATTGCATTATGTAACAAAAACTGGATTTTTTAAACTCAAAACTGAAAAATGAGACATTATTCCTAGAGCCAATTAGGTGTTGTTATGATACCAGGGAACCAATAAGGTGTTAATGTGGGGGGGGGGTAGCCTGGGGGGGCGGTAGAGCAAGTGGGTGGTGAGCTGCTGGGGGGAGGGAGAAGATTTTCCACCATTTTCACTTTTCAAAAGCCTGGGCATGACATCACATCCGGGGCATCATCTTGAGCTTGGCACTGGGTTACACAATCAGTATCTATGCCACTGGGGTGACTTACTGAGATATCGACCACTTTTCTCTTTCCAGGGCACTCTCCACATTCATAAGTGGATGTGAATGTGGACATTTGTAAGTGGCATTGCTGAGATCCTGGGGGGAGAGTGAGGAAGGATCAAAATGAATGTGAGAGCAGGAACACTCCCTTTTGGCCTCAAGTGAGTTCATTGGATGAAGACAAATCTTTCTTTGGAGAATCTGAGTTCTAGAAAGGGCTTTTTGGGGTGCACCCCCCACCTTCTTTTTCTCACATATTGGCATGCTATAGAAACTACTAAGGAGTATTGCTGGGCAGAGGCAAGATAGACAATCACACACCTTTTGAGCTGCTTATAATCATCTGCCTTTTAATGGCTCGACTGAATTTCCTTATGGTCCTCCCAAGTGGCAGTGGACCCTCTGCCTTCCTTGTGGCAGTCTTGATGATTTGCTAAAACGTGACCAGTTCCGTGCAGGGCAATGCCAGAGTGTGTGTGTTTCTGCGCACGTGAACTGCGGTGTGCCTGAGCTGGAGGGGCATTGACTCCAGCTGGCTTGTCAAAATCAGACACTGGAAGAATCGGGCATAGTTCAAAGCAAGAAATGCCATGAGTAGTTTAGATTAAATCCAAATTAAATCCAGTGTTTGTCAAATGCTGTGATGTTAACCCGCAGAAGATGGAGGCTGGCCTCCTTGCTATTAATAGGCTCCAACTCCTGCTGACTCCACCGCAGGGTGACTCTTTTCCTCTGTCCTGCAGCACACAGAGTGAACCGTTTGGTGGGAAGTACCACCTCACTTTGACCCAGTGGTAGCCAAGGGAGACAAATGTGCAGATCAAAGCCGAGAGCTGCCTCCAAGCAGGGGGCCTGGAATTGTCCTGGGAGTGAGCTACATATCCCTGCCACTGGCTCTGTCTGGGCTCTTGGTCCCAGGTTGCTAAGCACCAGCCAAAGCCCTCTCTGGTGAAATATCTGACCAGCCTTCCTCACTGGAGCCTGGTTCACAATGTGATTCACTAGAGAAAGAATAAGGTCCTACGGTGGTTTTGAGGTGGGGGGGCACAACTTGCTTCTGTCCTATTAATATGTAGCTTTGCACAGTACATTCCCCATAGTGCGAAGATTTGCCAGAACCCTCCTTCTCATCCAGAGTTCCTAGCAGATGTCCCTCCCTCATCTCCCCATCCCTGTTTTTGCCATCCAGTTCAGCTTCTGCCAGCTTCATTGGATGCCTTTTGGATTTCTTGGGACTCCAGCTACATTCCACTCTCAAAAAGATCTCAACCTGCAATACAGAGAAGAGCTGTCTTGGCCCCCATGTGTGAAGCCCTCCCAGGCACTGAAATCTCTGCCAGCCCTCCAAAGTGCCACATGGGGCTAGAGGTGGAGCCAAAAAGGGGGCAGTGACTCCCCAGACAAATCACTGACTCCACACTCTGCTAGTGGACCACAGCAGCAACTTGAAGGACAGGCCCTTTTCATGCAAGAAGAGTGCTCAAGGTACTCAAAGTATATGTAACCCTGTGGGTTCATTTATTTACCACCTTAACAAAGGCACTCAAGGCAGCTGACAATATTGAAATGAACATGTTTTGTATTGGCAACCTTCAGTCTCGAAAGACTATGGTATCGCGCTCTGAAAGGTGGTTCTGGCACAGCGTCTAGTGTGGCTGAAAAGGCCAATCCGGGAGTGACAATCCCTTCCACACCAGGAGCAAGTGCAGTCTGTCCCTGGTCTGTCTCCCTGGCTATGGGCCTTCCTTCTTTGCCTCTTAGCCTCAGACTGTTGGCAAAGTGTCTCTTCAAACTGGGAAAGGCCATGCTGCACAGCCTGCCTCCAAGCGGGCCGCTCAGAGGCCAGGGTTTCCCACTTGTTGAGGTCCATCCCTAAGGCCTTCAGATCCCTCTTGCAGATGTCCTTGTATCGCAGCTGTGGTCTACCTGTAGGGCGCTTTCCTTGCACGAGTTCTCCATAGAGGAGATCCTTTGGGATCCGGCCATCATCCATTCTCACGACATGACCAAGCCAACGCAGGCGTCTCTGTTTCAGCAGTGAATACATGCTAGGGATTCCAGCACGTTCCAGGACTGTGTTGTTTGGAACTTTGTCCTGCCAGGTGATGCCGAGGATGCGTCGGAGGCAGCGCATGTGGAAAGCGCTCAGTTTCCTCTCCTGTTGTGGGCGAAGAGTCCATGACTCGCTGCAGTACAGAAGTGTACTCAGGACGCAAGCTCTGTAGACCTGGATCTTGGTATGTTCCGTCAGCTTCTTGTTGGACCAGACTCTCTTTGTGAGTCTGGAAAACGTGGTAGCTGCTTTACCGATGCGCCTGTTTAGCTCGGCATCGAGAGAATGAGTGTCGGAGATCGTTGAGCCAAGGTACACAAAGTCATGGACAACCTCCAGTTCATGCTCAGAGATTGTAATGCAGGGAGGTGAGTCCACATCCTGAACCATGACCTGTGTTTTCTTCAGGCTGATTGTCAGTCCAAAATCTTGGCAGGCCTTGCTAAAACGATCCATGAGCTGCTGGAGATCTTTGGCAGAGTGGGTAGTGACAGCTGCATCGTCGGCAAAGAGGAAGTCACGCAGACATTTCAGCTGGACTTTGGATTTTGCTCTCAGTCTGGAGAGGTTGAAGAGCTTTCCGTCTGATCTGGTCCGGAGATAGATGCCTTCTGTTGCAGTTCCAAAGGCCTGCTTCAGCAGGACAGCGAAGAAAATCCCAAACAAGGTTGGTGCAAGAACACAGCCCTGCTTCACTCCGCTTCGGATGTCAAAAGGGTCTGATGTGGAGCCATCGAAGACAACAGTGCCCTTCATGTCCTTGTGGAAGGATCTGATGATGCTGAGGAGCCTGGGTGGACATCCAATCTTGGGGAGAATCTTGAAGAGGCCGTCTCTGCTGACCAGGTCGAAAGCCTTTGTGAGATCTATGAAGGCTATAAAGAGTGGCTGTCGTTGTTCCCTGCATTTCTCCTGCAGTTGTCTAAGGGAGAATACCATATCAGTGGTGGACCTGTTGGCTCGGAATCCACACTGCGATTCTGGATAGACGCTCTCTGCAAGTACCTGGAGCCTCCTTAGTACAACTCGGGCAAACAGCTTTCCTACAACGCTAAGGAGAGAGATGCCGCGGTAGTTGTTGCAGTCACCCCTGTCACCTTTGTTCTTGTACAGCGTGATGATGTTTGCATCCCTCATGTCTTGAGGTACTCCACCTTCTCTCCAGCAGAGACAGAGGATTTCATGCAGCTCAGTGACGATGATCTCTTTGCAGCATTTTAGGACTTCAGCAGGGATGCTGTCTTTTCCAGGTGCCTTGCCAAAGGCAAGGGAGTCCAGGGCCACGTGAAGTTCTTCTAGGGTTGGTTCACTGTCAAGCTCTTCCAGCACAGGCAGGCACTCAATGTTGTTCAGTGCTTCTTCGGTGACTACATTTTCTCTGGAATATAGCTCAGAGTAGTGCTGCACCCAGCGTTCCATCTGCTGCGCCCGATCCTGGATGACCTCGCCTGTGGCAGACTTCAGAGGGGCAATTTTCTTCTGTGTTGGACCTAGGGCCTGCTTGATACCATCATACATCCCCTTGATGTTGCCCGTGTCAGCTGCTATCTGTATCTCGGAACAGAGCTGGAGCCAGTAGTCGTTAGCACATCTCCTGGCAGTCTGTTGGACTTTGCTGCGAGCAGTTCGGAGGACCTGCAGGTTGCGCTCACTGGGACAGACCTTGTATGCTGCTTGAGCTCTCCTCTTTTCCTCAATGACTGGTGTCAACTCCTCAGAGTGGGCTTCAAACCAGTCTGCCGCCTTGTTGGTCTTCTTGCCGAATATGGACAAGGCGGTGTTGTAAACGGTATTCTTGAAATGTTCCCATCTGTTGGATGCATTTGCGTCGGCCGGGCCTGGAAGAGATTCCTCAAGCGCTTGTGCAAATTCCTCCACTTTTCTCTGATCCCGGGTCTTGCTGGTATCAATGCGAGGTCTTCCTTCCTTTTTCGTGTGATATAGTCGCTTTGTTTGCAGTTTCACTCTGCTGCACACCAGGGAGTGGTCAGTGTCGCAGGCAGCACCATGATAACTGCGTGTGATCTTGATGCTGGGAAGGCTGGAGCGTCTGGTGAGGATCAGGTCGAGCTGGTGCCAGTGCTTTGATCTTGGATGTCTCCAAGAGACTCTATGTTGGGGCTTTGTGTTGAAGAATGTGTTGCTGACACAGAGACCGTGATGACAGCAAAACTCTAGCAGGCGTTGGCCATTTTCGTTCATCCTCCCAGTGCCAAACTGACCTAAGCAAGTGGGCCATGAACTGTTATCAGCACCAACTCTAGCATTGAAATCGCCGAGAATGAACAATGGCTCTTTTACAGGGATTTTCTTGACAGTGGTGGCCAGGTCATCATAGAATTTGTCTTTGGCTTCTGCTGGAGACGACAGAGTCGGTGCATAAGCACTGATGAGAGTGATAGGTCCTGCTGATGACTGGAGCTGCAGGGACAAAATTTTTTCACTTCCCACAGTAGGTGGGATGATGGATTTCAGCAGGGTATTTCTGACCGCAAAGCCAACGCCATGTTCCCTGGTTTCGTTTGGTGGTTTTCCCTGCCAGAAAAATGAGAAATTTCTCTCCTTGACAGATCCGGAATCTGGCAGCCTAGTCTCTTGAAGGGCGACGATGTCCATCTGCAGTCTGCTCAGCTCCATGTCGATGACAGCTGTTTTGCGTGCGTCGTCTATTTCTTGCAGGTCATCAGAGAAGCCAGGTGTCATTGTCCTAACGTTCCAGGTGCCCAGCTTTAGGGCAGTAGTTTTCTGTTTTCTGTTGCATGGTGCAGAGTTGTCGATCCGCTTGTCGGTTTTCACCCTAAACCCCACGCACCCCATGAGGTTAACGGACCGTGGCGAGGCAACACCTTACTGGCTGGGGACTGCCCAGCTTAAGGCGGGCGGTAGCTGCCCAATGAGATGCAATGATCTCTCCCACCGTCGGAAGCAGACAATATTGAAATGAACATGTTACAGAAGGTGAAAAGGCTGTGTGGTCTGAGCAGCAGAAGAGTTTCTGCGGAACTGGTGAGGAAGTTCCCCAACCTGTGCTTCTCCCTTCAGGTGACCTTTCAGTAGCCCTTCCCCATCTCTACCTTCATTACCATCTCTTGACAGAATGGGGAGAGCAATGGACTTGGGAGCTGGAATGTAGCCAACAGGTTCTCTCTCTCCCCCAAACCTACATTTCCCCTTTTGTATCCCCCTTTTTTTCCTTATAGTGCCACTGTTGGGGGACCTACTTGGAGACTAGGCTTTCCAGGGGACCTTGTGAGACCAGGCCTGGCCTGCTTGCCTGGCTCTGACCCCTTCCACCATGGCAGAACCAGACATTTCTTGGCCTCCCAAGCCCAAGATGGCTCCCCTCCCCTCCCCTGCCCCAAAAGGAATGGCCATCCCAGGCTCTGTTGCCTGACCACCACACATCTATTCTCCTGGGATTGTCCTCCCTCTCTTGGGAATCATCAGTCCTCCTGATGAGGCTGTGCTAAACACACCAGGTTCTCTTTTCCACAACACTTGCTGTTCCTATCCATGTGTTTGTATTATGAAGGGTTTGAGATTCTGGTTCTGGGCCTTTCTGTCTCTGAGCAGGTGGGAGTGATATCTTCCAGCACTCTGCAGGAAAGGCAACCCATTACAGCTACTTGCCCTGATGGAAAAGCCTGATGGCAAAAGTAGAGAGCAACCACTGAACTCAAGGACTATGGTTGGGAAAACTCTTCTGGAGTCAATAAGCCATTGTTGTGATTTCTTTTGCAGCAACATATAGCAGGAGTGGAAGAAGAAGATGCTGCTGTTCTGGTGGACATGACTGATGGGAGGACTGTGCTGTCTTTGAACAGGAAGGACGGACATTATCTGAACAGAAGCATTTTTAAAATACATGTATCTCATTTTTTAAATCAAGAACTTCACCTACATTTTAAACATAGATTTCCCACAAAACTGAACACACACCTGTTCTGTAAATTAATAACATAACAAATTGATGCTAATTTAATACCGTTATGTGCATCATACTAACCGTAGGCAACCATGTCAGTCTGTTGTGAAAAATCCCAAAGCCACAGCAGGATGAAACCTGCACCAGGAACCTCTAAAATGAGACCAAGTAGTGAGCAGGCTTTCAAGTTCCACAGGACTCTGCTTCAGGCAGGATGCTTAGGGATCAGAGAAGGACCTGGGCATGATGTGGAAACTCCAGAATCTGCAGTTTGTAGCAGGTTTTTAAGATGGCAAGCAGGAGGGTTAGGTAGTTCTACGGCCCAATCCTATCCTGTAGGCATGCACAATGCAGGGCAGCCAATGCAGTCTTCAGTGCATCCTGTCTACTGACCAGCTACTAGGCTGGCTGGGAGAGGTAAGAAAAATGTGACCGACCTTCCCAGCTGTGGCATGGTTCTCGACTGGACTCCTCAGATCTATTGCAGCTCTTCTGGAAGGTATCAGGCCAGGGATGAGGGTTCCAGGTACAGCGGGTGCCAGTGCCACTGAGATCCACCCTTGATCCCCACCCCTCTGCTAGCAGCCAACCTGTGCTGCTGAAGGCACACAACTTTCTGGCCTTTGCACTGGCGGGAGTGCTGCACGGACTGGTGGAGAGGCTGCCAGTGTGCCATTAGGCTAGGGCTGCTAATGAGCTTGAAACATGGAAGGGGCAGAAGGGAGTTCAGGTTGCTCTGAGACCACAGAACCACAATGACTGCTCCATTTCTTGATGCCTCAGTGATTTGACTGATGCCTCAAAATTATCCACTGTTTGTAATTTAAGCAGAAAGAAACACTTGGAATTGACTCTACCCCAAACACAATTGTTCCAATGTTTAATATGTGTAGAGTGTTTTACTGCAAGATGTCATTTCTCTGTTAGTCTTCTTATACCCAGACTGGCAGATCAATCCAGAACCATGCTTGATCTGGCACAAGTCCCCGGTGCCAGCCCGTGACTATTGCCACCTCGTGCGTCCGGCAGACCAGTGCAGAGCTCCATGCCAACTCCACAGGGCTGAATCCCTACCCTGCATTGATAAGTTTGTGTCAGCCTTGGCAGGCCAGCACGGGGGAGAGGGTGGCAGGAGGGCAAAACCGGGGCATTTTTGGGCAAGGGAGAGGAGGAGGTCAGGCTGGGCCTTGGAGAGAGTTGGGACTGGCCTCAGTAACTTAGGCCAGATCTTAACCCCTTCCCAGCCCAGCATTACACTGGGCTGCTTTGATTTGCACCAGTGATTTCACTGGCACAGATCTGAGTCGCCCCATGGGATGGCTGGCATGTGACATGGGGTAAGGGGATAAATATCCCCTTACTCTGAGTTGTGCTCCAGCTGGCCCCCACCTTGTGCTGGATACCATGCAGGCCAGTCAGCCTGCCTGTTTCAGCGCAAGTTAGGATTGCACCCTAAATTATGTCTTTTTAGTAATCTTTCAAGTTTTCATAATGTTCAAGGACTGGGGAGGGGGGAGTTTGTAGATTTCCTAACTTCTGCCTTTGCTTCCCTTGCTGTGACTTCTACATGGACTATCAGTCCCCGATCAGCTGTTCCTCCTGCTCCATCCAAAAGCCAAGCAGAAATAAAACTGGATCAAGTGGCAACATACCCCAGAACCATCTGTTTGATTTGTAACCAGCGGATTCTGCAGGGAAACATGGAGCAACCCACAGTCTTGCAGTTGGCTGAAAAATGCCCCCCCCCCCGGTTCTAGGCATCTCCCTTTCAGCCAGGATACTCAAGAGGAGCACAAGCCCCTGCGCCAGAGATTAATGTGGTCAGAAGTGAGGGAAAACAGAGCAGGTTGAATGAATCTGAACATAAGAAGCAGCACGATCCAGTTGAATCTCATCAGCTTCACCATACAGGCCCGGCAGGGGGCTCAGCAATAGCCAGTGATGATCTGTCTCCCCCTTTCCGGTGATTTCTTTGCATGCAGAGGCCCAAAGGAATGTTGTTCCATTTCAGCCTATCACCACTAGTAGCCACAGGCAGGTCTGTCCTATTAATTTAGCTCCTCCTCTCCAGAGGGCCATTGCAGTGATCTCCGTCACACAAGAAGAAGAAGAAGAAATATTTTGTTATTGCCTGTTCTAGAACAAAAGCCTTTCTTGTCAGGATGGCCTCAGCTTCAGTCTTGGGAGGCCATTTTCTCTGTTCACAAGGTCCAACCTTTTCACGATCACTTCTTGGAAAAGTAATTTCCATTCCTTAACGACACTGACTTGTTGCCCTTGAACCCACAAAGGCAGCGTGAGGTTCCTTACCCAGAGTGCTACATCCCATTTTAGTGAGAGCTCTTGGCTCACGGCATCAGACTCAACCAATGCAATGTGCAAGATCTGGCCAAGAGATGCTGCTCCATCCGTTGTTTGGTAGCAGAAAAGGGGTGCTGGATGGATACAGCAAATCTTGTATCTTCTTGATGTGCATTGGGTGCTGTCTGTGCCAAGGACGACACCCAGAAAGTTCTTGGGGAAAGTTGGCGCTTCTTGACGATGATGAGGAATTGCGCTGTTGGTTAGTAGCCAGTGACCCTTTGGTGTGGAAGGAGAGGTGTCCAGGAAGATGTGTGTGCCTTGGGCAGTGGCTCTTGCTCTGAAGATCTGTGTCACCCCCTTGCAAGGCATTCTGATGTGCCACTCAGGGCACTGGTGGTGGGTTCAGGTGGGACTGTGTTCCACGTCCACTTCCTCTTCACTGAGTGTCCTCCACCCCCCTGGGCCAGGCCTTGGATGGTCAGGGCTTCTCACAGATGGCCAGACCTTTGCTTGGGAAGGCCGGGGGGGGGGTGCAGTGACTGCAAGGGCTGAGCAGGGGAGCCCCTTCTGGTGAGGCGGACGCCTGAGCAACAGGAGCGGGAGGGGAGGATCACTCCAGCCTGGGGTGCTCTCAGCTGCACTCCTACCTGGTGGCAGGCCTGCTGCAAGGAGCCCCAGCCTATGCGTGTCTACTCAGAAGTAAGTCCCACTCGAGCAAGGGGCCTCACTCCCAGGAAAGGGTGGGGAAGATTGCAGCCCCAGGGAAGTGTCCCTGCCCAGGAGACAGCACCTGGGCTGGGGCCGTTGCAGCCTTCCAGGGCTCCTGAGTCTCGCTCGCTCCCCGGAAAGCGCTGCGCGGCCAGGCCGGGCCCGCCGCCCTTTGTCTCGCCGCCGCCGGCCCGGCAGGGGCAGCCCCCAGCTGCGCAGGGCGGCGGGCGAGCGCCGCGGGGGTCCCGGCTGCGGGCGCCGCTTGCCGGCACCTGCGCGGCTGCGAGAGGCCCCCCGCGCGAGGGGCGGCGCTTGGGCCGGCTGGCTGGCTGGCTGGCGCCGAAGCCCGTCAGGGGCGGCGCCGGGCCGGATTGGCCTCCGCGGGAGCGGCGGCGGGCCTGGCTCGGCGGCGGAGGGGCGGCGCGTCGCTCTCCGCGGACGGAGCCCGGCGGCGGCAGCGCGTCCTTCTGCACCTCCACCGCCCGCCGCGCCATGTGAAGGGCCGCCGGGAGCGCCGGACGCCTGCGGGGCCCGCGCTGCGGCTGCGGCAAGATGCTGAGCCGGCTGATGAGCGGCAGCAGCAGGAGCCTGGAGCGCGAGTTCAGCTGCACCGTCCGCCTGCTCGACGACAGCGAGTACTCCTGCACGCTCCAGGTGGGCGCGCCCGCGGGCGGGCGGGCGGAGGCTCTGCGGCGCCCATCGTGTGCCGGAGCGGAGCGCTGCGCGGCCGGGCCCGACTCGGCTCGGCAGGCGGGGGGACGGCGGCGGGGAGCGCCTGCTGGCTGCGACGCGGCGGGGGCGCCGGGCTCGCGGCGGCTCCGGGATCAGCCGCTCTCCGCACCCGAGGACGAGAAGCGTCTCCCGCCAGGGCGAGCCGCAGCCGGGTCCGCGCGGAGTCTCTGCTCGGGGACTGGCACCCGCGGAGCCCCGACCTTGGCTGCGGCGGGCAGGGCACGGGCGAGGCTCTCCCGCCCGCGGCTGCGGGGCTGTGGCTGTCCTGGGCACTCGCTTCTTCCTCGCTTCGCGCGGCCCGCGGGGGGCTGAGACCGACCCGGGCGCCCAGCCTCGCCCCCGGCCTGCCGGCTCCTCGCGCGGGTGCTCTCGGCAGACCTGCAGGCAGCCCCCGAGCGGACCCAGCCCGTCCTCGTCTTCGCGGGGTCTGGGTAGCGGTACCGACGGGGGCAGCTGCCTCTGCCGAGCAGGGACCAAGGCTGCGCGGGGCGAGTGTGGGACTCACTCCGGGCGCGCTCCCTTCCCGCCACGGCTCGGGGAGGCTCCCGCGTGGCGTCCAAGTGGTCCTCGGAACAGGGCGCCCGCAGCCGGAGAAGCGCCGGGGGCGTGTCCCGCTGCCTCTCCTCCGCCGGCCCTCCGAGGAGCACGGGGCCCCTCCCGCCCCCCTCCCGCCCCCAGGACCACCGCGGCTGCGCTGCGGATGGTGGGCAGAGCGGCGGTGGGCGTGACGCCCCCGAGCGCGACGAGGCTGCCCTGCTGGGCGCCTGGGGCGGGGGGAGGCCGGGGCTTGGGTGCCTCCGGCCCGGCTGGTGCTCAGCCCGAGTAAGGCTTTCTGAGCCCTCCGGGAGGCGCGCAGGCGGCCCTCTGAAGGTCACCCTTCGGCGCGAGGGAGGCTCCCCGGGCGCTGCTGCGGGGTCGGGGTCTTTGCGGTGCGTCCCGCCCGCAGGGACTCGCGAAGCTTCCTGGAGGGGCCAGGCCGGGAGCGGCGGCACAGGCGGGGAGGCGGCGACCCTCCGGTCCGCCCGCGCCTCTCCGTCCGGGCCGCCTTCGCCCAGGAGGGGGCCTCGCGCGGTCCGGCGGCGGGCGCTGCTGCTCGGTGGGCGGACGGGCGCAGAGGCCGGGCAGGTCGGGGGCTGGGCTGGGGGCGCCCGCCCTAGCGTCGCCCTGCCCTGCCCTGGCACTGAGCTAGGAAGCCGAAGGAGGGACCGGCTTTCCTGGGTCGCAGCGGCGAGGCGGGTGGAGCGCCTCGGCCCTTGGCTGCAGCGTGGCAGCGGCTCGGACCCCCGCGCTCCGGACCGGCGCGCCCGCCCGGGACTTCTCCTCGCTGCGGCTGCCGCGGGCCGCACAGGCCTCTTGCTTCTCCGTCCCGAACTGTGCGCCCCCCGGGGGGCAGGAGTGCCGCTGCCCAGCGCCGTCCCCTCTGGCGCTCCTTCCACTGTGTGTGCAGCGGCTCCGAGCCGCGGGGATCCTGCCGTGACAGGCTGCCTGCCGGGGAGCACGTGGGGCCTGACCCCCAGGGGTCCCCCTCCCCGGCCCTGCAGCCCAATGGGCCGGTCTGCCTCCCGCGCGGCTTCCCTTCGGGCTGCCTGTTCCACTTCCCTGCTGCAGGAAGACAGAAGCCCCCCTTGGTTCCCCTCCCCCAGCAGCTCAGAGGCAGGACTTGAGAACAAAGAAGGGGCGAGGGCCAGATGGGCAGCCCCTGCCAGCCTGCCTCTCCCTGCCTCCACTCCTGGCTGCATGCAGCATGCAGGTGCTGGCCTTTGTCTAGGCTGGGCCTGCCCCCTCCTGCAGCATCTGCCTGCCAACCTGCCCCCCACTAGAATGTGGGGCTTCTGCCCATGCCAGAGAATTAAATGTGCGGCTTGCGTCAGCCTCAGGCGTGTGGGGGGAGGGGGTCCCTCTGAACAGAGGACGGCCATGGCACACGGTGCCATCAGCTGCGTTCAGCTGCAGGTGGCTTCCCTCCTGAGCTGCGCCTCTGGCAAGATTGGTCAGAATGGTGAGCTGCAGCCACAGCTTCCCTGAGTCGGCAGTGATGAGACAAACCAAGTTCATGTGGCAGCCCCACTGGTGTGGGAGTCCTTCTGATGATGTTGTCAAACTCATTGATTTCCCAGCTCAGAGTCGGAGGCAAGGGGTCTTCTCTGGATTGGACTGCAGTCTGATCTGGAGGAGAATTTTTGGGTGAAGCTTCGCGGCCTCCCTCTGAACTTGCTTGCTAGTGACTGGGTTGGTCTGTCTCTCCACCTTCCTTTGGTACCTAAAGTGCTACAATAGCCTGGTGCCAATGCAAGGGCCGGGGGGGGGCGTATGGTGCCCTCAAGTGCCTCAATCCCTCCTATAGGGCTGCCTTGCTAGGTAAGATTTGGCATTTGCAGGGGGAAGTGTTGAGAAACCCCTAGCATGCTGTCAACTACATAATCAAGAACATCAGAAGCACCTGGCTGGATCAGGCCCAGGGCCCATCTAGTCCAGCTGCCTGCATCTCACAGTGGCCTAGATGCCTCAGGGAGCACTCAAGACCACAGAATACCAGCACCCTGTTTGCCACTCCTTTGCACCTGGTATTCAGAGATGGGCCACCTCTAAGAGTGGAGGTTACATATAGTCATCATGATTTTTAACCTGAATATGAACTCCCCCCCCCCCATAAATCTGTCCAATCCCCTTTTAAAGGCATCTAGGCTAGATGCCATCACCACTTCCGGTGGCAAGGAGTTCCAAAGGTTAATTGCATGCTGGGTAAAGAAATATTTCCGTTTGCCTATTCTGATTTTTCCACCAGTCAATTTTCGTGGATGTCCCCTGGTTCTGGTGTTGTGCAAGAAGGAAAAGAGCTTCCCTCCCGGTCCACCCCATGTATAATTGTATGTGTCTCAATCCTGCCCCCTCCCCAGATGGCTTCTTTCTAGACTGAAGAGCCCCAAATGCTGTAACCTTCCTTCCTCATAAGGGAGGTGCTCCAGCCCTGATCGCTCCTCTCTACAGGATTACATCTTCTAGCATCTGGATTCTTCCATTTGGAGCTCTGAACTATTTTCTGTGCTCGTCTGGAGAATCAGTTGGATGTTCTGAATCCAGTTGCGGGATGGGGGAGCTTGTCCCATAGTCTTCCTTGACCTGGTTATTAATACCCCCAAATGTTCCCTTAGTTGTGAGTAAGTGTCGCTGATGATGGGCTTGCCCCCAGCTTCATTGTTGCAGATTTGTGATCTGACGTCGCCATTCTACTTACTGACCTGTGTTGGCCTTTTTTTGTCGGAGCAAATGTACTTGCAAGCTCAGTCCTCCAAGGGCTAGCGAGTTTGTATATTTATTTACACATTTATACCCTGCTCTATCTCTCTGACAGGTGTTCAAAGTGGCTTATAGATATCATAAAAATATAAACATTAAAATATCCTAAAAACCATAGAACTGCCTTAAAAATATCCCATGAAAAGCAAAGATTAAAAAAACAAAAGACCAGCAGCAGTTCAGGTGCACAGAGGGGTTACTCTGAGCATTGACTGTGCTCTTGACAAGCCGGGCACCAGGGTTCACTCTGAGAGCCTCCTGGGCTGCCAAATGGTCTTTCATGTCTACAGTGTTGAATGAATTTAGGATATTTTTGGGGTGCTGAATCCAAATATGGCATCTGTTTTGCCCAATTGGCTCTAGTTTTGGTATTACGGCATAGCCATCTTATATGCTGATTCGAGCAGCTTCCTCTTGAGGAAGCCATGGATTCCCAAATATATCCAAGTATAGGTCTAACTTTCAAGAAAACAAACTGTGTGTAAGCCTGTGTAATTGGCACCTGAACTCTCAGAGATCTTGGAACTTGGAACTTCAGCCTGCCGTTCAGGGCACCCAGCCTGATGATGTTGGCAAGCTTCCTTTGGGACTTCCCTAAATGGCAAAGGGGAGAGATCTCTTAAAGGGCATTGTGGTGGTTTGGTGTGGGTGCAGGATGCAGTTGTCAGTGGGGCTCTTCTAGAAAGGGCTGGCTGGTTTTGCAGACTTCAGAGCTAACTGGTCTCAACTGCTGCCTTCGGTGCAGAGAGAATCAGCAGCAGTATCGACTTGCATCTGGCTGCTGGAAATCCTGCTGTATGTGGAAGGAACATTAAGCTGTTGCTTGCTCTTTGGTTCACTTATACCTGAACATCTTATTTTGAAATTTTGGGTGTGGGCTGTGGGACTGCAGGAGACTGATGCCTCCCAGACTTCAGGGGGAGACACTGCAGGGTTCCTCTGGGGCTGTGGGAGGCTTGGCACCTTTGGAGGCTTGCATACTGCTTTTTGCATGAGAGCCGCCTGTGTGCTAGATGGAGCTTTCTGTTTCTGTGCCTTGCAGGGTCTCCTAGAGCAGTGCCAGGTAGATTAATGACTTGGTATTTTCAGAATTAAATGAACTGTGGTTCCTATACATCTTGGACTTTGATATTCAGATTCATGTCTTTTTAAAAAAAATTTGATGTGGCTAAAATTTGGCTTTTCAGCATGTAGTTTTGTTCCTGTAACTGGTAAGAGAGACATGAGACAGTGATCTGGGGTGAGTGAAGGCTTCCATTTCATTTAATCCAAAATGGATTCATAGCCAGCATACCTTCCCAGTTCAGGTTTCCCTGGGGTGAGTGAAGCAAGACAGGTCGCATCTAGTCCCCCACCCCTCCAGTTGAGCCCTTTCTGGCTGTGAGCCTCTCTTCATCTCTCTCTGTCGTGCATCATCAAAGATGGCTTGTAGCTTCATCTCCAAGGCTTTGGACCAGTGAGCCTGACAAGAGTTCAAGAAGGTTCTCAGGTCTTCACTTTAAACCTGGCCTGGAGAAATTGTAGAGAGAGTTTCTCTCAACAACCTTGAAGCTGTTACCATGTAGGAAAATTTTTGCATGCAACTACATACATGTGAACAATCAAAAGTAGAACAAAGCATTTTGTGTGGCGGGGGCACATCATAGAAGTGGCATATGTCAGCCTATGGAAGGGTGGGTGGGTGTGCATATGTGTGCTCCATTATTTGGTGGATCCCACTTTGGGTTCAGGAGGCTCTTCTAGATGACCATTGGGTCCTTTGCAGCCCTGTGATTCTATTTTAGCCTTAAGTAGGCCAGCCTGGGAGGAAACCTAAATCCAAAAAGTAGCAAGGATATGGTGTGACCTCATTAAGAGGCAAATCTGTCCCCTTTGCTTCAGTTAGTTGCTGTCTCCTTGGAATTGGAAATTAAATGAGAGCAGGAAGTCTTCTGGACTGGCCAGACATGCAGGCCCATAACTCTGGCTTGTTAGTGCTGCCGGCTGCTGTACCAGGGGAGGCTTGGAGCCGCACAGTTGGGTTTAGCTGCCATAGCCAAGGTATGCAGAGGGGTTCTGTGCCCAATCAGTTGAGTCCAGTGTTGACAGAGGTGCTTGGTGGTGTTTTCACAAATGTGACATACTTTGGGTGTACCTGGAGGAGGAGAGGATCCATTCTCTGCACCTCCAAAAGGTGAAACATCTGGTCTCAAAATAAATGATGCAGTTGGTGTGTCTGTGCAAATGACTTGGCTGGCATAGAAGTTGCCTGGTTGAATGTCACTTGAGATGAATGAGGGGATAGAAGGAGAGGATTGTGATGTTGAGCGGAGCCCGTCAAGGAAGAGGCAAGGATTCCGACAGAGCCTGCAGGGAGGCTCTGGGTGCCCTCCCTAGTGCCTGGTGGATGCGGCCTTCACAGAAGTCCTGGCCTCATGCTTTGTGCACAGAGGAAAGGACAGGGTCACCGGGGCAGGCTTTGTCCCCAGTGTATGTATATCCAACTGGACATCTGCATGGCGTGTATTTGTGTGCAGCTGGAGCATCTCTTCGAAAATGGACATGGCTTTGTGGTCTTTTTTGTCAGAAGGGATTCTAGGCACCTTTGCGAAAAGTGTTTCTTCTCCTGCCCTGTTGCTGCTGCTTCAAGATCTTTTCATGGCACAAGGAACGGGGGCACCTGTTGGCCTGAGCATGTGATTTTCCACTGTTGGGGAGGGGGGTTGCACTGAAGGAGATGCCGTGGAATGTCAGGACAGTGGTGCTGTCACAGAGAAGGACCCGAATTTGGGGGACCCTTGTTGGTGCATGCGTTGCAAGGGGCAATTGCCTTGAACGTGGAAGATGGGCTGTGCTTCCTTCCAGGAGACAATGACCTGTCAGACAAATTAGGAAGTTTGCAGAGTGATGTACAAGCATTATTGCAGCCGAGCCAATGTCCCGAGTGAAGCAATCACCCAGATTACTGGTCTGCGTTGATGTGCCGCTTCCACTTACACTGGTGAGGCTGTTCTCAAAGCTCAGCACAGGTACCTCAAGACACACACACCCCGCCGCCACCAGCTGGTCACCGAAGACAGGGTTCGGAAATGGGGACATGCAGGGACACGGGGCCCTGTGTTCTCCAACCTGGCTATGTGAGTTGATCCTTTGAAGGCAGGCAGGCAGAAGAGGGTGGAGGCCCTATCAGGTTCCCCACTTAGCCTCCCTCTGGCCAGGGCTGGCAATGTGGCAGTCTCCCAGGAGGTGGGGCTTGGCCCTGGAGTCTGAACAAGGGCAGGGCTGGGCAGGCTGCTGCAAGGGCCGTGCTTGTGCCTGAGGTGTGCAGGCTGCCCTAGTCTGTTTCTGCCTCCCTCTCCTTCCTTATTGTGGCCCACCGGTTTCCTCCGTATGTCTGTACGTTCCTCTGTACATCTGTTGTGGCCCACTGGTTTCCTTCTCGCTGTCTGCAGAAGTCACATAGTACTCTGAGAGAGCCCTTCCATCCAGCTCATAAGTTCTTTGAACTGTTGCCTTTGGGTAGGCGATACAGAACTATGAGAGCAGCACCACACGACTCCTGAACAGTTTTTATCCCACAGCCATATCTTGTTGGCAACCTTCAGTCTCGAAAGACTATGGTGTTGCGCTCTGAAAGGTGGTTCTGGCACAGCGTCTAGTGTGGCTGAAAAGGCCAATTCGGGAGTGACAATCCCTTCCACACTGGGAGCAAGTGCAGTCTGTCCCTGGTCTGTCTCCCTGGCTATGGGCCTTCCTTCTTTGCCTCTTTGCCTCAGTCTGTTGGCCAAGTGTCTCTTCAAACTGGAAGAGGCCATGCTGCACAGCCTGCCTCCAAACGGGCCGCTCAGAGGCCAGGGTTTCCCACCTGTTGAGGTCCACTCCTAAGGCCTTCAGATCCCTCTTGCAGATGTCCTTGTATCGCAGCTGTGGTCTACCTGTAGGGTGCTTTCCTTGCACAAGTTCTCCATAGAGGAGATCCTTTGGGATCCGGCCATCATCCATTCTCACGACATGACTGAGCCAATGCAGGCGTCTCTGTTTCAGCAGTGCATACATGCTAGGGATTCCAGCACGTTCCAGGACTGTGTTGTTTGGAACTTTGTCCTGCCAGGTGATGCCGAGAATGTGTCGGAGGCAGCGCATGTGGAAAGTGTTCAGTTTCCTCTCCTGTTGTGAGCAAAGAGTCCATGACTCGCTGCAGTACAGAAGTGTACTCAGGACGCAAGCTCTAATTACATTGAATAAGGTGATATAGTTGTTACCATGCTCCTGGGCATTATGGTCTGTTATACTGTTTTTATATTATGATGCATGTTGTATAGAATGTGGGGTGAGTGTGTAGAGTGTGATTGTTGAAATTGTTGTATATATATTCATGCTTGTATCTCAAAGGTGCATAAATTTCTTTGTGCTGTAGCACAATGACAATAAAGTTACTACTACTGTATGCTGAGGCCAGTTTTCCTTGTCCTGAGGAGAGACACACTTTGCTTGCCTGCAGGTGGGCATCTGTCTGGTGCTGCTAGACTAACCTCTGGCAGTCAGGCAGGTGGGGTGGAAACAGAAGTCTGCTTCATGTGCTGATCGAGACCTGTGTTTCCTGGCTGGGCCCAAGCCTCTTGCCACTGAGAACTTGTTCCGGTCCTCCTTCTGAGGAGCTGCTTGGCATCAAAAGCCATTTTTCTTCCTGGAGAGAGTAATCCTGCCCCTGCCCTGAGAGCCTCTTTTCCACATTAACTTCCAATTGCAAGTTCAAGATTAATGCATAGAAATCTTTCATTTGAGGTAGGAATGGCTCTGAGCAGGGAGGGAGAGGGGGCTGGAAGGACAGGTGAGGCTTGATGGAGTCTGGTGCTCTTCCCCACTGGCCAGAGTGGAGATGGGTGTTTTAGGGGCATTCCTGAGGAGGGGAGGCCTGCAAGCTCTGGTTCAGCAGTTTGGAGGCAGTGATAGGAAGCTGAGGAGTCTTTCCAGGTCCTATTGCCCAGGAGCCCTTGGAGGAGAGACCAGGGTCTTCTGCTCACCAAGCAGTTCTCCCCTTGGCTGCTGAGCAATGACCCTCCCCATGGAGTCAGCCAGTGTTGTTTTTGCATCTCTCCCGCACATGTAGTTGGATTGAACAAAGGAACCTGCCCTCTTGTGGCCTGCAGGTAGGGGGTGTGCTGGTTTCTGCTGAGGGCCCAAGCATGTGCCTGCTGGGTGATGTGGTAGTGATGGGGCTTTCTTTGCAAAGAACAAGAAGGGGCTGTGGAACATGGTGGGCTGCAGAGGGGTCGGGTGTTTTGATTCCAGCTATGGCCCCCACATGCTGTTCTTGGGTTTAAAAAAAAGCCTCCTCCATTGGTTTTTGCTTCCTTTTGCACCCCCACTCCCCGCTACCTGAACTTGCCAAGCCTTCAGCCTGGCCGACATGCCTGCTGCCCTCACTGTGGTTATTGCTGTCACCCCCTGGAAGAAGTGATGTCAGAAGAAGACCCCCTGGAAGACCCCCTGGAAGAAGGGGATTTGGAGCTCCTTCTTTGGCCCCCAGCTGCATCATCGTCATCCCCTTATTTTTCCTAGAGGGTGTAATGTGAACGATTGACAAGAGGAGTTCCTGCAAGGGAAGAGCCAGCTGATTGGCTGGGGCTTGGCAAGAAGTGTGACTCAGCACTGCACCCCATCCCATTGTGCTGCCCCCTCAACCCTCACTGCACCCCTCCCCGAAGATTCGCAGAGCAGGCAACTGTGGTGGCGGCAGAGGCTGAAATGGTCTGAACTCTCCTTTCTACAGGAGCCCTCATGGGGCCTCCTCTTGGTAATTTATATTCCCTTCAAGCACTTCTGCCTCCACTGTCTCAGAAGCCTGGTGTGAAAAAAATCCCCACTCAGCTCCGAAGCTCCCTGGGTGACTTTCTTGGACCAGTCACTCTCTCAGCCTCAGCTCAGCCTCACAGGGTTGTTATGAGGACAGAAGGAGGGAAGGAACCATGTACACCACCCTGAGCTCCTTGGAGGAAGGGAGGTATAAAAACGTGAAAAATAAGAAATAGTGCTTTGAAGAAAGACCAGCTGCCTTCACAAGCTTGCAGTATACCCACCCCTCCCCCAAATCACCCTGATTTCGCTTCTGAACTCTTGCCCCCCCATTTGCCAAAATTGCTTGCAAGAATTCTTGCATCAGTATCAATTTTTGTGTGTGTAAATAATACATTCATTGCCCTTCCTTCCCAAAAGTCAGTTCTCAACAAAAACTGTTGAGAATTTTCCAGAGGTATTTTCAAGAGAACCCTCTTGAAGCTTTGATGTGCTCCTGGCTGCAAGCAAAAACATGCCTACCTGTTGGGTTGCCAGAAGATCCTGAGATCCTCCAGTGCCACCTGGAAACAGCAGCTGGCAGTCCCTTATGGACTGGCTGCTTCTGTCTCGTCACCACAGGGCATGTGTGCAGTGGGTGGTAGGGTGCCGTCACGTCTGCTTCATACTGTGTGCCATTTCAGTGCCTATATGCGTTGCATGTCCTTCTTTGCAGCTGCAGCGGACTCTTACTGGCCTGCCCCAGGTGTAATTTGTTGGGCTGGTTCTGCAGCAGTGCAGCATTGAGGCTGCATCTCTTCTCGGTCTCTCCCCCTCCCCCAATCAGTGATGCAGTGGAGGTGGGAGCACTTTTTTTGAAAGTTTCCACCCCCATTTCAGGAGCCATTGCTGGCCTTTGTGGCTGATGCTTCTGTGGTCAAGAAGTCAGGAAGGGAGGGGCAATGCTGAGCTGTGGACAGCAGATGTTTCTTGCCTTGAAATTGGCCAGGAAGTTGGCAGGACGGAGCAGGGGGAGTAGGCTGGCCCAATGTGGGATGCAGTCCTGAATGGTGACTTTGTGCTCTGATTCCTGCCCTGCTCCACATTGATGCAAGACAGTCTCCCGATAACACTGAGAAATGGATAGATTTTGTGGTTTAAGAGCATGTTTCTCTGGGTTGCCCGTGCTGGAGCGGAGGCAGCAGTTGGTTTGCAGCTCTTGCCCAGAGAGGGAGGCCCTTCCCAGAGATCCTTTCCGCACTTGTGTGTGCTCTGCTAAGACAAGGTTCTTTTCACACTGGGCCTCTGTGCCTTCAGCTGGCATCCCCAAATGCAGGGGCTTCCTCCACGCTTCCCTGCCCTACCTGCCATGTTCAGAGATGCTCTTTTTCCTCCTGCAGTTGAGGCCGGTGGTGGTTCTGTGCTGTAACTTTGGCTCAGCCTTCCTCCGGGAACAAAGCTGTGCGGCTGTTTATACAGAAATGAAAATCAAGGTGACTTAGAGCCCTGGATTTTAAAAAGAGGACAGTCCACTGTGCAGCCCCAACAGGAACGACATCTTACAATGGAGCAATCTGCAGATTTTTTCAGTTATGATCTTGGCAGTCTGAATGCGCAGGGAAAGCAGATTGAGTTCTTTCTCAGTGCACCTGACATCACCTCCCAGTTCCTGATTGTGGTAAACAGGCGAGAGTGACCAGAACTGCCTGTATTTCACACTGTGTTTAAATGTCCGTAGCTCACTCAGTGCCTCTGGGATTATTTGGCAGGTGTAAAGTCCAAAACAATCCAGAAAGTTTCCACAGTACAGCAGCTTGAGCGGAGTGTGCGAGGGAGGGGTGTCTGGCCTGTTGTGCCGGGGCTGGGGTTCCTCTCCGGGCCTTCCGAGACTGTCCAGTGATGGTGTAATTACAGTTGCACACAATGCCGTGAAGGTCTTCTTTGTGATGGCTCCACAACGCCATGTGGCTGAGTGGAATCATAGAGGGCGATTGGAGAAGAGTCTGGGCTGCCTGATTGGAAAGAGTTGTCCCCGCTGGAATGGAGGAAAGGTGAGGTCATTGGGGGGGGGCTCTTTCTGATTGTGGGGTGTGTTTTATACGTTTATATTTTTTATGTTTATAAATTGTGGAAGTCGCCAGGGTGTTGTGTGTGAGGCAGGATGTACCTTGACATGAATAGCGCACTTCCCACCCCCACCAACCAAGAAAATGTTATGCCGTATTTAGTCTTTCTTTGAAAAGCTTCCACCCTACCTTGCTGAGTTTGAGCACAAGCCACTCAAAAGCAGCAAGCACAAAAAGATTAGACGTGACAGCTCAATTAATACACTGAGAAGAGCAAAGCAGCAGATCGAATTGCAAGGATAAAAAATGCAAGCACCACCCTCCCCCGAGATCAGCCTTCAGTGAGACCAAAGACCCAGGAGAAAAAGGGTCTTTCTTAGGTGGCAGAAGCCAGCTGTCAGGTGGAGGGAGCACTGTGGCGGGGGGGGAGGGGCTGGCAGCAGCGAATGGATCTCCTAAGAACATAAGAAGAGCCCTGCTGGATCAGGCCAAAGGCCCATCTAGTCCAGCTTCCTGTATCTCACAGCAACCCACCAAATGCCCCAGGGAGCACACAAGACAACAGACACAACCTGCGTCCCGGTGCCCTCCCCTGCATCTGGCAATCAGAGGCAGCCTGCCTCTAAAACCAAGAGCTTGCTCATGCCTACTATGACTTGTAGCCCGTAATGAACTTTTCCTCCCGAAATCTGTCCAATCCCCTCTTAAAGGCATCCAGGCAAGATGCCATCACTACTTCCTGTGGCAAGGAGTTCCACAAACTAATTACATGCTGGATAAAGAAATATTTTCTTCTGTCTGTCCTAACTCTCCCAACAGTCAGCTTTCGTGGATGTCCCCTGGTTCTGGTGTTACGTGAGAGGGAAAAGAGCATCTCTCTATCCACTCTGTCCATCCCCTGCATGATTTTGTATGTTTCGATCATGTGCCCCCTCAGGCGCCTCTTTTCTAGACTGAAGAGCCCAAATGCCATAGCCTTTCCTCATAGGGAAGGTGCCAGGAATCATTTTGGTTGCTCTCTTTTGCACCTTTTCCATCTCACAGGGGGAGCTGCCGGCAGGCATTGAACCCTCCTCTTCCATTGCTCCTACTCAGCCTGGCCTATGCTTCTTGGCAAGCCAGTGGAGCTCTGCAGGTCTCAGGCAGGGAAGGGTCTTTCCTAGCCCTGCCTGGAGGGGCTGCTGGTCCTGGAGCCTGCTGGACCATCTGAACGCAAAGCAGGGATGGGGGGCGCTCTTCGCCCAAGAGATGGGGGCCGCAACAGAGGGTGCTGTCTCCTGCATTCTGGCCCCACCAAGTTTCTCCAAAGGGGAACAGGATATTAATTTGGGGGGGGTGTCAAAGGTTTCCTGCGGAGCCCCACTAAGATGTCATGAAGTGTTGGCCTGGTGTTAGTTGACTCGTGTTTGGATGGGAGCAGTGGGACCCTGCCCAGGGCCTCTCTTCCTGGTGTTACCTTCCTTGTCTCTCCCTCCTCCCTGACCACTTACTGGGTCAGGTCCTTCTGGCCTCCTACCTTCTCCCCAACACCAGGTGCTCCAGTCAGGGAGAGGTGCCCTGTCAGCTGGTCTCTCCCCACAAGCTGGGGATGTGGGAGGCTGTCGGACGGACTTGCCTGAGCCAGGCGGCTCTCCCTCTTACCTGGCCAATCTGCCTTCCCCTTGTGTCTCCTTGGCCCCCTTGCAAGGTAAGTCTGGGTCTGGCGGGGAGAAGGGCACCCTGACAGGGTTAAAAGCTGGCCTGCAAATTTGCCTGCAAAGAAATTGCAGAAGGCCAGGGGTGAGGGACTGGCACCAGGATGCAGGTCTCTTGTCTTGTGTGCTTCCTGAGGCATCTGGTGGGCCACTGTGAGATGCAGGAAGCTGGACTCGGTGGGCCTTTGGGCTCTTCTTATATTCTTAAATGTTGGTGAGTTGACCTCTCTGGGCAGCCTTGAAGAGTGTCCCTCCATCTTTATTCTGTGCACCTTTTCCAAAGTGAGGAGTTGACATTCTGGTGGCCCTCACTGGCCCCTCAACTGCTGTGGGAACAAGGGAATGAGTGTTGCCCTCTGCTCCCTTCAGGAGAGGCTGAGTTGGAAGCCCCTGGACATTTCCAGCCAGGGGTGGGGAATAAGGAAGGCAGGATGAGGCGATGGCTTGGTTTTGTTGGAAGCAGTAAATATCTGTTGGTGCTCTGGGAGATCCCCTGCATGCGCCAGTCTTTGCAGACACTGGGGCGGGTTCTGCTGGTAACTTTCCAGGGTTTGAAATGCAGATTCTGGCAGCAGCTTGAACAGAGCAAATGAAGGAGGGGTAGGGTGGGGGGCTGGTGCGGGGCGTGAGAAGGAATGGCCTTGTG
Organism: Tiliqua scincoides; assembly: GCF_035046505.1. NCBI lineage: Eukaryota > Metazoa > Chordata > Lepidosauria > Squamata > Scincidae > Tiliqua > Tiliqua scincoides. The sequence continues at coordinate 9,067,594 of NC_089828.1, forward strand.
TTCGGAGCAGTGGCAGCTGCCATGGAGGAAAAGAGGAGGGGGTCTGGATGTGTGGGGGGGCCTACGGCGTGCGTGAGGGGAATAGCAATCTTGTCACCTTGGAGGTTGTCTGGAGCACATTCCGTAATGCTGGGATCAGTGGTTGCTGGTGGTTACTGCTGAGCTCCCTGGGTGGGCCTGTCTATTGCACGTGTCCCTGTCTGCCCCCTCCAGGGCTAGAGGAATAACCGGAGGACTGCCCTTGGACCAACTACCACTGGACGTGTTGGTCCAGACATGAGGTTCTGGGAAGCTCTTGGAGGCCAGAGTCTTTAAGGCACTAGATGGGTCAGAACCTGGTCTCCCTACAGACTGTCTCTGTGCTTGATGGGTGCCAGGAGACTGTGGCTTTGCTTGCTCTCCGCTTCCTGTCGCAGCATGCAGTGCCAGCCTAGTGAGTGGCCATGTGGCTGCCCTGCTGGGGAGAGGTCCAAGAGAGGAAAGGTGACCAGGCTTAGCTGTTGACGTTGTGCTTCTTGCCCTTCACTCTGGTGGGGTTCTGGTGGGGGTCAGCACTCAGCATGTGCTTGGCATGTGCAGATTAAAGGTGGAGAGGGCATGAAAGGTCTTGGGGTGGAGAGAAACTGCATCTCTTGCCAGATGGTCATGTTTCAAGGGGAGGCACCCCCATGTGTTCATCACTGACTGGTGAGTAGCCTCTCCTGCCTGTCCCACAAACTGTGACTGCGAAGATGGAAGAGGCTACTCCAGAGTAAAACCTGGTCTGACTCCTGGTCTGAGAGGCCTTTATAGTTGGTGGCCCTGCTGAGTGGCAACCCTGTTTCTGAGGGAGGAGGAGGCTAGAGTGGGAAGGTGGTTCCTTCCTTCAGACCCCAACGGAGTTGTGTGGGAAGGAGCTCTGAGGAAGCCTACCTCATGCCTGCCACTCTTGCATCTGAGCTGACAAGGAGCTTCCATTGTGCCCGGCTTCACAGCCCTGCTGAGGACTTGCTGGGGAGTTTGTGCAGTTCTTTTGTTGGGACTGTTTCTTGTGCAACAGAGAGCACAAGAAGTGGTCCCAACTGGCCAGCTGGACCATGGACATCAAGGTGGATCTGCAGTGTGTCTGATGCTGAAAGTTGCAATCAGGAGGGCACCAAGCTGTGCATTGTCCCAGCCCTCTGAGAAGCAGGCGAAGGGGGCCTGCCAGGCTGCCTCTGCTGATGCCGATGGAGTTCCTTTCCAAGCTGGCCAGTTGGCAGGTCACTTGAGTTTTGGAGATCTGTGCCAGGGAGCTGGAGGTTGGCTCAGTCCCCCAATGCTTTCCAGAGACTGGGCTGCACTCCCGCCTGCCTGGCCAGCCGTGTGAGTGGGGAAACGGAGGTACTTCTATATCGGGCAGTTTCAACACAGCCTCGAGTGAACTCAGCACTGCTGGCGCCATATATCTGATGCTCCAAACATTCCTGCTTGTTGCAGTCGGGAAGGGGGGAGAATGACACTTTCTGGGCTCCTAGTTGTGCTGCTGACCAACCTGGGCTTCACTTGCTCATGCTCAGAAGCTGCTGGATGCTTCTTTCCTTGCAGGCTTAGACTCTCATTTCTGGAAGTCCTGGTTGGTACCAAAGGCTGATTTCAGGAGGGACACAGCCTCAAGCATCTCTGTCAATCTTGGGCATAGCTGGAGGTGGCACCATTTGCCAAGTCCAAGCTGTGCCCAGGAGAAGGTCTGGGCAGAAGTGCAGTGCAATGTTTACTGTTTGTTTGGGGCTGAAATATTTGGATAGTTTCTTTAGAATTTGGCAGAGGGCAGAAGCATAAGTGTGGCCCAGGAGAGCAACTGGCAAAGGAGACCAGGATGTCCTTCCTCTTGGCTAGTGAAAGCCCTCCCTGGCTTCTGTCCCTCTGCTTCTTAAACCCCTAAGGAACCCCAAACCTCTAGATCAGTGATTTTCAACTTTTTTCATCTCACAGCACACTGAAAAGGCACTAAAATTGTCAAGGTACATCATCGGTTTTTTGACAATTGACCAGGCACACTGCACGGACAGCAGGGGCTCACATTCCCCAGTAGCCCTACTAACAAATGACTTTCCCCCACACTCCCATGACATACCTGCAGACCACCCGCAGCTCACCAGTGTGCCACGGCACAGTGGTTGAAAATGGCTGCTCTAGATGCTCCAGACTTTTCTCCCTCATTGTGAAACCTCAGCACATTTAGTGAATTGATGGCTGAAGTGTCAGTCTGGAGTTAGGGGGTTCTGCTTTGTCACCTGGTGGGTCTTCGGTGTGGGACCTCTGATTTGTTCTTGCTTCTGCTCCTGGCTCCTACAAAGTGCCTTGGAATGAATGTCTGGTTGATCCCTAGCTAGTTGCCCCATTTCAAGGATTAAACACAGGGAGGCCTCTGACTGCTCAGGACTTGCTCTCAGACTGGGCAGGAAGCTCAAGTTGTTGCAGCAGAGATCCATCAATGTGGGTCCCGGAAGCTGCTGCAGCTGGACCAAGGAGAAGCACTTGCCAGAGGGACAGATAGCTGGCAGTGAGGAATGTAGGCTGGGCAACCAAAGCTAGGCAGTTGGTCTCTGGGGGAAAAAGTCAGGTGGTCTTGGCTGGGAAGGCCATTGCATGCCAGGTGGGGGACTAAGCAAGAACAGCCAGCCTGATCCAGAAGCTCAGGAGTGGGTCGTCTTGAGCTGGAAATCACAGGCTCTGAAAGCCAGAGGTGGGCACTGAGTCCTGTTCCTTGGACAGGCCTTGTGGAGCATGTGCCTACCAGCAACAGCTGTGAATTACGCTCTTCCTGGCATGCTGGAATCACACTGAAATGATGGACTGTGGCAGTCTTTGTCGTGCGGCAGAGAAAAGCGGTCCAGCGAGGAAATCAGCCTCATTTGCAGCTGCAACAGGGAAAGTGAGCAAAAACACACAGACACAAACAGGCACACAATTAATTGTCAAGATGGAAGCAGAAAGAGCAGCCCTCTCTTTGGGGGAGGGGGGAACATACACCTGTTCCCTGCCTTGCTTCTTTCTGGGGCAAGCTCTTTTGGTGCGGGCATTCCAGCTCCTCCTAACTCCTGCCTCCCTGAACTTCTGGGACACCTTGCTGTAGTGGCATGCCTGGAATAATGTTGAGGTACATCCTGCCTGTCCTCCCCTGGGGTGGGTGGTTGGCCAGAAGCCGAAACCAGGAAGGAGGCCACGGTTATCTTGTGCACATTCTGTGAATAACGATTATGTGATTCTGTATACAGTACTCCAGTACTTCCCCTGGGGGCTGGGGATAAGAATAGGCCCTCAGTTTGGCTGTACTTGTCGTAAGAGGCGACTAAACAGCCACCGGATAGATGGGGCTCGTCAGCTTGGGAAGGCAGCTCATCTGAGAGAAGGAAAACTCTGATCCCAAACCTCCACTGCCTTGTGGCTACATCCAGTTATGGAAAAGGCTTCAGGAGTCAACCTCGAGGCAAAATCCAGAGCCGGAGTCCCTGAGGCAGTTCATGGCTGAACACAGTCACGTTCTGGCAACTCCTGCGACGCCGCTGGAACCAACCGTATTGGCCTTTGCCTTTCCATTGGACCATTTCAGCGACGTGGAGAGGGGGGATTTGCTGCATGGGTAACAGCCTATCCTCCATACCTACTTTACCCAGGCTTCGCGCACTGGAGAGGACACTCTGTTCCAGAACCACCATTCAGAGCGTGACACCATAGTCTTCCAAGACTGAAGGATGCCAACAATGGAGGATCTATGTCTCTCTGCCACAAGGGGCCAACTGCACACCAGGCAGGGCTTCCGCATGCTTGGGACACCCCACGGGAGTGTAGAATGAGAGAGAAGGAAGCTGAGGAGTGTGCAAAAGGTTCTCAGTTGCTTGTCCATTTCCAGTGCTGTTGGGAACCCCCCATTTCCCATTTGTTTGTTTTAAAATATTTATATCCCACCTCTCTCTCTCTTTCTTTTAAGAAGGCCCTTGATGGCCAATGGCATATAAAATGCAATAAAACAATGCAAATATTAAAGCCAGCCTTGCGCAGCTTTCGCTGGGAGCCTGCAGGGCGACCTCCTGGCCTCACCCACATGCAGAGCCTTGAATGGCCTCATTCCATCTCTCATACGCCTTCTGCTCTCCTTTGGCGTCTTCTCCCCTTTCTACATCCGACTCCGGAACTCTTCCTATGTTTTCCTTCCAAAGCGTTGACCGTGCTAATCTTGTCACCCACTCTGCAGAAATCTAAGTAATTTATGGGGATTAATTTTTAAATGCTCTTCAGACCGGAGACTGAAGTGGGAGCCCTGGAGTGGCTCATCTGATCCAGAGGTAAGGTGACATGAGGTGGCATCTGAGAGAGAAGCTAGACGTACCTCAGAGTGCATGGAGAAGCCTGAAAGTGGGGGGGGGGAGGTGTCGGGCTGCAAGAACAGTAGACTTGGGACTTCTGGGAAGAAGTGTGTTGACATTTCTTGAAGCAGAAGAAATGTATATAGTGTATGCCTCTGCAGGAATGTAAGCATCTCTTGCCACCGGCTGAAACACAAGACAAGCATTCATCAGTGTTTTGTAGTGACTGTGGTGGTTATCAAATCATCTGGCAATCTCAGGGCTGCTTTAGATTAGAATCCCATCTTGTGGGCTCTGAAATTGAGCCTGCAACAGGCTGGAGGCCTGATTTCCGCTTTCCAGCTCCAGGGAGCAGTGCTTGAGTGGAAGGGATCAGGCAGATAGTGCGGGTGTGTGTGTGGGGAAATGGTGCCTTCCTTATCGGCAGTGGTGCTTGCAGAAGAGTTGATGCTGCCTGCCTCTGCTCCTCACTCATAGTCACACCTACCAAAGTGATGGCAGGATTCAGAATGGACCAAGTTTTAGTGTGCTGTGGAATAGTGTGTTATGCAAACACCATGGAGAGCCGTTCCTGTTTTCTCAGGGGCAGCAGTGCCAAGAAGGGCTCTTTGATATTCAGCCTGGAAGTGCTGCTGCACCAAAGTAGGAAAAAGGTTCTTCTCCTCCACACGCCCATCCACTTTCCTGCAATGAGACCTTTTCAGGATGGTCAGATGAGCTTTTGTCTGGGGGATGCTGAAGGGGACAAGGGTGTCATCCTCTTGGTTTTGTATTCCCATTCCAGGGTCCCACTCCTTATACCTGGGCGTGGATTTATACCCTTAACAGTGGCTGTGTAAGGACATAAGAAGAGTCTGATGCTGGAACAGACCTGAGGGGCCCGTCGTGTCCAGCCTTCTGTGATTCCGGATGTTTCACTAGTTGGCCCAACAGGAAACACAGAAGTCCACCTCCCTGTTGCCACTCCTCCCCTGCAGCTGGGATTGGGAAGTGTTCAGCTGTTGAGCCCAGAGCCAGTACGTGGGCACAATGACCAGTAGACATGGAGAGGCCTCTGGTCCTTCCTGAACGCCTCCAACCTCCTTTCAAGCCACCTAAACACCATCACCATTTCTTATGGCAACGGATTCCGCAGGCTGGGTGCGTCCTGGATGAGGAAGGCCTTGGTTTGTCTGTTCTTTGTCTTCTACCCATCAGTTTCATGGGATGACCCAGCCTGGTTCTAGTACAGAGAAAGAAGAAGATCCCCCTCTCTGTCTCTTGTGTAATGTTATAAGGTCCAACCAGATCCTTCCCTAACTGCCTTTTTTTACTTCCTAAAAAGCCCCAGCAGTTGTGCTAGTATAGGAGACAAATTAGCTTCCTAACAAAACCCTTATCAGCTCTGATATATTTTCATGGTCTATTTTTGTTTTCCCCATCAGTTGCTGGAAAAATTTAATTTAATTTAATTAATAAAGGGTTCAATCCTATCCAATGAGAATGGGAGAAATGACTAGTTGGATTGGGGTTCCACAGGTGTGTGTGTGTTGGTCAGACTGGTTGTTCACAAAGTTCATTTCATAAAACAATTCTATTGGTATGCTTACGAAGTTTAAAAAAATGAGTCCTCCTGGACCAGACAAAATCTACCTACTCCAGCATCCTGTCTCCAACAGTGATCAGCAGCTGATCATTTATAAAGCATGTATATTGCTGTGTATTAATAATATATTTTTAAGATCTGCATTTAATTAATGATTTGATTAATATAATTAATATTAATATAGTTAATATATATTTAATATTATATTATAAAAATATAATATTATATTTAATATATTTAATATAGTTAATATTTCTGGCCACTTCCTGTTTAATGATGTCACTTCCTGCCCTCAGGAACATCATGGGGAGTCATGGCCAACAGCCACGGGGGTCAAGGGAGCCACTGGCCGGAAAAGTTTGAGTACCACTGTTTTAAGGGGTGCTGCATCTAGGGAGGCACCCCTTAAACCATTGCATAATAAATGGACACCCACTCAACTAACTCCTCCCTTCTCCGCACTGCCATCTAGGAGCCGGTACAACAAACTCTTTAGTCAAACGGCTGGTTTCATGTTTTCCTGTGAGTGTTTGGAATCATTCCCCATCTCAATTTCCAGGCTACCTTTGCTTCCTCTTTTCTGCTGGTGTAGTAAAGAAACTTGAGACAAAATGATGCTATGAAAGACGATTCATTATCTAATCAGGGAAATGACTTTGACACGACTGTCGTCAGAGGTTTTTCTAAAGGTCAGGAATGTGGAGTGTCTAATCAGTGCTCCGTGAGTTTGGGTGCGTTGAAGGTCTGCTCCATCCCATCTTTTTTGAGATCTTGGAATTGCTTTACATCTTTGTACAGTGATAAGACTTTGGGGGGGGGGGGGAATTGATGAAAACATGTCTCTAAATGACTTGTCTGGAAAGTGTTTCTGTAGTGAAGTTGACTTTCTGAGTTCTGGTGGAGAAGAGCTCAGTGCAGAAGGCAAGTGGCGATGGGTGTCACAGACCATGGCTGGCTGGCAACCCTTTCAACATCCTGTGCAGTGCCTGGCATGAGAGAGGAGATGATGGGAGGTGCCTTTCCATAGTCCAATGAGCTGCTTTCTCCTTCCGGTTGCTCTCATCTTGTGCAGAGCATGCAGAGCCTTTTGTGACTGGTGGTCAGTTCTGCTGCCGGGAGGACTGTCTAATCGGCCATCTTTGCCAGGGGGTGTGGCAGTCTGCCACGTCTCCAGGTCAGGCTTGCAAGAAATTCCCCATGGCCCACTTAGTTGAATGTTTCTCTCACCGACTAGCAGCAGCAGCTCTCCAAGGGCCCAGGCGGAGAAGGGTCTTTCCCAGCCCACCCGGAGCTGCTGCCAGGAATCTGGAACCTACCGGGACCTCCTATGGGCAACACAGGGTTGATTCTACCCCTGAGCAAGTGGTCCCTCCTGTTATGCATGAGATCCCCAGAACTACAGAGCAAGAGGATCCTGGTGGGCTGGCTGGGTGTGTGGAACGCCCTGACCCTTTTAGGGAGGCATTGTCTGCCACTGACTCTTTGCAAGTTGGAAATGTCCTGGGAATGAGCTCTTGCCCCTTGGAGATGGATCTCAAATGGACTAGATGGGCCACTGGTGATCTTGTTCAGTAGGGCTCTTCTGATGTTCTTAAGTTCTTCTGGGGGAGCGGGGTCAAGCGTTGGGCGACTCTTGAACAGTGTGGAAGCTGCTCTGCTTGACCTGCCGGACAGCTCTCTGAAAGGATCCTGTGAGACGGGGGGCCAAGATATCTCCCCACCCCAACTGGCCTCTGACTTCAGAAAATGCTTTTCAGCAGAGATGGGGTCCTGTTCTGTTGTGTGCACCACCCTCGTCAGGCCCATCCTTTGGCTGATCTCTCATCATCTTCATGTTGTGTGCATGACAGAGTGCAGGTGTGGCCGGGGTGTGGGAGTCCAGGGTGGCTGCAGCCTGATTTCCCACTGCAGCATTTTTGTGACTGGCTTTTTGGCCAGCTGTGATTGGCACAGCCAGCGTGGGGTTGGGAGTGCTGCCTTTCCTCCAGGTGCCTGCATGGCTGCTGATAAGCGGTGGAGGGAAGTGAGAGCTGTGACTGGAGCAAGAATCTCTGTCTTCGGTTTCGTGTCATCGACAAAATACGAAACTGGTCCATACTGTCCTGACCCACCAAGGCTGCTTTTCGCCCCTTGAGCTGCAGATGCAGCACAGTTGCTATTTATAAAGCATCAGGGAAGCAAAATGTTCCCTTTCAGCACTTCTTTCAGCAGCAGAGAAAGCCAGCATGGGCTGGATTGGAGCTCTCCAGAATTCTCCAAGATTCTAGCCCTCCGCATTGAAAGAACCCAAGAGATGTCTTGGCAGTGCTTGGCTGCAGCTCAGGAAAGAGAACGGGCGGCGGCAGGGGGTCCAGGTGACAGGATGTTCCAGCCATGTCTGGTTTGGCTTGGTCATTCTCCTTCCTGAGCTCCTGTCCTCTTCCCTTCCCTTCCCTGTTCCCCACGCTCCTTGCTCTCCTCTGGACCTCCTTCTTTCTGGAGTGCTCTCGCCTGCTCCGGCTCTTGCCCCAGTGCTTGACAACTGAGTCCTGAAAACATGGTATATATTGATCTCATTTGTTTTGAGCACAGGCTTTTTGGCATCTGTTTCAGAGCGTTCTGTGTTGTAACTTGCAGTGTGCAGAAAACCTTTGGAGGATCTTCTGCGTGCAGGCAGACGATGGCCCCTGTGGGGGTTTGCTCTGTGTCATCCTGCTGGCTGCACTTGCTGGGCCCCCCAGCCTGTCTTTGGACCTGAAGGTGTGTTGTGTGGGGAAAAGAACTGCAGCGTGGCCCTTGTTACTCCACTGTCATGAGCATTTTGGTGCTGGCAGAGCAGCGCACATGGAACGCAAAGTCAGAGCACGCTGGGAGCGCTTGGAGCCATCTGGCCACCCTTGCATGCAAATGTTCCACGGGGCTCATGAATACTGCATGCCAGTTTGGATGCACAGAATGTGCTACTCCTCCAGGCTGGTGACTGTGTAATGCCAAAGGACTGCATCCTGCTTTTGACTGCAATGGAAGGAAGTTGTCTCTGGCCTGTCCTTGGTGATGCTGCAAAGGGCCTTGGTGGGGAAGGGGGGAGGTGGCGGCAGTGGCTGGATGCCGTGAAGGATCCCGGAGCTAAGAGGGTGCGTTGGCTGGCAAAGGCATCTGGGGGCAAGAGTGTCTGTCAGTGGCAGTTCCCAGGCTGTGTGCGGTGAGAAATGGATCTTAGAATAGTGGGGTCGGAAGGTGTCTTGGAGGTCTTCTACTCAAACCTCCTGCTCAGCGCAGGGAAAGCCCATGACTGCTGGAGGCAGGCCAGACATATTTATTTATTTGAAAGGTTTATACCCCACCTTTCTGACAATGTTCATGGTGGCTTACAAAACCAGACATAAAATAGATAAATACAACACAAGTCAATAAAAATCAGTAAAAACAAGCAGTAGCAAATCCCCCAAAACAGCGGTTTTCAAACTCTCCGGGAGTTTGAAAACTGCTCTAAGTTCTTGCAGGGGCGGGGGGAAGGCAGCAGCACGATCCTCAGGATCGCGCCACCCAGGGGGCTGCAGGGGCTTGGGTGCAGTTACCCGAGCCTCCTGCAGCCTCCCGGGGCTGCGGAGAGCCCTGCGTGACCTTCTTCAGGGCTCCCTGCAGCTTCGAAAGTGAAAGTGGAGCAATCACGTTGTTTTGCTCTTACTCTTCTCTACTTTTCTTCTTACCTTATAGTAAATTAAAGTTTTATGTGAGTCCTAATTACACACCCTTGAGGTGGCTTTCTGACTTTTCTGTGTGATTCCTAAGCCTTTCCTTCCTCTTTTCCAATTGGCCTCTGCTGGAGCCCACAAGTTACTTCTGGTTCAGAAGGCACCATCAAATTGGCCACTCTGAAAGAAGGCTTCCCACTGTGTCCTCGGGTGAGGTGATGCTCTGGACTGACTTTCTTCCAAACTGGAAGATGTGTGCTGATTAGCCAGCAGCTCATTCAAGAGATGCCAGGTATGGGCTTCTTTGAGGGTGGGTCATTGTTATTCTTTCACAGTTTAATAGTCAACATTTTGGGGTGTGACAGCCGAAGTTGCCGCTAATTTTAAATTCTGGAAGAGTGTACCTCGGCCTCCCAAAGTTGGGAGGTTCTGGTCTGCCTCTTTCATCTTCAAAGAATCAAGATCCAACCTGGTCTATTTCTGACCTGGTGAGAGGGGGAGTGGCACTTATGTTTACAGACCCCCATAAGACATGCAAATCCATGCATCTCATTGTCTCTCGGGATCATCACCTAGTTGTGATCCTTTTGGCAGCTAATCCTAGAGGTGTTGTGGACCAACAGGAGAAAGGAGAACTTGTGGAAGTTCAGGCTCTGGATGTGTGAGGGGGAGGGCTGACTGTCCTCCTCCAAAATACCAAATGGGGTAAGAGAACTCCTTCAATCTCCAGCATAAAGTTCAACGGGTGTTTGGAAAGAGATTGGCTTTCCCCCTTGGCTCCTTGTTTAAAATGTTATGCTAAAATAGCAGTTGCTCTTTGGAAGAGTTGTTCTAAGTCTATGGTCCTCCATCTTTCCCCTTTAAGAACAAGGCACAGTGGTCGTCGTCGTTCCCTGGAACAGGCCCCCAGCCACCCATGCCTTGGCCTAGGTTCTGAAGGACTCACCTTGAAAGAAGGTTAGGGGGAATGGCGGTGTCCCAAGCAGCTGAGTATGTTGGGGGAAGGAAGGCTCTTCCTTCTTTCCACACATTTTGGATGCTGAGTCAAAGTTGTAGTGTATCCTGAAGCAAAAATAGAGGGAATGACACCAAAAATACTGTAGCGATCCTCTTGGGAACCCTTTGGCCAAGGGCATCTTCAAGAAACCAGCAAACACCCAGCCCAAGGAGCAAGATGCTGGAGCTCGTCCCAGGCAGCAGGCAGACCTGCAGGAATTCTAGGTAAGCAGCAGGACTGTGCTACCCTCTCCCCTCCCCTGACTCCCATGGTCTGCTCATCAGAAAGGATCACACTTGCCTCATTTCCATCAAAGAGTGATGGACACCCAGTTAGAATGATGGCACTAATGAGAAGTGGGGGATATTCTCCTTATGGCTCAGGGACAGCACCCAGGCGAGCGACTGGCATGATGGCAGAACCACTTTCTACCCACGCTGCCCTCCCTTTTGGCCCTCTGGGGCAGCTAAAGTGAAAATAACCTCATAAGGCAGCAACAAATAGGACAAGAAAAGGCAGTGCTAAGTTCCAGACTGCAGCCAGGAAAGTGAGCAGGGCTGAAATGGGGCAGGCAGCCCAGACTAGTCCTGTGTTCACTAGAGCCACAACACCCCCCGCAGAATCGTGGGCCAGTGAGAAATTGGAAGTGGTTCCACAGGGATTGCAGCTGAGGCCTTGTGACAAAGGTGCCTTGTTCTGCCACTTCAGGGGGCTGTAGCCTAATCAGAGACTACCTGATCAAAGCAACCTTCCAGGCCAGGCTACTGCAATGTGCTGTGTGTGGGGCTGCCATTGAGACTGCTCAGAACCTACAGTGGAACCAAGCTGCAGTTGCCAGGCTACTGATGGCTCCTGAATGCTGGGGAGGCCCCTTGCCAGTGCTCAAACGTTGCCTGACCACCACCGCAGCATCTCTGAGCACAGCGCATCCTACAGGGCTTGACCACCCTACAGGACTTGGGATCCAGCCAGAGTCCTGAAGGACTGTTACCTCCAGCATCAACCAGCCCTCATACTTGGAGATCATCCCTCGGGATGCCCCTGCCCACTGAGGTGAGGCGGATTGTAAGTGGGGTAACAGGGCCTTCTCAGTGGTGGTGCCTCACCTATGAAATGTGCTCCCCGAAAGGGCTTGTCTGATTACCCACCTTGGTGCCTTCTTGTCACCAGGCAAAGCCCTCTTTAGTGTACCTGGTTTTTAATTCTAGAGAATGTTGTCTGCTTCCTCTTTTGCCACTTCTGCTGTGTTGTTGGTATCTTTGGTGTTGGGCTCAAGCTGTTTTCTCTTTTGTCAGCCTCCTTGCAGAGGGCTCAGTTTTTGACATGCACTTTACAAATCCTTGAAAAAGTTTTTGAGTTCAGCAAAGTTTTGTTTTGCTTGGATACAATGTGGGCTTCAAAATTTTCTGTGTCCAGTTGTGCTTTCCAAACATAAACACTTCCGTGTTAAACCCGCCCCCCCCCTGCACTGCTCCACCAGCTTTGCTTATGCCATATTTGGAGACATTACTTGTTCAAGGACATTGCAAGTGAAGGAGTGTCTCTTCAGTGCTTCTCCTTAAATGTGCCAGGACGTCGCTGGGGAAAGCCGTTGGCATGAAATGGCAGGCAGCGGCTGAGAGTGTGAATGTCCTCCTTGCCCGAAGATGTCTGCCACTTGGCCGCCAACCACTGTTCTGTGAGTTGACATCAGACTTGGCTGGTCTTCTGGAGCAAGCCTCCTGCAAAGGCCATTGGCCCAGGAACAAAATCTCCCAGTGTCTGAGGCACAAAGGGCCCATTCACCCTCTGGTGTGCATACCGTGGCTTGTGCTGGACTTCCTTGCCACTGGCCACATCAGGAGAATTGCCTCCTTTTTTCCCAAGTTTGTTGATCTGGGAGTCACCCAAAGTCACCCCCTCGATAGTGTTTCTGCCAGTTAGCCAACGTGGAGATCTTTGGAGAAAACAATGAGCTGTTTCTCAGGTTCTTCCTTCCCCACTTCTCCAGTGTGAAAGAGCCAGTGGCTGTGGTGACTCAGCTGCTATGTCTCTGGAAACAATGGAACGGCCAGTGAAAATGGAGGAGGACACTATTCCCCAGCAACATGGCCAGGCCTAATGCCGCGTGTGTGCCACATGCTCCATGAGCACATGAGTTTACAGAACATCCATGGGCTGAGTAAAGCTCATTAGAACTGACTTGCTTTGATGTGCAAAGTTGGTTTCTCATTTCCTGCCCAAAAATACTCAAGGCAATGTGCAATGAAGGGCCGTTACGTAGTCCTGAGAATGATTATATCATTGTGGCAGACGGTTTTTCAGTGTTCCGTATTCAAAACATGCAAAATTGTAAACAGGCCTAACTGAATGGGTCCTTGGCCACATGAACCTGTTTCTCCTTGTACTCTGTTTTTTTTTTTTTCCCCTTTTGGGGGGAAGTCAGTGCCTTGGCTTCTGCTCTTCCATCATTATCGTCTGCAGTCTCTCTCTTTACTTTGCAGGGTCTGGATCATGTCCAACAGCTTGTTCCACACTGAAAGGCAGAGGAGGCTGGAGCAGTTCATTGTTCCGGCTGCCCAAATGGTTTGTTGGTGCCACAAATTGGAGCATCCCTGAAGCTTCTGGGAGCCGGTTTTGTTTTATTTTGAAAGGTTATCTGCCAGCCTTGAGTTGAAAACTCCCAGGGTGAGGCACAAAAATAATTGTGACCCAAGTTGTTTTTTTTTTAAATTGTTCTGAAAAATTAAAACCACAATAGCAGGAGAATGAAAGCCAGGAGGGTCAATAAAAACCATCTAGGTAATGATTCTGGAATATCTGGTACTGAGAGGACCTTGCACTTGGCACCAGGTGAGCCTCCCTGAGCAAGGCATTCCAGGTATGGGGCACCACAGTTAGGAAAGCCCAGCCTTTCTAGGCATTGACTGTTTGACTACAGAAGGTGTGTGTGTGTGGGGGGGGGGTGTGGACCTAGGGGAAGGTCTCTCAGGATAACCGGAGGGTGTGTTTGGGCAAGTTGATTATGCAGCATGAGGTTGAAAGATTGAAAAGAACTGTCTGTGATGGAGGTGGAGAGAATGGGCCCCTGATTGACTTCCGGTCAAGAGCAGTTTGGGTGGGATTTGTTGGTGGCGTATTAGTGGCAGGCTGAGGCCTGGCCTCTGCTACTGAGTCTCCTGGGACCTTGGCCTTCTAGAGCAGGTATTCTGAAGATAAGATGTTGGTGCACAGGAGCACTGAGCTCATCTGCAGGCCCAGGGGTTCAGTTAGAGCTTGTCACATTCCCATCCTGAATGTTGACGAGAAGTCACTGAGAATGTGAATAGCGAATGCTCAGGTGGTGCTGAACTCTGGAGACTTCAGAGGTTGGGTGATGTGGAGGTGGGAGGCCCTGTGTTGACATCCTCCCTCCTGCCTGTGCTGATCCAAGACTTACCCTCCACCCATTTTTGGTGTCACCTGCATGACCGGAGAAGTGGACGTTGGCAGCTGTTCTGATGTGACTCTTCTTGGCATGTCATGGAAGACAAGGGGCAGCTCCCAGCCGAGCTAAGTTTTCCTTGGAGGACAGCAAAGTGCTCAAGGCCCACATGGCTGAGCACACTGATTCCAGGCCGTGGGCCAAAAAGTGGAGGATTCTCTGTCTTCCTGTGGATAGCTGTGATGTGCTTCTTCCTGTGGCAGTTGCTCAGCCTAGTGGCCCCGCTACACGCAGCCAGCCAAAGCATGTCTATGGCCATACTACCCTGAACGTGCCCGATCTCGTCTGATCTCGGAAGCTAAGCAGGGTCAGGCCTGGTTAGTACTTGGATGGGAGACCGCCTGGGAATACCGGGTGCTGTAGGCTTGTTATCTGGTGTGCTCCCTGGGGCATTTGGTCGGCCGCTGTGAGATACAGGAAGCTGGACTAGATGGGCCTATGACCTGATCCAGTGGGGCTGTTCTTATGTTCTTATGGCCTGTTTCTGCCAGCCTGGACCAGTCTGGTGATGCCATCCATGGTAAGGAGATCCTAGAGCTTAGAGCAAGTCAAGAGGAGGGTTCTGTGCAGAGTGCTTTTCAAAGGCAAGGTGAGAAAAATCAGTGGGTGAGGGTGGGAATGGGACGGGGAAGGGGCGAGAGAGAAGAAAGCAGACAGGCAGGCGTTAGAAAGAAATGAGCAGACTTAGAGCAATGAACACAGGTGGCTCGAGGGTCCTGGGCCTGATTGTAAGATGGGCTCTTCTCAGCTCTGCCACCAGAGGCCTGGTCAGCTCCCCTCCTCAGGCTTGCTGTGTCTCCTTCTTTTGCCATGCTTCTTGCTTTGGCTTTCTTCCTTCTCTCCCTTCTGGCTTCTGGTTCTTGTTTGGCTCTTTGTTTCATGTTGCTGATTTACTGGAGTGTTTTGGCCACTAAGCTCCTGCCCCTTCCCTTGCCTCCCACTTCATGACCCAGGTGGAATTGCCCTGTGCCTGCCCTGTGCCAGGAATTGCCTGGCAGCTCCCAGCCGAGCTAAGTTTTCCTTGGAGGGCAGCAAAGTGCTCAAGGCTAGGACCAAACCCTGCAAATCTCCCCGTATGGAGCTGCCTGACTGGTGCTGAATTGCTGAAATGCTTCCTGGTTGCCACCTGCCCCAGCCTTTAGGGATCTCCTGGGTCAGGGCTGTTGCAGCATGGAGAAAATTGGTGTGTTCAGGCCTGGCCTGTGCAAACCAAGTGACTGCAGCAAACAGCCTCTGCTTCTGGGGAGATTTCTTTTCAAAATTTCAGGCATTGTGACGAGTTCTTTTGGAGAATTGGTGTGTTGCCATGGTGAAAGATGAATGATTAGTCAGCGGTGAGGAGTGGCTTTCATGATTACAAAAGCCCAAGAACCCGTCAGTCGGTGGGATTTGGAAGACATTCAGTGTGTCCTTCTAAAAGCAACTCTCTCTCTCTCTCTCTCTCTCTCTCTCACTGGTTCTTTTCCTGGTAATGTTAAAAGTCTCCTGCTTTTCTCAAGTCATTCCACAGACTGAGTGCCTGGACACCAGTGGTCCAGATTCTGTCTCTGAATGTCTTACAGCCAAATGACCAGAATCCTGGGAGGCAATGCTGCGGCCTGTTCACTGCCTCCTCCTCCAGCCTGGCTTGAAGCCCTTTTGGAGTCAATTTCTGCGAGCCCTGGGGGTGAGGGAGGGGTACCTGCTTCTCCCTCAGTAGGACAGGGCTGAGTGCTAAAGAGAGAGAGAAAGGGCTGTGAGAGAGCAGGTGAGGAGCCTGGCTCCAGCCTGGGGAGTGACCTTCTGGAGTCCTTGGGCTCCTCTCTCACAGCAAATACATGCTCCTTGGCTCCTGCTCTGCCTGAGCTGGTCTGCCTGCATGTTCCCTCCTTTCTGCCTGTTTCAGTTAGTGTTTTAGATGATGGGGCAGACCTGCACCTGAGTGTGGCCAAGGCTGGCTTCAAAATGGCTCTCCATCTGCCATGACTCAACATCTGTGCGCAGTGAGGTCTAGGGCCAAGTGGACAGCTGGATGTGCAAGCTGCAGGGAAGAGCTGTGCTCTGGAGGCAGCCACCGTTGCTGGAGAGTTGTGCTGGGCTGACAAGTGTGAAATAATTCCTTTGACTTCTCCTGAACATCTGCAGGCAAGGGCTTCCTTCCTTCCCTACGCCGATTGGCCTCTACCTAAGATTAATGAAACAAGGACGAAAATAAATAGAATTCAGCGCCTGTTTGCAAATGGGAAAAAAGGTCAGGGTTGGTTTGTTTTGCATGCTGCTTGGGTCAGTCCTTGAGGGCTGGTTTGTACTTTATTTTGTAAGCTCTGGTCCAGAAAGTGTCCACTTACATGGTGACATGCGTGTGTGGCTCCATCAGTTGCAGTAAATTTGGAAATACTCCCTCCCCCCACTGGTTGCTAATTGCTGGTTGCCAATTCCATGTGTATTGCAGCATAGGCCAGTCCCTTGAAGGCAGACCTGACTGTACCTTGCAGAGATGAGCAGATTAATTTGACTGCTGTGTGCAGATCGGTTTGTTTACTGCCCTATGAATGTACCCAAGGTCTGATGAGAGCACTGACCAGAGATGTTGGTGCGAGAGGGAGGCCAATGTGATGCGCTGCCCTTTGTGATTTGGGTGGGAGACCAAGGAAACAGCGCAAAAATAGGCCATAAGTGTGGTGTGTGTATATGCCTCACTTATCATTAGTTAATTGGGCTGGCGTGTGTCTGCGAGAGTGTGTGGTGTGCGAGGGCATTGCTGGCGAGCCAAAGCACTTAGCTCCTGGTTCTGTGGGTGTGTCCTTCAGGGTTTCCTAGAGGGCTCATTAGAGACAATGAAGACTCATGATAGACTGCACCAGCTATTAACACCCAGCCCCTGGAGATGACTTGAACAAAAATCAGGACCCGATAACAAAATCTGGGCCTGTTTGATTGGTGTGTGAACTTGCAGCCGCGAGTGTTTCCATGGCTACAGGGCCCTTTAGCAAGACATTGTGGCCTGCTGCTATTAGGTGATACTCAAATGAAGATGGTGCCATGTGTAGAATGTGTTCAAATTGGCTTGTTGGGAGTGTGGAGCTTGCAGAGATGGCAACGCCTTCCCTATTCTGCTTGGAGGGAATTCCGCCCTGCCGTGACTGCTGCTTCTTTGAGTCCTGGGGTGGGGGGGGGAAAGCTGCTTCATCCTTCCTCAGCCAGAAGGCAGTTGAGCACTGGCTGTGCACAGCCAGCCCTCTGATGCTCCCAGATGACCAGGCAGTGCATTGCAGGGAGTGGAGCCACAGAGGAGCTTCCTCACTTGTCCACTCTTGCCATGTGGAGTGGCAGCGTAAGTGAGGCCCTGGAGAAGGAGAGCAGGAGGGAAGGGTGGCTGTCTCCAGCTGGAGGAGGCCCAGGAAGGGGCTTTCCAGCCCCACTGTAGGAGGAGTGAGTGTGAAAGGAAAAGAAAACGGGATGGGGGAGGCTGTAAGCCCCCTCCTCAGATGTCCACAGGGGCCTGACCTGAGGTGCTCTCCCGTTGTTCCTGGGAACCAGGTCTCCTTTCCCACCGCCGTGGCTCCGGCCCTGATCTGGTGATGGCAGCTTAAGGCGAAGCCTGTCTGGACTGCTGGGAGAGGGGCCAGTTCCTCCAGGTTGGAGGAAAATACTGTTGCAGCCGGTTGACCAGCAGGAAGGAACCTGTTCTGAGGCGGCTGCCCATAGCTGAGAAGGAGAGGGCAGCCTTGTCTTATTACTTGGGGAACTGACTGGGTTGCTCTCTCTGGGACTTGGGGCTCCTTGAATGAAGGGACTGGGAAAGGGGAGAGATTCTTGGCTCTCTCAGGCGAGCCCAGCATTCCTGCGTTCTCAGTTTCTGTTTCCAAGCACAGGCGTAAAAATGGCTGCTGTCATCTTTATTGAAGAAGACTGTATGTAAACTCCAGCTGCTGAGTGTAGTCGTAGCAGACGGGAGTCTTTCCCTGTGGCCATGTTTGATTTCCACAGATCCGTCTCTGCGTGTGTCTCTCTCTCTCTCTGCCTCGCCAAAATAATTTCTCCCACTGTAACAGAAGTGGCACCTCACGCAGGAGGGGGCTGTGGGCACATTGGCTCTGAGGGTGGCCAAGGTGGCTGTTCTTCTGAAGGACTGGATTGTTCCCCTCTGAACGGAGCAGCCCTGCACCAGTTTGCAGTAAGGGAGGCCTCAGTTCTCGAGTGGGCTCCCTGGAGCTGTGCTCCAGTTGGGGGCTGCCGCTTTGAGGTAAAGGCATTCACGTCCCAAACCCAACTGCTTTTAATCACAGATCCAAAGCTCTTAAACACAGATCCCCTTAAGGACCTGCTCCTTAAGGAACCTGGTGGTTCCCTCGCGAGTAAGAGGGGCTGTATTGCGGCTTCAGCTTTCTTCATGAGCTGCCTCGAATGTAGCCTTGTTAGCACCAAGTGTCTCAACCCACATGTCTCTTGCAGGAGCTTGACCCTCCAGGTGCTAAAGTGGGGACCGGCTGCAAGCTCCGTTGAGGCACTGCGAGGCCTCAGTGATGGAGGAAGGCGAGGCCTCCCTGGGCTGACAGGCACGTGGCACAGCCTACCTTTCAGCAGGGAGCCCCCGCAGTTGGAGTGGGAGGCCTGGCAGTTTGCGGGGTCTTCACTGGCATGTATATGCAGGTGAGCTGTGGTGAGCTGCAGCTTCCAGACTGACTGAATGGCCAAAGAGCAGAATTTCAGAGTGCTGGTTCTGTTGGTGGTTCTGGCCAGCTCAGGCCTGTCACAGTGTGTGCATGTGCAGTGAAGTCCGTGTTCTCTTCTTCAGAGATCCGTGTTCTCTTCTTCAGAGCCATAATCTTGCATGTGAAGTGCTTTGGGCCCAAGCCCTGCTATGAGGCTGTGACTTCTGTCTCCTGGCCACCCACTGGACTTGTTACACATCTCCTGGGTTCGGTGACGTGATGCAGACAGAGAGAGAGAGAGGTGGTGAGATGCTTCTGGCTAAAGGGAACAGGGCTGTTTGCACTCAAAACGACAGTAACAATTGAGAAGCGCTATTTGTGCACCCCGATACTTTGAAGGAGAGACTGGCAGTTCTTTCCTCTCCAAGGCCACCATAAGCTTTCAGAGTTGATGACTTAATACAGTTGTTTTGTTTTGGGTTCCCTGCTTTCATTGCAAGCACGTGACACATTTTTCAAGTCGTACAAAGATGCACCAGGCACTGACTCCTTGTTTTTCCACACTACAAAATATCACTTCTTTCCTTTGAGTCATCTGAGTGCCCAGGCAGGCAGGCAGGCAGGGTGCACCTTGTGGGGAGATGTTGTGCTCTTCAAGGAGATCCTGTGTTTGAAACAAAGAGAGAATGTTTGAAATGGGAAGGACGTATATCGAGCTGTTAGGGCTGCGGGCTCGTCTCTGCTTGGCTTGTAGTTAGTAGAGCATTGCGTGAAGCCCATTCTCAGTAGGGAAACCTGCCTTTGTTTTCCAAGCATGTTGCTACCTTTGCTGGATCTTGCTTTAAATGGAATGATTGATTTAAAGTGCTTTCTGCGTTCCTTTTGACACAGCGTCCTCAGTGCAGCAGCTCCAGCCGCGATGGGTCTGATAAATGCTTCGCACAACAAATTGTGCCTTGTTGCAAAGCCTTTTTATTCACGGAGTTGCTCAAGGTGGAAATTTTAAATGAGAGGAAAACACAAGGCAAGCCGTTCAGAACACGTCAATGGGCAAATGTATCAGCATAATGGAAGTGGCAAGACAAGACGGGAGCTGTGGTGCTGGAGGTGCAGCTGGGCAAGCTCAGGGTGTGCAGTGGTGTGGCGGCCACTGCTGCTTTGGGAGACAGCCAAGCCCTGAGTCAATTCCTACATCCTCAAACCACCATCTGAGGTCCTGCTGGAAGGATTCCCATGGCTGGAGCTTGTGCAAGAATTGAGTTGCGGACTGGCCATTCTTGCCTGTGGGTGTGAAGGTGGGGTGGGGCTGGTCTGACATTTGTCTGAAGAGGTGACGGCTCTTCTGCGTTCAGTGTGGCAGGGCACTTCTCAGAGGTTCTGGAGGGCTTGTGTCTTGAAGTTTCTGTGTTGACTTCAGGAGCCTTTGCTCACTGGCACCTCTCTTGAGGATCAAAGGCCCTCTTCTGTGTGCTGGTCTCAGCGCGGCTCTGAACATTAGCGTAGTGCGCAGGCTCAGCGTGTCCCTTTCGCGTGATCTTTGCTCAGTTTGGCAAATGAACAGTCAAATAAATTTCTCCTTTGAATCTTGCTTGGTCTTGGGGGTGTGGAGACTGTCCTCCCGAGAATGTTCCTGGCTGAATTTGGAGATTGGGGTAAGCTCTCTGCCTGGGCCCAGGCTGTTGAGGGACTCCAGAGGTCAAAATCAACACCTTAAGCTCTGCTGAATGGCAATGAAGAGCTGGAGTGCCACTGATGTGCTACTGGGGCCTTCCTCCATGAGGAGGCAGAGCACCTTGGTCTGTCTGCACCAGTGGAAGCTTCCACACAGCCCAGTGTCATGCTTGCTGCCTCTTAGTCTCACCATGGAGTTTGAGGGAGCATAAAGGACAAGCGCAACATCTGAGTTGGATGGTGAGGATTGCAGCCACCCGTCCCTGAGACTGGAGGGTCCCAGTGGCAGGTTGGATCTAGCAGTGGCCAAGCCTCCAGGGTCTAGTGACTGGAGTGGCTTGAATGTCTACATGACGAGGAGTTGTTCAGCTAACTGCCCAATGTGGCTGTGGCTTTGCTTGGATTCAGCCTTGACTGGCTGATGAAAAACCTTCCCAGAATGACACATCCAAGCACAGTTTTCTTGTGCTGCCCTTGGGTGTTGCCAGAGTCTCACCAGGCAGGTGCCTAGAATGAACATGGCCAAGGAAGACCATCGTCAGTCTGGCCTGTTGCCCTGTTGATGGCTTTGTGGCCAACACCAGAAGCCATGCTGGCAGGAATCTTCATGGTGGTGGAGTGGAGAGTGGGCAGGTGACCTGTGGGCAGAGGGTGGCCAGGTGGCCTATGACCTAGCCTGAATTCTGTCACCTCCTGTTGCATCATTCAGTTAGCTAGCGTTAACAGTGATGGGTTTTGTTGCCTTTGGTCCAGCTTGCCTTGAATGTTCTTCCAGGGGGACATTATAGTGAGTGAGCAAGAGAAATGTCAACACAAGGCAGAATCCAGGCTGTGGTCCTCGTATTTGTTGACTGCCATATAGCTTCCTTGTAGTAACACAGCACAAACATTCCAGAAGGAGAATTGCAATGTCGATGCAGGGGCATGCCTGTCAGGCCTGGAGCGCAGACTTTCACCTGGTGGAACCAGTTTTGGTGGTTAAGTTCACATCCCAACCTACACAGGGGGCTTGAGGGTGCATTTAAAGAGAGGGGGTAGATGACTTCGGTATGGTGGCAGACTTGGCCCTCTGGCCAACTCGAGCAATCGAGTTGCATTTGAAGCAGGTGCTACCTGGTGAAGGAGACAGGAACAGCCTGGTGTTGTGAGCATCTTGTGGGGAGTGCTCAGCAGGGCATTGACTGCTCTGCAGTTGCCAAAGGGGCCTTTCTGCCATCCTGACTAGCTTGTAGGTATTCATCTGTTCACTGGAGAAGTGCTCTAGAGAAGCCCCTGGCCTTTTTTTTTTTCCTAATTTTTAAGTTGCTCAAGTAGAAATAGTTTTTAGATGGAGAATATGAAGAGACAGAACTGTTATTGTTCTGTCATTAAAAGCCATTTTTATTGTTTTCTAAGAAACAATATAGCAAAGTATGAGAAATTCAACACTGAAAAATATTTTGTATCGAGTATGGAATGCGACCAACAATGACAAGCCACTGTTGCTCTGATGTCAAGCTAGACACATCGGTGAATGTGCCGTTGTTCTTCCCAAATGTCAGGGCTTAGAGTAACCGTTCAGCGGAGGAATCTGCTTCAGTGGCCACAGGAACCAGTGCCCTGTTGGGGTTGGGAGCCTTCCAGTAGACTCCAATTTGTGCTCACCGCAAGGGGCTGGTGGGTCCAGGGAGTTGGGTGTCTTCTGGGATTGGGCTGTGGACTGCTTTGTTTTTCTGGAGACGTAGATGGATGCATAACCTTGGATGGGAACCAGCACGTCTTCATGGACATTCAGTGATGTGAAACAAAGTGACACGTTGGAGGCTGTTGTCACGGCAGCTCAAAAATACCCTGCACTGTCCACCAAGATCCTTGGGCTGCAGCAGCAGCAACAGCAAAGTGGGGGTGTATCCTGAGCCACTCTGGGGCCAGCAGCAGAGAATTTCCAGTTGGTCAGGCCCCATCAGGGTCCTTGCCTCTCCCTGCTGGGAAAGGCCACCCCGCATCTGAGCCCCTGGGGAGCTGCTGCCAGTCAGGGTTGGTGGAGAGGGGCCACCAACAGGTACGAGAACCTGTTCTGGTTGGACTTGGCCAGTGGTCACTCGCTGGGCCGTCTCCTCCTTCTCTGCACTCTTCCCCCCTTGCTCCTGGCTATGTGGCCTAAGAGAGGCACCAGGTGACCAAAGACCCCCCTTCCTGGTGTTCCCCCTCACCAGCCAGGAAATTCCAGGAAATGCTGCTGGCATGGGGAGCTCTTGCCTTGCAGCCTTTGACTTCTGAGAGAGGGGCAGCCCAGGAATGGGAGTGGCCTGTGCAGACCCTTTTCGGGGGTTAGGATGGAAGGGTGCCCTGGAGACTTGTGGAGGTGCAGCCTGAAGCCAGTGTGAGGTGTGAACCAGCTTCTAAAGTCCCAACTTGTGCTGCGTGGTCTGGGCTGGTGCATGTACACCACAGCATTAGTGTACAGCTCTCACAAGGGCACCTTACATGTCAGAGGATGTTAGCACTAGAGGAAGAGGTGCAGGCAGTGAACCTGAATGCTCAGACAAGGCATCTCCTGGGGCTCCCTCTGCAGGGCTTCCACGTGCTGGAAGAATCCTGACAGTGCAGGCAAGAGGGAGGTGACCTGGAGAGCCACGGGAGAGCAACTACACCGGGCCTTTTGGAGGCTCAAATGAGGTGAATGGCCCTGTGCAAGGGTTGACGTTGTCAGGGTGGATAAGGCAGTGGCCTGTACTCTTGAGGAAAGGAGCTGGGCACTCCAGTTGGGGAACTGTGGTACCCCGCCTGGCTTGGCTGGGGAGTGCTTTCTAGCGGCAGCAGGGGCAGGATTTCTTCCTCTGTGGGATCTTTCTGGAGCTGAAATATCGAGTGTCACCGGCTTGTTCGTCTGGCTGTACTGGGGTTACATCACCAGGAGGCAAGGAAAAAATCTGACGTAATGACACAGTTATTTAGGAAAACACACGTGGCTAGGACAGCAATTTCGGAAGAGCAGCTCTGGTTGGATTTTTAATTGGGACCTGCCCTCCTGCACCCAGAGGCCACCATTCGCAGCCATGGCCAACACATGTCTGCCCCATCACTGTTATCATTTGAACTTCACAGCATACTAGACCTCAGGTTGCTTTCCCTTTTCCTACCTATGTCTGATGAGGGGAAATTTAAGTGTTGCAGCAGCAGAGTCCTGTGCACCTGACATGACTCTGACCCAGCTGTGTGTGGTTTGATCAGCACACGGGGCTTGCAGGTGGAGGGGACACAGAACCCTCTTCCTCTTTGCAGCCAAACTGAGTGCTAGCACAGGAGTTCTGTTGGAAAGAAAAGTATTGGGGAGGGGGCAGGCTGGGGTGTGTGTGCTGCAGATGGGGGGGAGGGTTTGTGCTCTTCTGTTCCTCTCCCATGCACTGTTTAAAGCTGAGCCTGTTTCTTCCTGGTGGGGGAAGGTCTGTGTGTAAATGCCTTCCTGGGTTGTGTGGTCCCGAGCAGGAGAGCAAGTGGTTCTTCTGAGTGCCCTTTTGCCAGTACAGGATAATTCTTTCCTTCTCTCCGAAGGCTGGTCAAGGAGGTCTCTTCTACTCCATAACAAAGAGATGCGTTTTCCGTGCTTTAGTTTTAGCGAAGAAGAAATGAAAAGACCTTCCTAAGGTGACAATTCAGGCTGGATGTGCAGGAACAAACATCTGAATGTCAGCAGACCGCAGGCCTCTTGCTTCCCCCCAGGGTGACCAACAGGTAACTGGTACCCAGCACAGTAGAACCAGCATAGTAATTTTAGAAGGGGAGAAAAGGGCCTTCCCTCTGATGCGGATTCAGCAACAACTGGGACATTTTAGTGCAGAAGGAAATGGACAGACACCTCAGAACCACATGACCACCAAAGGCACCTTACAATGGTCAGTCAGCTCTGGGAAAACGAATGGGCCTAAAAGACAGGAATCCTGTCTTAAGAACTTGTCAAAGCCAAATGCTGTCCCTCTCTGGGTGGGGGGGGGGGTGGACACATGTTGGCTTTCCAAGCCTTTGTAGCCAGCTCTGATTACCCAGGTGCGTTTGGGACTTGCATGTCATCCTTTCCTCCTGTATCCTGTGCATCACTCCCTGATGGAAATTGAGGTGGTCAGTGAGAGCTAGAATGTGGAGAGCTGGGAGGCTAGTGCTAGGGCTTCGGGAGCCTTTCCAGCAGCCACCAGCAGTGCAGAGAGCAGCAGCCTGGCTGGGAGCAAGTGTTGTTTCAAGGGAGGGCCCTCTATATCTCTTTCTTGCTTGCTTTGCCTGCCGAAGGGCCTGTTTCTGGACAAAGCCCAGCACCTGCCCAGAGGATCCGGACGTGCCAAGACCAAAGGTGCCCTGGGAAGAGGGGAGTGATGGAGCACTCCAGGAGAAGCCCTTGGTACAATGGAGCAGACAGAGAGTGGATTCACTAGCCTGGTGGGTCTCTGGCTGTGAAAGCGCTGGAGATGCTAGGGGTTCTGACCGCCAGTGAGACTAACATGCAGGCCCTTCTGCTTCTGCTCTCTTGTCCACCCATCTTACAGTGCCAGTCCCTGTGGTGGGGGTGGGGTGGGGATTCTAGCTAGTGGTTTTTTAAGTACCTCTCACAAGTTTTTAAAGTCCATCCCATCCCCATTCCTCTCTCAGTGCCTGTGCTGGACTCTGGCTGTTTGTGTCTCTGAACATTTGGTCAAATGCAGTTTGGTGCGTGAATTGGTTGGTTGGCTGAGTGTGTCATGTCCCTCCTGGAGCTGCTGCTGCTGCTTTTTGTGAGGCAGTCTGCCTCCCCACGCCTGTGTTCACACTTTTCTCCAAGCATGGCTGTCTCACAAAGGTGATCAAAGGCAGCCTGATGAGAGGGGGGGCTCCAAACTGCTGCCAACCTTGCCTCGTCCTCTGAGCCAGGCCTGGGATAGTGGGCAGCAGCAGTGATGCCAAGCCAGATGCATGTCCTGGAACTGCTCTTGACTGTTTCATGGGGAACTGCTCATTAAAAACCCATGAGGGCTGCTGGTTCTCCTCGCAGAGCCGTGCGGCAACACGAGGTGTGCCGTTCCCACTCTGTGATCCTTGCTTTTTCATGTGCCCATCATTCTGGCACAGAGACAAGCACCTTGCCAGGCAGAACCGTTTTGCCTCTGCTGTTAGACAGCAACAAAACGATCCCCGTTCAACGTTCCATTTGTGTCTTCACTGCCTGAGATGTCATGCTGGCTGGCTTCTTCTTGGGCAATGGGAGGGCAGCAGCGACTCTGGCACTGGCTCGAAGGTTCACCCGGGACAGTTTTGGCCCTTGAGGCAGTGCCTCAAGCAGGCAGCTGCTGCAAGGCAGTGCTTGCCATGCAGAAGTTCGGCAGGAGTATTATCAGACTTGGCTTTGAGGAATGACTTAAGCCAATGGTTCTGAAACTTTTAGCATCGGTACCCACTTATTAGAATAAGAATCTGTCAGGACCAACCAGAAGTGATGTCATGACTGGGAGTGACATCATCAAGCAGGAAAAATTTTTAACAGTCCTAGGCTGGAATCCTACCCACAGTTACCCAGGAGTAAG
The DNA here is from genome assembly GCF_035046505.1 of Tiliqua scincoides. NCBI lineage: Eukaryota > Metazoa > Chordata > Lepidosauria > Squamata > Scincidae > Tiliqua > Tiliqua scincoides. The sequence goes on from NC_089828.1 coordinate 9,093,474, forward strand.
TCCCATTGACTGTCATTGTTAAAAGCACATACATAGTAGCCTGTTATAACTACAGATTTGTAACATTTGCCCAAATGCAGTCACATGCCAGTCTAATATATTAAAAATAAAATATTGAAATGAATGGGGACCCACCTAGTGGGTCCCGACCTGCAGATTGAGAAACACTGATTTAAGAGGAAGATGTTCAGAGGAGAGCAGGTTACCTGGTTTTGAGACACCCTGGAACCAACCCAGGAGACCCAGCTGTGAATTTCTGCACCATATTGAAAAGAAGGAAAAATGAATGGCAGGAGGGTGTCATTGGGTGCCTCTGGGCAGCGCAAGTGTGTTGCAAGGATGTTCCTAGAGAACAAGCCTGTCACTGGCTCCGGGTCTTACTGGCCACATGCTTAGCTCCAGGTGCTTCTGAATCCCAGTTGCAGGAGAGGAAGGCCAGTAGCCCTTTTCTGCTCAAGGGCTACTTAGAGATAGCCAGTGGACCGCTGGGGCAAAATGGCCTGCTGGACTTAATAGGCCCTTCTCTGACCATACCCAACAGAACCACTCTTGTGTAGTGCCAGGAAAACCAAGGCCTGAAGAGCTGCAGATGGCAGGCCCTCCTTGGTTAAAAAAAAAAAAAAAAACCTTCAGGGGGTGAATTTGGGGCTTTGCACTTTCAGGCCAAAGTGAATGTTCTATGACTAGAATGCCCCACTTTACTTTTCTCTGCACAAGTAGCTCTTGGTGATTTGGATCACAGAGTTGCAGCCTAGGTTTGGTTGTTTGCCTTCCATGGCACAGCCCTTGACACCCACACCCCAAAACTGCTACAAGTGTGGAGGGAGGATTTTGTGGGCACAATGTCTCAAGCCTGTACCTTTTTAGCTTGTGTGGATAGTAGCAACCTTGGGACAGATTAAGTTGGGGAATCGGTGTGACAGCAAAGAGGTTGGACCTCCCCCCATCCCAGGATCCCATTCCAAATTGCCCACCCTCCCCTTCAGCCTCTTTTTGAGAGAGAGAGAGAGAGAGAGAATTCCAGTGGTGACACTCCTGTGTCACAGCCTAGTTTGGCCATCACTTGATTCTTAGACGTTCATGTGCCATTAATTCCCCCTAATTGGCAAGAGTTGGTCCCTGATCCCAGGGACATTGCTGAGTGCAGAGTTTGACCTGAGGGTGCTTCCACGATGTTGTCTTGTTGGTTAGATTGGCTTGTGCTTCGTCCTTGAATGGTGTCTTGATGCTCCGATGTATTCCTGCAAGACTTTAGATAAAATTTGGTATGACAAGAGGGAAGCCTCAAACTCTGTGGAGGACTTCAGAGGCCAAGCGACACGATTCCAAAAAGACTGAGTTTTGGCGACATGGCAGGAATATTAAAGTCAGCACAGCTGAAAGCATTCTCTCTCCCAGATAAATTCAATTTGTATGCGTGAAACAGCTTCTCCTGTAGCTTACAGTGCTCACAAATGCACTTCTGGCTGAAATCATAATATGCTGACTGCCCAGTATGGCCTGGTGAGGCTGTGCTCATCCACCTGGCAGAAGTCATGGTCATTGGTGCTCCTCCCCTCTCTGTTGCAGACCCTGCACTTTCTGGCTCTTCTGCCATTGTGTGCAACATCATGTGCTCTTTCCCCCAGCATTTTGTAAGAGCTTTGCCTGAACATTAGAAAAAAGAAAATTAGGCAAACGAAAGGAGATTTCTGTATGTTAGAGTGCAAGTGCATGCTAGTAAGTAACAGGAAACGAGCAGTTGGTGGGATTGTTCGGCCCTGAACAGGAACAGCATTCAGAAGATGAGCAGAAAAGAATCTCTGGCAGTTGAAAAGCCTCCATGCCTGTGCCTTGGTTGCTGGTCTGTCTTTGGGTGCAATACAAGGGGCTGCCTCTGATGTTTAGGCTGCAGTTATGTACACACCTGGGAGTAAGTCCTGTTGGACATCGTTGAGCATGCCTGTGTAGTATTGTGTGGTTAAAGTCATAAACAGCTTGTGGCCAGAGTCCTCATCTGAAAGAGACCAAGGCGGAGGTGGTGAGGCAGGGTGCTCAAGCCTTAGGATGCCAGATGCAGGGGAGGGTACCGGGATGCAGGTCTCCTCTTGTCTTGTGTGCTCCTGTGAGATGCAGGAAGCTGGACTAGATGGGCCTTGGCCTGATCCAACAGGGTTGTTCATATAAGCCAGAGTGGCTCCTTGTCCAGATGGAGGCCAGAGTAGCAATATTGGCTCTCCAGGCCTGACTGGACTGCAGTGTGTCCTGTCTGGTCATTATCAAGTTACTCCTCTGTTATCAAGGCACTCCTGCCACACAGTACAGCCAGGGACATCCTCTGCCTGAGAGCTGCTTGGTGGTGCTGTGCATAGGATGTCTAGACCAGACTGCAGGGGGCCTGATGAAAGACCACCCACCTCCTCTGCTTTGCAGACGGGAGGCTGTGGCTGGAGTTGCACTTGCCATGAGCACAATTGTTTGTGTGAAGAAGCTTCGGTCTCTGCTGTTACCAAGATGGCAACTTCTTGTTTAGGTCATGCTCCCTTGACATTTGGTTGAACTTGCCAGCCAGTGGCATCAAATACTGTCAGTCTCTTTCTCCTAGAACTTGCAGGTTTGCCAGGTCTGCCTGGGGTGGCCCTTCTCTGTGATGATCCACCCACGTGAAACTTGGTCTTCAGAGCAGGTCTTAGGGGCAGCAAGGTCTGAACTGGTGGCGGGAGGAATGGGCCTTCTCGCACTGTCGGGTGTTGGGCTCCAAAGAAAAGGAAGGGCAAAGGCAAAACTGTCCTGGTAAGTTGTAAAGGGCCACATGATCACCTGCCATGCCTTGCCCCAGGGCAACCTCCGCAGCCCACCGCATGGCTTGTCGCAAGTGGGGAGCCCGGTGAAAGTACCAGAGTGAGATGCGGTGGCTGCAGAGGACTGGAGATGGCCCCTGCAGGCAAACCGAGCTACACGCTGCAGAGGGCAGCAGGACAGGGGAGGCCAGTAAGCACAGCAAGGTCGCTTCCTGGCGTGGTGGGCTCTGCTGCTGGAAAGGCTGCTCTGCTTCCAGCAGGTTATATTCCCCTCTCCCAGTCTCTGGCGACCTCTTCCCACCAGTTCAGTTTACTCTTAATTAGTCTGTGGAGCGGTGTTTGTTTGGTAATTGGTCCCTTAAATCATCTTCCTCAAGTACTTGCACGATTCAGTGCCTGGGGCTGTTCGGCTGCCTCAGAATAGGACGAAGGGCTTCAGTCTCACTGTGCTGTAGCTGTTTTTCTAAAGACCCAGGAATGGAGCTGGGCTGGCTGGAGAAAGGCAAGTGATAACCAGAGGCCTGGAGCATGTTGGCCTGGAGCCCCTGCTGGGGGCATGGAGAGTTGTCTGTTGCTGTGTCCTCCCAGAATTGGGCTCAGAATTGCCAGCTCATGTTTCTTTTCCCAGAGTTTCTTTTTGCAAAAGAGGTGCGAGTGCTTAAGAGGTGAGAGACCAAACCGTTCAGCTGCCGTTGGGTGGCTCCAAATGCGGTGCTCCCCCCCCTACAGTGGGACAGGGCTCGGAAGCTTCCAGATCATTCTGAGTGACTCTGTGTAGTGGTGACACCTCTGTTCGTGTTTGTGTTCTTGTTATGGCTGTGATGAGGGTCTTCTCTGCATTTCCCAAAAGGCATAAATGAAATAAGTAACTCAAGGGGGGCACTTGGGCCTGGCACACGGCTCAGAAACCTACAGCACTTTGTGAACTCCTTAGGAGGGAACTCAGTTTCATTCCAGTCAGAGCCCAAAAAAGTCTTCAGGAGGATTGTTGCCCAGGGCTGAGGCTGGTCTGGGGCTAGGGCTGCCTACAACCTTGTGGGCACAATACCCACGCTGGCTTTGGACCATCTCTCATCAGAACACTGGGAGCAGCAGTGATAAGCGCAGGGCTTGTTTGGCTACCCAAGTCTTCCAAACCATATGTCTCCTTGGGGGGGGGGGGGCTCTGGACCCCAGGGTCTCAAAGGGTGGAGCAATTGTCCTCGACCCCTGAGCTCTTGCTTGGCTAGATCCCCACTCCCTCCTGACCCCTGCTGCCCTGTCCCTCGTGGTCCGCCTCTGGCTAGCCTGGTCTCTGCAGGGCCTTATTTGGTGATGGATGAGACTCCACAAAGGGACAGAACCAGATTGATGAAGTTACCCTAAACAAGGCGAGTGCAGGAAGCCCAAGGAGAAGAAAAACAAGGGTGCTATTTCCCTGCTGGGAAATGCTTCTGAAGCAGCTTCCCAGGTCCCCCTTTGAGTGGCTTTCAGTATGTGGACCAGGATGTTTGGCAGCAGGTGAACGTGTGCCAAATGAGAATTTCATCTGCGCCCACAAGGAGGCAGCGCAGCTGGCTTGGGAGGAGCCCTCCCCACCTAAGCCTGTGCTGGGCATGCTGACATGCACCTGAGGTGCAGGAGGTGATCTGGTCTGTAGGAAAGCCAGGAGCACAATGCCAGGCTCCACACTCCAACTTGGTTCCCATTTCCAGGAAAAGGAAGAGAAAGAGAAGACTCGTTTGGCCTGAGAGGCTTAAAATACCGCAGTGCTGTGCAGACCTTGAATGGCGAAGAGAGAAGACTGCAGCTGACCAGAGCCCAGGATGGCCCGCAGGGCTCTGTGGCCACGGTGCCAGGGCAGATCAAGGGCTGTGGTCTGAAGCCAGCTTGGAGGCTGGGAAATGAGCTCCGGTGGCTGCTGCTGCGGAAGAGGGCTGAGTTGCCACCCTTCACCCAAGCTTGGTGTGACCCTTTTGATCCTATTACAGTAAATTATGTTGCTCCTTTCAGGCATAGCAAATGGGGTTGGACACCTGCCTTCAGCTCACAGAGCAGAGCGGGGGCTCATTATGATGCCGGGATCATAATGAGGGAGACAAAAATAGGCCTCCGAGTGGGCCAGTCTAGCGTTGCTCTGGCGGGATGCAGGACAGCCGAGGCAGTGATAGGAGGAGATGATCCCTCCCTTCTCAGGGCCTCCAATGCTGTCCAGTGTGAAATCGGATGAAAGAATTCCTGCAGACCTAACCTCTGAAAGACTTTTTCCCAACTCTCTTTTCTTGAATGCTAGCCATTCTCCCATGTGCAGTGCCTTGATGCTTGGAGCTGTTGCTTGGAGCAACACCGCTGATGCTGTTGTTGGCATGGGTTTTGGGGGGGAGAAAGGAAGTTGGCTTCAACACAAATACACTGACATGTTTGTATTCACTCTGATTTCTTGATGGTGGCTAGGATGCTGTGGACTATCTGCAGGAGCTGATGATAAATGATGACAAGGTGGTGCCAGTCAGGTGCCCGTTTTGGGTCCCAGTCTTAGGATCTGCCGAAGTGAGGAAGCACTTGCTCCTCTCCTCCTGCTCCCGTTTCTGGAAACAGTTTTGAGTGGTCCTGCAGCCCCCACTGATCTGTGTTGTAGGGAAGGGGCTTCTTCATTCCACTCGTCCACAGTCCTTGTTTTTCCCTGGTATCAGGACATTTCATGCAGGACGTCAGTGACACTTTTAGCTAATCAATGCTGGCGTTTCTTTAATTAAAGCACAAGTTTTGCTGCTTCCCCTTTTGACCTCAGAAGCTTCCTCTTTCATCCAACAGATGTACAAGGTCCTCTTTCCTCCTGTTGCATAGTCTGGTGTTCCCCTTCCCCTGAATTTCTGGTTTAAGGAGGAGCATTTGTGAAACGCAATTCTGGTGCTATTCAGTGTACTGCAGCTTTTTGTTCCTTCTGTTCAGCTGTGCCTTTCTAGCTTCTCTCTTACTGATTCACTCCAATGAATTAATAAAACACTGAGCTCTGCTTGAAAAATGCAAACAAACTTCTACAAAGTTTAGAATCTGGATACGACTATATGTAAAATCACATAAAGTTTGCTTTTTTGTGGTGGTTTATCAGTGCCCACAGGTGTATATATGCTTTGGTTAAACAATAAGAACATAAGAACATACCCCAAGAGAGTCTTAATACCATCATGCAATCATCTCAGAAGGCCAGGCGCAAGGGAGTGGTATCTGGATGCAGGTCTTGAGTGCTCCCTGAGGCACCTGGTGGGTCACAGTGAGATACAGGACTAGATGCCTTTGGTCTGATCCAGCTGGGCTCTTCTTATGGTCTTATGATCAAGATTTTTTTTTTTAAGCAATTGTTGGTTGGCAACCTTTAGTCTCGAAAGACTATGGTATAAGCCTACAGCACCCGGTATTCCCAGGCGGTCTCCCATCCAAGTACTAACCAGGCCTGACCCTGCTTAGCTTCCGAGATCAGACAAGATTGCAGCCCCTTGTCTGTTACAGCAATGCTTTGTGTGGGAGAAGTTTTGTGTCTCTCCTCTGGCCTGTGCATCACAGACTAGATTGAGCTCCTTGAGCAGAAACTGTCCCCCCCCATTTGCCCAGGGACACTGTTATGGGTTCCGCACAAGCCCTGTGACTGCCCAGCTTCAGATTCAAGTGAATGTGTCAGTCCACATAACTGTTCTCCATATCAGATTCTTCCAAGGATGCTAATTCTCCCCTCTCAGCTGTCATACAAAAGGTCAAGGGTGGAATGTGTGTGTGTGTGTGTGAGAGAGAGAGAGAGAGAGAGAGAAGCAGCACAAAAGTAGCACCAAAATGTCCTGAAACTTAAAGCTTTGCAGCTGATGGCGTAGCACACACGCTCGCCTTGTGAGGTCCCAGTTGATGAGTGGGTGGGAGGGATGGCTTTAACCAGTCCAGGCTGCATCCTTGTATATAGATTTCCTTACTTGCACACCATTCGAGAGAGAGCCTGCTGGAGGTTCGCACTGAGCCCCTCTTTGGCCACCCTGTTTGTTGGCTTGAACACACATTCTCCAGCAGAGGGTGCCAACACCCCTTGCTTCTTTACTGTATTTGTGCACTGATTGTCGGTAAAAAGAGGGACTCTGAACAAGGTTCGATTGGTGGGCAAAGGGCTTCTGAGCAATGGGGGGCTGGGCCCAGAGGGGAGGCAGGTGGTTAGCACAGGTGCAGAGCAAGGTGGTTGCCTGCGGAGGTGGAGAGGGCCACTTCACTGACCCAGAACAGCTCTCTGTGAGAGCCCAGAGAATGTCTGTGAGGAAAAAGTCCAACCAACTATTGGCAGATGAGCTTGGATGCTCTGGAATAGAGAGTGGGTTAAGCAGTAGCTATTACTTCTCTAAGAATGAATTGCTAAACACGATTAGTGCAGTGTTAGATGCCTCACACCAGAGAGTGAATGAAAAACAAATAAAATAGCCGGCAAGTGGGTATTTTAGTCTTCCGAGTGGAGCCATGGTGAAAAGGCACAGATGAAAGGAGTCCAGTGCCTGCTTGCTGCTGAACTGGAATTGCTCAGTGCACCTCAGGCTTTGCCTCTTCCACATGGCCTTTTCTACTGTAGTGTGGTTTGCATTTTGCTCTGGAAATGGTGCAAAAACTTAGTGGTGAACTTTGCGATGACATTATGCCCCTATACCAGACTTCGGCCTGCACCAGGTGACCAGGGCCACCTCTTTTCAGAGGTGCATCCTCAGAAGTTGGTCAGAACTTCATGGGCAAATCAATGGTCACCAGCATCGGCTCATTTGTCTTCTGGGGTCTCTGCCCGTCCATTTCATGGTTGCCAGATGTAGCTGTTCTGAGTGAGCAGCCTTCCTCCTCCTGGCAGTCTTCTTTGCAGGCAAGCCACTGTCTGCGAACAGCCTCTTTTTGCCCATCTGCTTTCCCTGTTTCAGGATCTGCCCTTTGATTTGGCGGACAAGCAAAGCAGTGCTGTGGTCAGATGACATTTGCCTTGATGTCCCATTTGCCTCAAACCATCTTCTGAACGCTCCAGCCTTTGATTTCAACTGCTCCTTGCAAATTCCTGGCTGCTTCCCTAGCTCCCAAACCTTCAGAGCGGCCTTTCCCAGGACATTCGATTTGCCTTGATCCAGTCACCTTCTACTTCCTCCGTAGTCTAAGCCAGCAGCAGGAGATGCCTTGCGGAAAGGCCTTCAGAATCCTTCTGCCACCAGGGTCTTCCACATGACCACATGAGTGTCGGCTTTCTCATGGTTGCCTCAGATGCGATTATTTGTGGTGCATCAATGCCTACTGCTGGTTTCTGTTCTTCTGGTCATGTCTAATGTTTTGTTTTATTTTGTAGGAACAATCCTCATTCCATGCTTAGCACCCTGAGCGAGTTCTTCTTGGAGGGAGGCCCAGAGCACCTCCAGGGACACAGGAGTCAAGGGTGTTCAGTGCAGTGGGTTTTGTGGCCATGTTAAAGTTCCTGCTGACCTTCTCCCAAGAGTGGGTGGAATGAGTGTTGGGAGAGTTAGAACAGACAAAAGAAAATATTTCTTTCTTTTAGTGTGGTTGGTCTGTGGAACTCTTTGCCACAGGATGTGGTGATGGCAACTGGCCTGGACGCCTTTAAAAGGGGATTGGACAAGTTTCTGGAGGAAAAATCCATTATGGGGTACAAACCATGATGTGTATGCGCAACCTCCTGATTTTAGAAATGGGTTATGTCAGAATGCCAGATGCAAGGGAGGGCACCAGGATGCAGGTCTCTTGTTATCTGGTGTGCTCCTTGGGGCATTTGGTGGGCCGCTGTGAGATACAGGAAGCTGAACTAGATGGGCCTATGGCCTGATCCAGTGGGGCTGTTCTTATGTTCTTATGTTTTGAGCTGCTCCTTTATGTCTGCACTGGAACTCATTCTGCATTGTTCTCATGGGACCATCAACCCTTTCCATTTGGCAGTTTTCAGGACCTGTCTGGTTGCTAGAGTTCCTTTCTGTCTCTTGTGCTGCTCTTTTGACCTTCTGCTCCCCATTTTGCCAGATGTCCCACTGCTTTCTTGCTTCTGGTTTTGGTCTCTGGATGGGTCTTGTTTGTTTGTGAAGACTGGGAGAAGCGGTTCAGCACCATCTGATGGGGTGTTTGCTTTGCCCACTAACCACACACACACACACACTCCTCTGGTGTGGGTTGGCATGTGTGTACCTTGGGAAGGTGTATTTGAGCACCCCGAAACAAGTGTGAATAAATTATCACATGAGAAACGGGACAGCAGCACTCAGAGAATGCAGAGGAGTTGCTTGCGTTGTGGCCTCCTTCGTGAGGAACTGTCCATGGTGCCAGGAATATAGAGAAGCTACACGTGTAGTGGGGGATTTGGTGGAGGATGCTGAGCTGCTGTCCACTTGCTGTTGCCGTATGGCCAGGCTGGTTCTCAGATTGGGGGTGGGGGAAGCAGATTAATCCATGGGATTTTTCTGCAAGCTGAAGGCCCTGCATTCTGCCTCTGGTCTTGTGGGAAAAGAGTCCCAGTATGACCAAGCCAAATAGAAGGACATAGCAAACCCAGGCGGCTGCCTGTGGGAAAGCTGTGAATGGTCCATGGTCAGTAGTCACATGCTGGCTTTGAACCAAAATGGAGCACAACAAATGTGCTGCTGCTGAGGACTCCGTTGCTTCCCGTGGAGGGGAAGGGGCAGAGCCAGCTGTTGCTGCTTGGTCTGTTCCAAGACTTCAGTTGTGTGGGTGGGTGCAGGAAAGGAGAGTGAGAGACATCACCAAATCCACTTTGGGAGGTTATGCCAGAAAACAGGACTGTGTTAGGGAGTCCTTGTCCTCCTCAGTCAGCAGAGCACGGTGGAAGCCTTGCGCCGCCACAGCCACCGTTCTCGGTTCCTGAGGCTGTGCAGTCTGGGCCCAGCATGTGCCGCTCATGCTCAGCTCTGATGTGGGAGAGTGGGAAGGTTGTGGTTGAACCACAAAACCTTGATGCGTCTTCAAAGCAAGAACCACAACGGACTTCTGGAAAGTGTTCTGGAGCTGGAGGGCAAACAGCAGATCTACTGTGTGCTAATGAGCTTTTCCACTTGAATGACTTGGCTGATGGCTTTTTCACCCAGAGGCTCCTCTCTGCATTCCAAGCTTCCTGTAGCTTCTAGCCTGCTGCCTATTGAGGCAGCCCCAGCTTGACTAACCAGGACTGCGGTTGATCAGGCCTGCATGACCTTTCCAGCTGCTCAGTGTGAAGCAAACCAAGCACTGTCTCCAAAAGTGACGGCGAATGTGCTCCACCCATACGGTGTGATCCAAGCAGAATCCACCACGTAGCCAGGACTTTGTGGCTGAGAGCGCATCAGCAGCACTAGCGATGGCTTCCTGCTCCTCAGCACCTGTCTCAGAGGCAGGTGGCATTTCCAGGTGCCTTGAAGCTGAATGGCACAATGAAGCCTGTATTGGCTGGAGCATTGAGCCATAGGGGACTTAGAAGGGAGCATGACAGCTGGAAGCCTTTGGTCAAAATCTGCTTGAAGTGGTTGTCTTCTGTGCTCCCTGAAGCATTTGGTGGGCCACTGTGAGATACAGAAAGCTGGACTAGATGGTCCTTTGGCCTGATCCAGCAGGGCTCTTATGTTCTTAACGAGGTCCAGAATGGGCTGAAGGTGACTGAGCAGAGGCTTTTACAGCCATGCGGGTGGGCAGGACAGCCCAACAGAGCCAGGGAAGCACCAGCCAGTGGGCGATGCTGAGGAATGTTTTGGTGTGAGTCGCAGAAGACCAGGGGCCCCAATACAGGAATCGCAAGGAGGAACTGGGTGCCAGCAGGTGCCGTTTCTGACTCCTTTGACCCTTCCTTGGATTTGACCTGTGGGAGATGCCGAAGCATAGGATTGCTTCATGGTGGCAGTCTGTGGACTTCAGAACAGCGTTTGGCAACTGCTGATTGGGTGGTGGGGGAGGTAGGCCTTGCCGTTTGGGACTCTGAGGAATTGGTGAGAGAATCTTCTTCTCCCCACCACCCCCAAATGTGCCTGATGCTGCCTTCCCTGGGTCACTTGTGACTGACCTGGGGATGACGATGAACTGCAGTCTAAAAATGAGCCCCCCTTCTGCGTGTGTTGCAGAAGCAAATAAGGTGGCATTTGCCAGGCCTGGCAGGGCCTCCGCTGGAGTGTGTTGACCAGATGCGGCCCCGTAACCTTTAAAGAAGGATGAGGAATGCAAAAATTCAGCAGAGGATTGGAAAGAGGCTGAGATTTGCCCAAACAAGGAGAAGAAAAGTGAGCAGCTGCAGCTGAGCCCCTGAGCCTCCGGCGAGGGTGTGACAGGCGAAGGCAGATGAAAGGCTCTGGCAAACCAGGCCATGAATGCAATATTAAAGAGATAAAGACTCTAATTTGGGGCTTAAGGAATGGAGGGACTCTGGAGACTCGTTCCTCCAAAGTGGGTTCCCCTCCACAGGGTTTATGTAAACAGGGCAGAAAAGGCTTCCCAGGGTGAGCTTTGAAGGGGGAGATTAACATGTCAGTTAACGGGAAGGAGGATTACCCAGGAAAAGGGAATTAGCCGCAAAATGTATCTGCTTTAAATATGTCAGGATCACACTTGAAGTGGTGATTAAAGACTTGAGAAACTTCTGGGCTCCTGGCCCCTCCTTGCTCCCTTTCTTCAGTTTCTGGTCAGTTGCAGAGCCCCGCCAGCTTCTCCTCCTCACGTGGCAGAGCATCCCGTGTCTGGCGCATCAAGCCATGAGCCGGTTGCAGGCTGCTGCTTGGTCGCTGGCCAGTGGAACCCGGCCTTCCCACCAGCAGAGAGTTTGCCTTGGCCTTCCCTTTCAGTTTCCATTCCTCAAGAGTGTTCATGGCCCTTTGATCTTGCGCACTGTCGTCCTCACCGTCCTTTTGTGTACTGCAGAAGGGCTTCTTTTGTTGAGTCCCAGCAACCAACTCCGTCCATAAGTGGAAAAGTTTGATTCTGCACATGGCAAAGGCAAAGCTGACCCTCCCCCTTTCCCCACTGATGCGCCAGCTTCTGCTCCTGCCATTACCAGGGTTCCAGCTCAGCACTCTCCTCCCGACCGCATTTCTTCTTCTCCTCTGTCCTCCTCTTCCTGTTCTAATCCAAGGAGCGGAAGGAGGAGCAGCGGAGGCAAGTAGGCGGACAGAGATGGGTGTCTCCCACCAGTCTGCTCGAGAGTGAAGAGTTGGCAACAGTCTTGGGAATATGGAGGGCAAGCTGAGTTATAAGGGATGGTTGCACTGCTCTGCTGGGGTAAAAGGAAGGGAGGGTCAGGCAGTCCAGCTGGGAGCAGAGACACATTTGACAATCCTGGAGAGTCTATATTTGGGGGAAGGGAGAATAGAGGCATGAGGCAGGGTTGCAGCATCAGCACATTGTGGCAAGGGCTGCCCCCCTCCCTCGCTTCCCTGTCAGGATGGGGAGGCTGAGGTTCAAGCTGGGTCTTTGTGTGTGGAGTCTTCCTGGGCAGAATACCTGCAGTGAGAATTTGGAGGGTGAATGGACTGCCCAACCATTCATGCTGGGGCAAAGGCTGCTTGTGTGCACTGCTCCCTTTGTGTGCCTGATGCCCTGTCCCCATGTTTCCTGTTGCCAAGGATAGGGTACAGGGGGGATCATCCTTGCTGCATGTTTTCACACCTGAGCTGTGGCCTCCCTGATGGGGGCGTCTCCCCTAGGGGCTGGAGGGCTGTGATTGGAGGCCAAATGTCATGTGGATCCTGTGCTCCATGGTGGGGTGGGAGACCAGTTTTCCAGGGTTTTGCCCTTCCCCATTGTTCCCTATGGGCTTCCTCCTACCTGCCCCAGGCCAGTGTTTGGTGCAGCCCGATCTCGTCTGATCTCGGAAGCTAAGCAGGGTCAGGCCTGGTTAGTACTTGGATGGGAGACCGCCTGGGAATACCAGGTGCTGTAGGCTTATACCATAGTCTTTCGAGACTGAAGATTGCCAACCAACCAGACTCCTCCTCATCTCACCCTGGTCTCCTCCTTCTGTCCTTGTGGCCTCTGCCATTGGTGGAGGTGTACCACTGGGTTATGCTGGCCTTGCACTAGTGGCCAATGCTCATCTGTTGCTGGGCAGACTTCTGCGCCGGTGGGGCTGTCACTGCTCTGGTGAACGTGGAGATGTGCTGCCATATCTTGAGGATAGGATTGGGCCAAGTCAGACGGATGTGACTCTCATTTTATGTCACCCCCTAACCAGGCCTCTTCGCCTGGTGGTCTAGAAGGGGTGGCTCTCTTTTGCAAGAGATGTGATTTGTATAGACAGCGCAGATGATTCCCTGAAGGATGTATCCTTAATTATTAATTTAAAACATGATTAATTCAAGTTAGGGAGATCAAAGAGGAAACAGTTCTGTGCATAATACGAGATAGCATTTGCCTGTTGACTCTAACCAGTTCTCTGGGTTGCAAGAGGCTGTTTGACAGGAGTTTTTGCTGACTTTCTTTGTCTGTTGAGATTGCAGAGGAAAGACAGTTCTGCAGTACTGGGTGCTTGCAAACTGCTGCAAATCCCTCTCAGAAGCAGACTGAGGCTGGGTTGGGGAGGGGGGGGACCAGCCGCCCCGTCTCTTTCCAGTGAAAAGCCTCTAGCTCCAGGGGCTGCTTGGGGTTTGAGTTGCATTTACTGTCAGTAAAGCAATTCAGTTCTCCAACTTGCAGCAGCGTTATCAGCTGAGCCCGTCTTGTGTGCCTTGCATGGCCACCCAAGTTGGTTACGCTTCTTCCATTGATTCCAGATCCTGCTTCCTGGCTGCCTGCGAGGAGGCGAGTCTGTGCCCTGGACCCTGACAGTGTGTGAATGCAGGGGGCTGCCTTTGGCTGAGTCAGAGTTGATCCATCGCATTCAGTCTCACCTTCACTGACTGGCAGCAATCGGAGGTTTTCACCTGCTACCTGGAGTGCCATCACACTGGGAAGGCCTGGGCTCAGTCCTGGGACCTTTTGGGTGCCACACAGTGCTCTGCTGCCAGGCTGTGGCCCCCGGGAAGCTGCCTTCTGCATGAGCTAAGCTGTTGCCTCTTCCGGTCCAGTCTGACCAACCCAGGTCCACTCCAACCCCTCTGCGGGGCCTGGGATCTTTTCCAGCCCACCTCAGTGATGCATCTTTGGCCCCCTTGAAGTCTACAACAGGTGCGCTGCTGTTGAGCTGCATGCTGTCTCCAAGGCACATGTGTAGAGGCAGCAAAAGCTGTCTCAGAACCACGGTTTGTCTCAATTTGCCAGACAAACAAACAAAGCCTAGCCTGGTTCTTTTTCTTTATTTAATTTTTTTATTAACACACACAAACATACAAACATACGCATAACATACAATTAGGAGTGCTAAATACCATATACCATTACTAATTAATCATACTATATCTCCTAATCTATTTACTCATCTATTTCTACCTCTTATTGATTTATCAATTTATTTATATAATATACAATAAATTTTCCCTAATGCCCTATACTGTTTCTAAATATTCACTTTCTACCAAGTGTAAACTAACTTCAATTGCTCATTAATATTAAGACAAAATAATCTAATTACCAAAATAACCACATATAAAACCATTCTTCCACACATTTACATTTCAGCTATATTTTTATTTTAATACATTCTAATTCATATTTAGCAATTTCATATGTATTTTTTTTTCTTCAAATAAATTTGGACCATTGTTATTAGTGGAATAAATCCTCCAATTTTCTTTAACCCTCAGATTACCCCTCAGGGTTCTTTTTCTTTCTTACTTTCCATTTTTTCTCCTGTAATATCTTTAATAATTTATCTCTATAACAGAATCTGATAAATCCACACTTTCTTATATAGGGTGTGTTCATTCTTCCAGTTAACTGGGATATATTTTCTTCTTCTTGTTCCAACAAATTTTGTGATTTGTGCACTCCTGTTACTCCGCCCATCTTACCTTTCTTAATCTCCATCAGTGCCTCTTCTTTGTCCTGTTGATCATCCTGTTGATTTTCCTCCTTGTCTGCTTTTTCACTCCCTTGTTTATCTTCTGCTTGTTTCTTCGCATCTTCCAATTGTTCCTTACAGACATTTATCTGTTGGGAAAGAGTCTCCAGACTGGCTTGAATCTGCAAGGACCAATTCAGCTGTTGTCGCTCCATAACAAGCAATCTCTCCGTATTAATCAAGATTTTCTGTATCCACATTTCTGGAACAGAGTCCATTTTGCAATTTATCTCTAGTCCACTAGATGTTCGCAACGTATTATTCTCCTCACTTCCACCACATCATTACTACTCTGCCATCCGCGTTCCTTACATACCTCTTGCAGATAACAGTCCAGTGCGGTTAACGGAGAGAAAAACAAAACGAAAGAAAACAGTCTCACCGTCTCTGGTGCAGAGAAAACAAAGCTCTTTCAAATCTAATGAGAATTATATTTATATCCAGTTGTGTCCAAGAATAATTCTGGATTTTAGTTCACACCCAAGTTATAGTTGTAATTATAATCCACCACCAATTTATTCCACGACAGAGAAAAAGAGCACTTTCAACCTCCTTAAAAAGTCTCTCATTAACGCCTCCAATATATCCAGGGCTTTTAGCCAAATCAGTCAGTCAGAGCCGGGGACAATATTAATACTTGCTTATCTTAAATTTCCAGCTTAAACTTTACACTTCACGCTTTCCCCCCCCCTCCATAAGGCATCTCAGCACAGAGCCAGCAGCTTGATTGCAGATCACTGCACCTCCCCCAATGCTGTCACAAACGGTTAGATTCCTCTGAGAAGGAAGCCCCCCCGCCCCGTCGGGCTTTCAGTTTCCCAGATACCTGCACCGATGAAGATCTTGTCTCTCCTAACAAAGATCTTCAGGTCCTCTTCAGACCTGCAGTATTTGGGGAAAACAAACTGTCTCCCAGGAGCTCCTGGGACATGTCTATTTGTCCACTGTTGGCTCCTCCTCCTCCAGCCTGGCCTGGTTCTTTTTGTGGTGGAGATGTCTCACATGCCACGTTATTTTTCTTGGATGAAAATAGTGACGGCTCCCACATTTGGGTCTCTGCTCTCTGTGGGTTGTGCTGCTCTTCTCTTGGCCGGGGCTCCACCAGCTGCTCTTTTGGAAAGCACCCCAGATAATCTGAAGGCTTCATCATTCGTAAATTGTGTGCTGCTGAGCTGCACAAGGCCCATCAGGGGCTACTCACCCAGGAAAGGGGTGCATGTGGAAGCAAAGTGGCGATTCACAGCCTAATCTGGAGGGATCCAAGAATGCTGAAAACCTCTCCAAAGAACCCCCTTGGTGCATTGGGCCCAAGTTGTTCAGCATTTTAAAGGAAAAGTCACCCTCTCCCCAAATGGAGCTTGGAGATGATGCTTTGGCAGCCAGGGCAACCAGAGGCAGTATTGGCACACCATGACCAGTGGACCAGTCCCCCGAGGCAGGCCGGCTGCTGCACTCTGCACCAGCTGACAGGCCTGGGTGCTTTCCAAGGGCACTCCTGCGCAGAAGGCATTGTACAATCCAGTCTGGAGGCGGAGTGGGAAATAAGCCCCCAGCAGAGCCGGTCTAACAGCTGCAGTGTCTGTGTCATCTGTACGCTGTGGATGACGCCTCTTGGTTGGTGCCTGCAACGCAATATCATCTCCCTCCTTCACCCAGCTGAAGTTGTTTTGACAATGTTTGTTGTTGTTTTCAGTACAATGACAGATGCGTGCCTGCCTGCCTGCCTATGCAGAGTGTTGCCCATGTGCTGGCCACACTCCCTAAAAGCATGATTGTGCAGGAAGTGCATGGAGGGAGACCCAGGAGAAGAGCATACATGCAACTTGGAACTGCACCAAAGGACTGCCAGACAGTTGCTGTCAGTCTGGGTGGCAACCTTTTGCCCCTGGGTCTAGTCACCATGTGGACACCAGTCAAAAGCTGTTCAGTGTTCTGGGCCTCCAAGCACTGCAAGTCCAGTGCAGGGCTCGTTTTCCAAACCTTTCCAGATCTCTGCTGCGCAGTGGATGAGAGAGGACAGCCACAGAGAAGCCTGTGGAACATGAGCTGTCAGCCGGGGAGGCAAGCTCCCAGGGGTGCATGTGACGTCTTCCAGTCTTCTGTATCTGACTCCCCTCTCTCCTGGCAGAGCTGGGGCTTGGAACAGTGGTGTGTGTCCCCCAATGGGTATAGCTTTCCTTTCTACCCTTTTCCCTGTCAGAACCTTCCTTCTGTTTCTGGGCAAATTAATCTGCTCTCTCCCTAGAGCATTTCTGCGGTCCAGTTTACCTGCAGGCCACACAATGCTAGTTTTTTGAATGCTGTGGGAAAGACCCAGCCCAACCTTCTGGCTTCTGGACGGGCATGGATGGCATCGTCGGAGCCCATAGCTGGCCCTCTATGCATTTGAGCCTCCAGCCTGTTTGGAGCTTGGAAGGGGCAGGCAGGCAGGCAGCCAAATTTCTCCCTGTGTCACAGACGGTGGGCCTGGGGAGGCTGCAGCAGACCCCGCCTCCTGCCATGTGCTCTGTATCTGTTTGCAAGATCCACTCACCTGGGTGGCAGAGAGGAGCTGCTTGGGCAGGGCTGAAGTGATGTTCTGGCGCGCGGGCAACTGGGAGCCTGACGGCTGCTGTGCACACTAGCAAGCAGTGGTTCTTTCCAAGCCAACCACGTGGCTGACCAGAGTCTTCACAAGGAAAGCACAAAATACCTAAGATGTTTCCGGCCTCGGGATTTAGGCTTGGAGCCTGGCCCTGGGCCACATCTCTCTGCTGCACACAGACCTGCTGTGCTCACAGACCCCGATCTCCCTCTGTGAAGCAGGTAGAAGACCCCAGGTCTACCACCAGCTCCAACTGGAAGGGGGCTTTCTGGCCACCCAGACAGAGAACAAGGAGGTGCTGGGGAAAGGGGGTGGCATGCGAATGGGTGACAGGAAACAAGAGCAGCTTTGCTAAGCACCCCCTCAGTCTTCCCCTGCAGGTGAGGCTGCACCTGACCTCCTGAGAAAGGGGGCCAAAGGAGGGAGCCCCAAGGAAGCGGCATAGGTGGTTGTTGGGAATATTTAACCGCTCCCAGTGGATGGGAGTCTTTGGGCCCAGGTGAGGGGCTGCATCAGAAGTGCTTAGAGAACCAGTGGGTGCTGCCTCAGAGCCCCCGTCAGCAGAGGTAAAAGGAAGGTGCTAGGGGCTGAGTGGGGCATGTCAAAAGTGGGGAGTAGGCCCAGGTGCTGGCCTGGATGGTCATGGCCCCTGCTATCCGGACACAGTTGAGGATGTGCTGAGTGTGGTGTAGTTTGGAGCCCTGGCTGGTGAAGTCCGGAGAGCCGTGTCTTACTGTGTTTACGTGCTAAGGAAGGGGACTTGGCCAGGGCCACAGCCCCCTTTCTTGGTCCTTTTGACATGATGCCAGTAGACCAGTGTTTCTCAAACTGTGGGTCGGGACCCACTAGGTGGGTTCATTTCATTATTTTATTTTAACATATTAGACTTGATGCTACCATGCTATGTGACTGCTTTGGGGGAAATGTTACAGACCTGTTCTTTTAACAAGCAACTATGTATATTCTTTTGATAGTAAATGGGACTTACTCCTGGGTAAGCGTGGGTAGGATTGCAGCCTCAGATTGTTAAAAATTTTCCTGCTTGATAATTTGGCTTCCGGTTATGACATCACTTCCGGTGAGTCCTGACAAATTATCATTCTAAAAAGTGGGTCCTGGTGCTAAATGTGTGAGAACCACTGCAGTAGACTATTTTAGCTGGCTATTTGTGGCTCAAGGCGGTGGGATGAAAATGGGCCAAGGGAATAGGAGGAGAAGTCTCTTTCTCAGCGTACCCCCCCCCCCAAGAAGCTGATGAGTTTCTCGCCTCTGCAGCAAAAAACAGGCAGTGGTGGAGACTGGCGTGCAGAAACCTCTGCCCCCCTCCCTGTTGGCAGTATGGCCAAGTCCTGAGTGGCCCCCTCGCCTGGGTTTCTGTGCTGTGCTAAGGCACAGGTGGGAGCGAGCAAGGAGGGGGTCAGCTAGGGGGCACCCTGAAGCCTCCGGAAAGGAGTAGCACTGAGGTGGAGGTTAAGAGACGCTTGTGCAAGGCACAACTTGTCCTGGGCAGTGCAGCAGCCTTTACCTCCCTTTGGGCTTGCTGCTGCTGTGGTGTTGGGGTCTTGGCTGAGCGGAGCCTCCGGTGTCCCCACTGAGGGGGAGCTGCTTTTGGCATTCTTTGGTTGGGCATCTTTCAGTGCCACAGGCCTGACTTGCAGGTTTGAAGCAGAAGCTGCGAGGTGTGACTCAGGTGTGACTCCCAGCTCGCATTCAGGAGGTTTGTGATGGTGTCCAGAAGGGTGATGAAGGCATGCTTGGAAATCCCCCCCCCCCACGCCAAATGTCTTCTGGTAGCCGAAGCTGCCTGTTGTGCGCTTGGAGGCTCTCTTGCTGTTTGCAGAAGGTCACATCTCTCAGCCAGCGATCGCTGATGTGGAGTGAGCAGGCCTGTCTGGGAAACAGCAGCCTGGCCTTGCTGTCTACAGATGGAGCTGCAATGTGCTTTTCAAATGCAGTGACATTTAGTACAGCCACTGCAGCAGCGATCTTGGAAAATGAGTCCTCACCAAAACCTTAAGGCTTCCCCGGGCACATGGCCCGTCTCTTTGCGGAACCATTATTGGGTCACTTTGAACCCTTTTGCAGGAAGGACCCTCCCAGTCCACATTGCTGAAAAGAGAGGACTTCATCACTCCATTCAGCTTCAATCCCCAGCAGCCTCTCCGGGTAGGACTGGCAAGTCAGCACGGGGCTGGAAGTCTTCAACTATCCCTTTCTTGCAGGGATAGTTTGCAGCAGTTTGGGTGCAGAAGGGCAGTGAATGTTGTGGAAAGAGTCTTGCTGGATCACATGCACAAGGAGGGGGCGCAGGCAAGAGCTCTCCCCCAGCAACCGGTAGACTATCTTTGAAGCTGGAGGTTCTTTATAACCAGTTTGATTAGCAGCTGTTGTTGGACCTCTTCGCACTGATCTCATCCCAGGCTGCTGTCTCTCTCTGGAGAGCAAGTTGCTGGTGCCAGACTTACACTGCTCTGTGCATGCAGAGTTGCAAACAGAGTGGCTGAGAGTTCTGTCTTTGGGTGGGCGCTGAGGAGGTGGCAGCAGCCTTGGCTGTTGGGGGCCCACAACCTTTTGCCGTGCATCTTGCGAGGAAGCAGAGCTCGTGTGCACAGGATGTTCCAGGTGCCCGTTCGCCCTGGTTCCTGTCCCCAGAGCTCTCGTTTGAGAGACCAGAGAGGGACAGGCCTAGGCTTCCTGAGCTTTGGGTCACTGCCTGAGCTGGGGTCTCCCTGGCAGTGGCTCAGGCATTGGGGTTGGGGTGCTGTGAATTGTGGCCAAGCATCACCTGAATCCTTTGCTCTGTGGTGGGTGAGGGAGGAGATGCCATTTTCTGCTGTTTTCCCCTTCCCCATTATTCCCTATGGCAGTGTTTCTCAAACTGTGGATTGGGACCGAGCCATGTCGGCACAGTGTTTTTCTGTCATTGATGACTGGCAACCTTCAGTCTCGAAAGACTATGGTATAAGCCTATAGCACCCGGTATGCCCAGGTGGTCTCCCATCCAAGTACTAACCAGTACTAACTGACCCTGCTTAGCTTCCGAGATCAGACAAGATTGGGCACGTGCAGGGTAACAGTTGCTGGTGTCTATGGCTTGCCCATCGGTGGGAGGATTTCTGTGCTGTTGGGGCTGTCATTGCGCTGCGTCCACACTGGATAGGGATGGGGTGCCATGCTGTGCCAGGGCCCAGGGGCCACTTCGCCACTGGGAGAGCTCTGCCTTGGGCGGCTGTGCCCTGTCAGCGTGCAACCAGCTGCGGGAGACATTGTCTGGTTTCTCCACCTCTTAACAGACATGGTTCTGTTGTCTTGCAGAGAGACGCCAAAGGGCAGTATCTCTTCGACCTTCTCTGCCACCACCTGAACCTCCTGGAGAAAGATTACTTTGGAATCCGCTTTGTTGATCCGGACAAGCAGAGGGTGAGTCCCAGTGAATGAGCTTCTTTCTCTGAGGGAACCCAGGAGTGAGGCCTCTCCAAGGCCAAGGCAGCGTGGCAGCTTCTGTGGACTGCCAGGCTCCTTGTTCTGCCTCGTGGGCAGCAGAAGCACAAGAAAGGACTTAGAGCTTGGGCGTTCCAGTCTCACCCTCCGGGCTTCCAGGGGGTCTCCTATTCAGCTACTGGCGAGGGCTGGTGCTTCATTGGAAAGGGAATGCATGATGCACCCCCAGCCCTGACATGAGTTCTCCTGCCCACCGCAGTAGCTGTGTTGGCTAGATGGTGGCGGCTGCAGAGAGCTGGTCCCGTTGAAAGAGCCTGTGTGGTCCTCCTTGTCTGCACTGGTTCCCTCAGACTGGGCATCTGTTTGACACCTCCCCAGCCTTGCCCCAACTCCAGCAGAATCCAAAATGTGAAGGATCTCATCCAGAGTGGCACAGGAACTGCCCGGCAACCTGAACTAAGCAACTCCCATGACTGGTGCCCAAACTGGCAAAGTTTGCCTCATTTCCTCTCATGGCACCTCTAAGAAGGCAGCTGTTTTGGCACCTTGCTGAAACTGGCCAGACCCCTCTGTCCCTTGGGAAGCCCCCCTCCCCTGTCCCTGGCAGTGGAGTCTTGTGGAGGGGGCAGCCAGAAGCAGCAGACCAAGGAGGGCTTCTCCCTTCCAGCCTGGCAAGCTGCATGGGTGGTGTGCGCTTTCCACGAGCCTCTCTAAAGATCCCGTGGGGTGGTTGGGGTGCTGGGAAGTTTGGTGCAGCTGCTGGGAAGGTCGCCTGGATACTCCACAACCAGGAAGCACCAGCTGGGCCAAACGGGAGACCTTCTGCAGCAGCCCCAAGGACTTGTCTGCTGGAGGGCCCTGGAAGCCACTTGTGCAGCCAGAGGCTCGCCTCTCCTGGGGGTAGGGTCTGCGATTCTGCAGCAGCAGCTGCTAAGCAGTGCTCTCCTCTAGGAGTCTCTTGGCCATGAGAAGGGTGGGGAAGGACCTGTGTTTCTCCTACCCTGCTCAGCCACTCAGAATTGTCCTCTTGAGTGGATTGACGCACTCCCTCCTCTCCTGCTATTCTTCTGGAGGGATTCCCAGGCCCCCAAGGCCACTGTGCATTAAGATGACCCAGCCACCCTCTCTTGGAGGAACCTGCTAGCACCTCTCCCGTCTTGACCCTGGTGGAGCCACCTGGGCCAGGAGTGAGCCCTCATGGGGACCCAAGGCATTGTGGCTGGTGGTTTGCCCCCTCCCTCTTCAAAGCCTCTCTCTCTGTTCTGATTGCAGCACTGGCTGGAGTTCACCAAGTCTGTAGTGAAGCAGATGCGAGGTAAGTTAAGCATTTTTATAGGCTGCAGCATAAGAGCAAGAGAAGCAGCTGGTCCTGGGGGCCACTTAGGCAGGAAAAGATAACAGCACAGGAGGCCAGATGAATGAGAAGCCTCATCAAAGAAGGAGAGAGCAAGCACCAGAGGCCCTGACACTAGCAACTGGTCAGGGAACTGCTCGGCCTACTGGTGGAGAAGAACACAGACCTGTCTGCTTTGGCTGTCCATGTGCAGTTCCAAGTTGCCTTGCTCTTCCTGCAGTGGTGCTGCCAGTTTCTGTGGCTGTCCTCATGGGAGAACAGAAGGCTAGAGAAAAATGTAGGAACAAACATAAACTGGGCAAGCCCCTCTGGTCAGATTCCCCCCTGGTTTTAGGCAAGGCCTTCCTTGGGACTCCTCCAAATGTCCAGTGCTCGAGTCAATCTTTGTTTTGATCCAAAGCACTGCCCTGCACGCGGGCCAGATCTCTGTTTGCCAACCAGGTGTTTCTGGGTGTGCATCTGAGGAGGCCGCTGGGCAGGACGTGTCCTGGGCATGCTCGTTGGTTGGTGTGCCGGCAGGGGGTGCCTTTGGATCCCTCAGCCAACAAATTGCTGTCGCTTTCCTCCTGCAGCACAGCCTCCATTCACCATGTGCTTCCGTGTGAAGTTCTACCCGACCGACCCTGCTGCTCTGAAGGAAGAAATCACTCGGTAAGGCTGCTTCTTGTCCCTCCATCCCTAGGCTGGCCATCCTGATAAGGGCCAGGGAGTGGGGGGAGAGGGGGGAGGGTCCCTGAAAGCTTTTCAGAAGGTTGGCTTTGCTTGCCTCGCTGATTCTGGGGGAAGTTGCTTTGCTGGGTCTGGGAGAATAAGAAGCAAAGCGTATGGAAGAAGAACGTCTCCATGCATGAAAACGGAATCAGTGCTGAATATGGGCCAAAAAGTCCCGAAAGCCCTTTGCGGGGCTTTGTATTCTGGCAGCCCTTCTGGAGGGAGGCTGGCTTTGCTCTGGCACCTTTCTGCTTTCAGCAGCGTTATCCACAGACCTGAGCTGCAGGAGCAGAGCTTATCTCCAGAGCCTGCTGCACCCACTTCCTCACCTGGCCTGGCCAGCCTCCACTGGCAGAATTGCTTGATGTGCCCCAAAGACTTTGCAGGAAATAGCCTCCTGAGCTGAAGTTTGTCAGGCTCTCGGGGGGGGGGGGATCAGAACTCCATAGCTGCAGTTTCCCTCACCATTATGAAGCAGAAGCTGCAATGAATAGTGAGGAAAGCTGCAGCTGTTACGCTTCTGTCTACCATGGAGCTGTGTTGAAGTTGACTCCCTGCGTGTCTCTTGGCTTTCTTCATTCAGTTGTGTGTCCTGGTCTGTTTCAAAAGCATCAGGTGGGGAATATTTGAAAAGGGGTAAAGCAAATAAAGAGCCAGTCCTTGCTGGTGGATGGGAGGGGCAGGCGGGGAGCAAGCTGTAGCCCTCCTCTTTTGCTCTGCCCTCCAGACTTCCCTCTCTCAGCAGGACCCTCCAGCAGCTGCCTCCAGAGGCAAAAGCCCTTCACATGGTCCATAATCCCCAGAAGAAAGAAGCCTCTGTCAAAAACTCGTGATGAGTGTGCGTCCTGTCCCAGTATACTGAAAAGCAGCCCCTGGCTTAGTTGTGCTCCCAGGCAGTTGCCTGACGCCTTGGTCCAACGAGGCCAGTAATGGCCACATACTCTCTGTCAGTAGCTGTCTGTCCTACCTGGAGAGGCAGGGTCTTCCGCATGCCAAGCAGGGGCTTTTGGCCTGAGCCTTGGCCGCCCCCCCTCCTGGTTTTTTTGGAGGCCCTCCTCCACCTCCACAGTAATCCTGGGCACAGATCCCAGACTGATGCCTCCTTTTTGCAGCCCCCTTATTTGACTTGCAGATTTTGCTCAAAATTCTTGTCCCAGCAAATGTCTCCATTTGAATGTGACGTGGCCAGTAGCAGCCTCCACAGGCGGGCTGCTGACCAGAGGCAAACCATGGCCAGGGCCTTGGCAGTCATCAGAGACACAAAGGCGAGTTGAAATCCCATCTAGAAATGTATCCAGGAAGGCACCGTGTCACAGAAGGGGGGGTCCAAGTTCCCAGATCACGAGCATCTGTCCTGGTGGCTTTGCTGCCACTTGGCATATCTCTCTCCTGCAGGAGGGAGCGAACGGATTATTTTCTTCATCCTTGCAAGCCAGCCATTTCTGTTTCTCCAAGACTGATGATTTTTAAATGGGGACACATCTAATTTTAGCTTTCTCATCATCAAGTTAATTCATGCTTAACTTTCTTCTTCTGGGTTGGAGGGTCGGAGGAGGGAACAAATAAGAAAGGGGAAGGAACTGCAGCAGTTAAGTTCAGGGTTTTTTTGTCTTCTTTGCCTCTTCCCATTACTGGGTGAAATCTGCAGTTCAGGAAAATGTGATGGGATCCCAGTTCAGATGCCGTGTTCTTTAATGGATAGTTTCTCGCTACAAAAGACACAAAGTGCTTATTTTCTGGGAAGCCGGTGGAAATGCTTCAAATAAGGAGGAAATTCCATTGTATGCTGACTCACTAGAGCAGAACTAAGATTAGAGCCAAATTAATGCTCCACAGTTTCATCTGCCATTAAATTAATTCATTGTGAGAATAGTGGTTCATTGATGAGAGCTTCCAGCTCCAGTGCAAACAATGTCAGGTGGCGGGCAGGCGCTCAGAGAGAGAGAGAGAGAAGGGGTCCAGCAGGCCCGGTCCCCTCTCCTGACACTGACACTAGTGTGACCTGTGTGAACAGCTCTCGCTGTTCATCATAACACCATGGGGTCAGCCTCCGCCCCAGAGGATGACCAGCGCTGGTCTCATGGCAAAATGAGACCACCCCAAGTTTCCGGTTAACAGATAGGGTGTGTTGCCAAGCAGAAGCCCCCTGCTTGAATCCTGTGGCTTGGCTGTCGCGAACGCTACTAACTTCCGGCTTGTTGTGGCTCTCTCCCCTCAGGTATCTTGTCTTCTTGCAGATCAAAAGAGATCTCTATCACGGCCGCCTTCTCTGCAAGACGTCGGATGCCGCTCTGTTGGCTGCTTATATCCTTCAAGGTAATAATGTCTCTTGACAAGCACATTTGCTTTCTGTGATACTTGCTGATGATATAATTTTGCTTCCAACTGATCACGATGCCGTGTGTAGGAGTGTCGCCCCCCCTGCCTCTGCGCGCTTGCGTGTGTGTGTGTGTGTGTGTGTGTGTGTGTGTGTGTGAGGGGGGGGCGGGGGAATCCTGCTTCCAAATGGTCTTTGCAGCTGTGCCCTGAGGGCGCAGGAGGGGGAGCAAGAGATCTTGGGTTTCCATCACACAGAGGGTGATGATGATGTCCCAGTCAGTTGAGATGTGTGTGGGAGGGGGGGAGATAATTGATTAAGGGCACAATCCTAACCAACTTTCCAGCAGCGAGGTAAGGACAATACAGCTCTGAGGTAAGGGCACAAACAGTCCTTTACCTTGAGGAGGCCACCGTGACTGCCCCCCAGCTGCAGGATGCAGCACATGCCCCATCGGCAGAGCTAGGTCAGTGCTGGAAAGTTGGTTAGGATTTGGGCCTAAGCATCTGAGAACTGGCCCAGGTGAGAGAAATGGGATGGGGGTAGAAAGCAGTCTGGGTGGTGTAGAGAGTCCTGCAAAACTGGTCTCTGCTCCTTAGTTTGTGAAAACGCTTGGACCAGGCTGATGCTGGGTTGCACGTTACGATCTAGGCAGACCCTTTTAACTTGGGGAGGATATTGTGTTTTTCAGTTACTTGATATGGAGTTGCTGTTTTGTTGAAAATGCAAATTTATTTTATTTTATTTAAAAGATGTTTATACCACTTTTCCTGATGCGTAAAGGTCAACACTAAAGTTGATGTAGGTGCTGCTGCTTCTGTTTTCTATCTCATGAGCTGCTTTCATTGCTGTCCATTTTATGGAAAAGCTTAATGACAGTTAAATTGAATAGAGATCCAGAGCAGGGATTGGACCACTGTTGCCATCTATGCTGTGCTGGACATGTCCCCCTTACTATGGGCCTTGGAGAGCCACTGAATGTTGTACTTTTCTATCCTGGGCTAGATGCTCCAAGATTTGGCTACACCTTATCAGCTGCCAAATAATAAGTTTCTCTTTTCTGCCTCTCTCCCCCTCCCTTTAGCGGAGATTGGTGACTATGACCCTGGAAAGCACCCAGAGGGTTACAGCTCCAAGTTCCAGTTTTTCCCTAAGCACTCTGAAAAGCTGGAAAGAAAAATCGCCGAGATTCACAAGGTTGAGCTCAGGTGACTCTCTTGTGTTGAGTCTTTGTCTTTATTCTTCCTTGTTAGCTGCAGAGTGGAAATTGGAGAGAAAGGAATTCTCCAATAAACTCCCCTCCTCCAACAATTAACAAAAAATGCAAAAGTATCGGTTGGAACTGATGGCTGTTCTTGTCCCCTTGTTTTCCAGTGGGCAGACTCCAGCTACTTCTGAATTGAACTTTTTAAGGAAAGCCCAGACCTTGGAGACGTATGGAGTGGATCCACACCCATGCAAGGTAGGCAGTGATCTTGCCCTGGAGCTCGCTGTTGGTTTGAGGCTTCTGCCTGGTAGACAGCCTTTTATAGCATTAAAAATGCTTCTGTTGCCACTGAATCCTGCTGTGGCCAGTTTCCCATGAGTTGTTTTCTTGAGGTGAATCAGGCTAGCTGGGACAGGCAGGAGGAGAAGGGGCTGAACTGGGGCAGACTGCCTGAGGCCCCACTTCAGCAGCCTGATGGAACTAGTCACAGTCACCTCTACTTGAGGCACTGTTGCAGTCAGGCTTATTGACACCCCCCCCTCCACGTTGGCAGAAAACCCTCTTATGCGGTTGGCACGTTGGCTCTGAATTTGCTTTGTCTCTTTCCCAAAGGCTTTCCAAGAACTGGGCCACGTGATCCCCGGCTCCTTTCTGTGACACATGCTGAGTTATTGTCAGCAGTGCAGAGCCTGCAGCCATATGGATGGATCTCTGTGTCACCTGCGACTGGGGTGCAGCTTTTGGGCTGTGAGTCCCGTGATTGTGGAAATTGCCACAGGGGCTCTGCCAAGGGGCACTCGGGGCCACACATTGCGGTGCCCTGGAATTGCCACTCCAGGGACAGTCAGGCTTCTGAGCAACAGTGTGAGTGGTTGGATTTTTCTGCTCTTGCTCTATCCAGCTCCATCGGCTGAATGAGCAGTAGGTGCAGGTGCAGGGCTGGAGCTGCTGTGAGGGCTGTCTGCCAGGGTTCTGGGCTCCTCTGTCTCCCAGCACTACCACTAGCAAGGTTCCCACTCACCAAAGGGTCAGGAACCTTTGCACTTGCTGTGCCATCCCATTCTGAATGGAGCTGATCTGGGCAGCTCCAGACTGTGTCACGCACTGGGCTGTCAAAGTGTTAACCGTTTCAGAAGATCTTGGAGCTGCAGTTCTGGGAGGCTGCTGCTGGGCAAGAAGCTCTGTGCCCCCAGAGGCCACAAAACCCGCCATCTTGCCCAACAGCGGGTGGGGGCTGCTCTGGGATTCCCATGGCTGATCACACTTCTGCACAGCAGGGAGGAAAGACATTTGCGGGACGATTCCATGTTGCTGAAGGTGCAGTTTCCTGACCAGCAGCAACATGAATAGTGCTGCTGGGAAGAGGACAAAGCGGACAGGCTAAAGCGGTGTGGCAGCTGTTTTTAGTGTGGTCCAGGGCACAAACAAACCAGCCCAAAAGAGAGAGGTGAAGAGCCCTCTGGAGGGCCTCCGGAAGGAGCTGGCTCCCTTCCTTGCATGTCCAAATGCAAGTCCTCTTGTTTTGGAAGTGAATCTTTGAGTGCTGTCCCAGGACTTAGGGGGTAGAAAAACTTAGTTCTCTGAAGGGAACTGGTACAAATGCTGCTGTACGTTTGCAGAGTAGGAGGAGGGCCTGGGGCACAGTGACCAAAAGGCTGTGCCAGGAACCAGGAATGTGGTCTTTTCATATGGACCAGCATCACTGCCCATGAACGAACTTGGCCGAACGAGTGCTTGGGGTGCACTGAGTATTTCATTTGCTTTGAGGAAAGATCTTTCAGTTTCTGCTGACTTGGACAGTCCTTTCACCCAGGTGCTCAAGTTCCCTGCTCCTCCTTGTAACCTCAGCAGTATTTTTTTTCAGCTTCCCTCTGGATGAGTCCTCAGTTCTCAGCCCAGCAACACTAAAGTGGTGCATGCAGCAGATTTGGGCTCATTTGAGAGCCAGGATGGTGTTGTGGTTCAGGAGTTGCATTTGGACCTGGAAGATCCAGGTTCAAATCCCTGTTCAGCCATGAACCTTCCTGGGTGACCTTGGGCCAGTTGCCCTCCAACAGCCTCACCTACCTCACAGGTTGTTGTGAGGATAAAAGTGTTGGAGGAAATTAAAAATAGTTTTGGGCAGGGAAGCAGAGTAGCTTAAGCAGCAGAACCCCCCCCCCTTTTAGGGTATCACCCCAGGGAACATCCCTCACCCGGCTGACTGCTGGTCGATGAAAGTGTCGACCCAATGTGCAGTGGCAGTAAAGAAGGCCAATTCTATGCTTGGGATATTAGAAAAGGTATTGAAAACAAAACGGCTAATATTATAATGCCGTTGTAC
Source organism: Tiliqua scincoides (assembly GCF_035046505.1). Lineage (NCBI taxonomy): Eukaryota > Metazoa > Chordata > Lepidosauria > Squamata > Scincidae > Tiliqua > Tiliqua scincoides. The sequence continues at coordinate 9,122,141 of NC_089828.1, forward strand.
AAATCGATGGTAAGGCCACACCTGGAGTATTGTGTCCAGTTCTGCTCGCCGCATCTCAAAAAAGACATAGTGGAAATGGAAAAGGTGCAAAAGAGAGCGACTAAGATGATTACTGGGCTGGGGCACCTTCCTTATGAGGAAAGGCTATGGTGTTTTGGTCTCTTCAGCCTAGAAAAGAGGCGCCTGAGGGGGGACCTGATTGAGACATACAAAATGATGCATGGGAAGGATAAAGTGGATAGAGAGATGCTCTTTACACTCTCATAACACCAGAACCAGGGGACATCCACTAAAATTGAGTGTTGGGAGAGTTAGAACAGACAAAAGAAAATATTTCTTTACTCAGCATGTGGTTGGTCTGTGGAACTCCTTGCCGCAGGATGTGGTGACGGCATCTGGCCTGGACGCCTTTAAAAGGGGATTGGACAAATCCTTTACGGGTTACAAGCCATGATGTGTATGTGCAATTTCCTGATTTTAGAAATGGTCTATGTCAGAATGCCAGATGCAAGGGAGGGCACCAGTATGCAGGTCTCTTGTTATCTGGTGTGCTCCCTGGGGCATTTGGTGGGGCGCTGTGAGATACAGAAAGCTGGATGGGCCTATGGCCTGATCCAGTGGGGCTGTTCTTATGTTCTTAATCAATAAAAAAGACAAAGAGGCAATGGCTTGTTAAAGTTGCAAAAAAGAAATTATTTACTTACAGTTCTATTGAGTGTATATTTACAGCATCTGATTAGGATTAGAGGTTCAGCTAACACTGAGAGACAGCAAGGCCCTGGAGCTGCCTCACCCTGCATGCCTTGTGCTCAAGATGGCCTGGGCATCAGAGGCCTGCTGTGTGCCATCTTAACAGGTCGGTGGTCAGAGGACAAGAGGAAGTGCTCAGAGGAGAAGGGAAGGACAAACGGTTAGGGCCACACCCCACAAGGATCACAGAGAGAACAGGTAGAAAGGTCAGAGTCACTGGGCCGTAGCTTGACCCCTTCTGGACAGCAGACAGAGTTGCACCAACTCCAACAAAAAGGATTGAAAAGGGGAGGGATCATGTACACCACCCTGATCCTTAGAGGATGGGCAGTATAAAAATGTTAGACAGATAAAGGTAGAAGACTTGCTCCTTCTATTTGGTCTTGTGCAGAAGTTCCCAGGGGGGACTGTTCGCTCTCCTGTCTTGAGTTTCCTGCCTGTGAACTGAGACATTGACCTAGATAAGTATGGATCTGCCCCCCCCCCAATTCCTTCCTAGCACTTAACGCATGGTGTTGGGGTGGGCCTTGCCTCTTCTGCTCATGGTCAGCACCCTCTGACCTCATGCATACTCAGAGTGGCCTTAGCAGCTCTTCCCTCCCGCCATGGCTTTGGTCAAACTCTGCTCTCCTCCTATTTCACCAATGGCTGGCATTAAAACTCCTGTGCCACGGTCAGCAGGAGCCTGTGCTGGTGGGCCCCAGTCTCATGGAAAGCCTGAACTGGGCCTGCTTCTGCTCGTCACTGTAGAAACTAAGGAAGAAATTGCAACCTGGTAATGAGCACATTTTGTGGCCGTCTTGGAACTGATGCTTCATATATTTGCTCTTGTTGTAATCCATACACCCACTTGTCAGGCAGATCAGTGTAGCCACCCCTAGTTTGCAGGTACAAAGGCTGAGAGAGGGAGTGACGTTAACAAGGCCACCTGCTGCTCATGGTCAGAGTGGCATTTGAATGGAGGCAGTCCAAACTTGCAGCTCTGTCTCCTGGCTACTGCGACACTCTATTCCCCTGAAGCTGGAAACAAAGCACAGGCCCAGCACGGCCCTTTGCGGTGGGTTGTGTGTGCAGGGATGGGGTGGCAGCACCTGCTCTGGGGGGAGTCTGGCACTGTTGGCTTTGGCGCACTGTGCCTGTCCTGCAAACATTGGTCCTGCTGGTGTTCCTTGAATCACTCTGCCAGGGCTGAGCATCAATGGCTTATTGTAAGGTATTGGTGCAGCTGCTGGCCAGTGTTTCCTCCATTAGGTGAACTGCTACTGAGTGGGCCGCAGAATGCTGGTGAGCGTGTCCTTGGTGGCAACTGTCAGTGCCCAGGAGGGGGGATCTCTCCATGTTGCTGAATGAGATGCTCTCATAGCTCAGCAAAGGTGATGCTTCTTCAGCTGAGGGCAGGGCGGCTGCAACACCCACAGTGTGTAGGCAGCTGGCTGCAGTGCGGGGGGGTGCTCTGGAGTTTCAGGGTCTCTTGCTGGGGCTGGTGGAACTGCAGGGGCGCCTCGCAGCCTTCCCTTCTGCCCTACTCCTTCTGTGGAGCTGGATGTGTCCACAGGGCCCTGCACAGCCTGCTCCTGAGGGTCTCTGCAAAGATTCCTGTGCCGTACAGAAGAAAAGCTGCTGGTTCAGATTGAAATGTGGTGCCCAGCGGTGCAGTGCGGAGCTCTCCAGAGCGACTGACAGACCTGCTCACTGCCAGCCTGCCAAGAGGCGGCATAATGATCACATGGAGGCCATCAGCCAGGTTCTTTGGCGCCCCCCTTTTCTCCTGAATTATGTCACCCGCCCCACTCCCCCCTTCATGCTGTTGGAATAATGGCTCTGAAATTGCCAGTTTGAAGAATTGGGCCTAAGCAAAGCCCCCAATTTCGTGGGGGAGGAGCCAACACCTGAGTGGTGGGAGGTGGTTCTGTGACTTGGAGGCCCAGTGTGTTCTGGTAAGTTGGGGGAAGGCAGCTCTCGGTGGCATCCAGGAGAGACGGTCTGCAAAGCCCTGGAGACAGTGCAGCCAGCAAAGCTTGCCAGCAAAATCTTGAGGTGGCGGATCCCCCCAAGGGGAAGGGGGGCCACTGCTTAAACCAGACCACTTTTACAGGGCTGTTGGGGATTCCTGGGGTCTTGCTGGTGGAGGCCTTTGTAAACACTGTGAGGCGAGGCAGTACTTGGCAAGTGTGACACAAATGCGAAAGTCGCTTGTCCTCTCCTTTAAGGGGTCAGGTGGCTTAATTGGTGTCCAAAGGCAGCTTGCTTCTTGCAAGTACAGGTCCAGCCTTGTTATACATGGATTTTTTATACAGGGATTTGACTCAACACGAATGACTCAACTTCTCATTGCAAATGAGAAGGAATGTGCTGATCCCTGGAGAAGGGGAAAATGCACCCCTTTAAAATCAGTTTAATAAACTGAACAGTCCTTTAACAATAGCCTCCTTAATGAGAGAGAGAGAGAGAGAGGGCAACTGGCTGACAATCCTATCAATCCTCTCTCCAGGCAACCTCTCCCTTCCCCCTGAGCACATGAAAGAAAGGTGATCACTTTGCATTGGTGAAGGGAGGGGCTGAGTGAAGTGCCTTTTTAAGTGCTTGGAGGACAACTGTTTGATGGATTGTCTTCTTAAGGACTCTTATCTTACATCACACTTGTTATCTGGTGTGCTCCCTGGGGCATTTGGTGGGCCGCTGTGAGATACAGGAAGCTGGACTAGATGGGCCTATGGCCTGATCCAGTGGGGCTGTTCTTATGTTCTTATGTTCTTATCACAAAGGTCAGCAAGGCTGTTTTTAAATCACTGAAGCAAAGAAACTTTGTTTTTTAAATTGATTTGCTATAGTGCGTTTTTTGCCATCCACTTGAGTGCTTGGAAGGGAACACATGCAAATAATGAGGCTCAACCTGTACTGTAGCCAGAAAAGTGCAGCTGGCCAAACTCACATCTGCAGCAAAGCCCAGCAGGCCAACCATCAGGATGTTATGTCACCCAGAACTGCTGACAGAGCAGGGGAGGGATTGGAACTCCGTGGGGAGAGGAGCAGTGGTGGGCCCAGTCCCCGTTTGTGCAGACAACACAGACACACTGACTAACCGACCGACTCTCACTGTTGCTGGCAATACTCTTGCTTCTCTTTCAGGATGTGTCTGGAAACGCGGCCTTCCTGGCCTTCACCCCCTTTGGATTTGTCGTCCTGCAGGGAAACAAGCGCGTCCACTTCATCAAATGGTGAGCCCTAAGCAGACAGCCCTCTGTGGAGCCTGGCATTGTTGGAGGGAAGCCTCATGGCCCCTCTGAGGCCAAGGATGTGCCTGAGTTCCACACTTGCCATGAGCTGCCTTCCCTACTCTGCCCCTACTTCTTAACAGGCACGACTTCCATTCTGGGGAGGGAGGGCACAGCCTGGCCCCCCACCAGGCCCTGCCAACAGCCAAACCTCACAGCCTTTCCTACCTCCCCTCTCTTCAGTAACTTCCTGAGCTGGAGCTGGTGTCATTCCCCCTCCATTGTTTGCTCTCCCAGACATATACCTTTCCTGCTTCACGTAGTGGAGGACACAGCAGGTGGCACTGCCAACCTGGCCAAAGGCTGTTCCTGGATTTTTTTTCCCCCCAACTGAATCTCACATTGTCAGTTCCCAGAGGGGCACTTGCTGCTTTTGGTGGTTACTTGGCAAGGGATGCCAATTCCCAACTCCAGGTCATGCTGGAGGCCTGGCAACACATGCAATAGGGAACTTAGAACTGTGGGTCGGGGACAGACCTGGACCTACAAATTGGAGGAAAAACAAAGCTGATTTGGGTCGGCACTGCCAGGGGCAGGTGCACACGCAGCAATGCAAGAGGCGTCTCTCCTTGTGTGCTCGTCAACACTCTGACCTGGGAGGGCAGGAGGCTGCAGTGGTGGCTCTGTCAGTGTGGGGAAAGGGGCATCCCAGCTGTCCAGGGAGAGCGTCGGATGTGTTTTTGAGGGGTCCCACAATACTCAAGGCTCCTAATGTCAGTCGCAACCCTCTCAAAGGCAACAATGACCCTGGAGCTGGCAATGAGCATCTCGCCACAGGTCTGCCCTTTCCCCAAGAACCCGTTTGGCCCCTTTGGCAAGGATCTCTTTTGGAGAACATCAGCAGTCGATAGCAAATGGGCAAAGCAATTTGGTGCCTGGTTATGTGGCCATTTGGCCTGTGCTGTGGCTGCCGACACACAAAGCCATGTTCTCTTTGCTTCCACAATTTATAAATGCCATCTAGTGAATTTTTTAAAAGATGCAGTGCTACTTTGTACAACACATAAGTAGCATACAGCATTCATTGGTTCCATGAGGTGTGGTAGTGGCCACTTGCTCAGGGCCAGACGGCCAGGACGTTAAACACATACTTTGGCCCTGCGTGTGCAGGTGGCATTAAGCAGCGGGCCACAGGAGTGCTCCAGACTGAGCCCATGGAATGTGGAGAAAAGGCAGCCAACCCCCTCCTTGGTTCCATTTCTGATTTCCCTCCCCTGCCCCAGTGGCTGCGGTTTGCCTGTTCCTTGAAAGGTCATCTTCACAGGGTTCTGCCCCTGCTCAGGTCATACCCAGGAACACCTGGCTGTGCAGCAGCAGCCCTCACACTTCATATCCTCCACGTGCTGCTGTGTGCAGTGGCAAGTTGGCTGTTGGTGGAAAATGTGGGCCAAATATCATGGAGTTGGAGGCCACTTGTGAACCGTGTCGCCCCGTCATTTCAGAGGGGTCTGCTGGGGGGATGCAGGGGCCACACAAATGTATCTCTTGAGCTTAAAAAGATTTGTTTCCCTTCTGTCTTCAGTAATCCAAAGTGGCTCCTTAGTAAAATATAGGAACAGACAGCAGCATCAAGGCATAGTAATAAAATAATCTAAATCAAAAGTGAGGAAAACAAACTGCTGACAGAGTCAACACCCCCACCCCCTGGTGACTGGAGGCAACCAAGTCAAAAAAAGTTGGTCTTTGCCTTCTTGGAAGCAGTGGGTGGGAGAAACCTAAGAAGCTGGGGGGGGGGGTTTCTGTAGGGAGGAGGCCCCATAGAGAAGGCCTGCACCCATCCCGGTAGATCACAGAGCAGAGGTAGATTCGCATAGAAAGAGGCACCTGCCGAGGCGTCCGGTCCCAAGCTCATGACAGCTTTAAAGGTGCCTGGTCATAGCTTGAAGTGTGCCCAGGATGAGCAACGTGAGCACAGCGTGTTGTGGCCCTGCTAACTCCTTTGCCACTGCGTCCTGCACAACCAGGTGATGCTTGTCACAGGCAGGACTCTGCTTTGGAAGCCCCACTGCAGGCTCACGGAGAGCTGGGCTGCCTTGCTGTCCCTCTACATTGAGCTGCCCCCTGGTGGTGACAGGGTCCACAGCAACCTGGACCACCTTGCCAGGGCGGAGAGGAGCTGAAGCAGGCCTGTGTGGCTCATGTGCAGATATATCATCCCTTCTCTGAAGTGGCACCTGCACTGACCAGGCCCCACAAGGATGCTTCCCAGGGAGCTGTGGCTTCAAGGGCTGGGAGATGCTGTTTGCAGCTGGTTCTCATGATGAAGGCTCTGCTTTCCCATGTGCCGTGGCGAGTGTCCCGTCAACCTCTCCTGAGAGATGCAAGAGAAGCCCCTCCCTTGCCAGCTCAGAGGCTGACAGCACAGCCAGTAAGAACACAACTGGAGAGGGGTACGAGCAGCAGAGCCCCAAACCTGCCCTCCCAGTCACTTCCTGGTTCCTGTCCCCGTTTTCCTTCCCAACCCTGGGCTGTCTCTGCTGGGCAGGTGGTGGCCTTGCATTCGGACTGTGCTTGGTCAGGAAGCAGGCCTGACACTGGAGCGTTCTCTCTGCCTCAGAAAACTCTATCAGGCTCTTTGAGGGTAGCCTCTGCTGCTTTTTGACGGGATCTCAGGGGTCTCAGTCCCCCGTCCCCCCATGCCCCTTGGTCAGATCTGTGTACTTTGTGCTTGTTTGTTTCGGACATCTTGCGTTGCCATTCCTGAAGCAGCCACTACTTGCTCCCTGGAGCAGGCCTCTTCCCTTGTTCCGTTGACCAGAGAGGGCCAGGCAGCACCCTTCCCAGAGAGGGTCCTCTTTCCAGAGACAGGGCACTGCCTCTGCTCCATCATTCCTTCTCCTACACACTTAAGGTGCCAAGGGCTTCCCAGAGGGCTTTGCTCTCATGCGTTCAATTCTCCAGGTAGGTTGTGGTCCTGTTGGCTCTGAAGCCACTGCAGCCCCCTCTCCACCTGAGCCCCAAACCAAAAAGTGAGTATGTTCACCTCAGCACTGCCAGTGACAGTGGTCTTGGCCCTGAACCCCTCCTAGCAGGAGGCATTTCGTCTTACCTGAGCAGGATGCATTGTCCGTGAGGGCTGATCTGCACATTGGCAGTTGAGTGGAGACCTCCCCGTGTCAGAGGATTTTCATGGGGAAAAGTGATACTGCTCCTTTCTCAGCGGCTACTGGGGGGGCTCCTCCTGCCTTCGGTGCCACCTCCCCGCACCCCACCCTGGGCTTCAGTAGAGCTGTGATCTAGGCCTTGCAATGTACAGTTACAGTGTCACCTTCTCTTGCTTTGTATTGTATCCCACTGTTGATGTACCCCAGTATCCTGTTTGCCTTTTTTACTGCAGCCACACACTGGGCTGATGGCTTCAAGGATTTTTCTACAATAACCCCTAAACCCCTTTCCTGGTCAGTACGCTGCATGACTGTTCCTTGTAATCTGTACTCTCAATATTTGGTTTGTTGCCCCTAGACGTATTATTTTGTACATCTGTCTGCATTTAACTGCATTGTCCATGTTTTTGGCACAGTCACCAAAAAGACCCCTTCCAGAACCCTCTCCAGACCTGGTCACATTGTTGCTCCATTATTTGCTGTATCGCAGGTTTTGGCCTCATCAGCTAAGTGTGGTTACCTGGCGTCTTGATATCCTCATCCAGATAATGCACTTGTGTTTACAAACAAAGTATGCAAGGTGGCTCCTGGACCCCCACCCCACCCCATGCAAACCCCACGCAAACTCTGTGCTAAGAATCCTGTCCCCGCCTCAGCCGCTCCTCTGGAGCCAGGAGTCCTCTCCTCTCACCCTGTTGACACTTTGGATGAACTGCACATGGGGATGTGTACCGCTGTCCTTCAAGACATTTTGTTTCTTAACTTTGCGTTTCATGCAAACAATTTGGTTTAAATTTTCTGCATCTTGCCAGAACCAAATCCACTCTGTTTGTGGGCTCTGCATTTGTACTGTGCAGTGGAAGGCGGGTCAGGACGCTTTTTCAGAAGCGCTTCTTTTGTGCTTGTAGGAACGAAGTGACAAAACTGAAGTTTGAAGGCAAGACGTTCTATTTATATGTAAGTCAGAAAGAGGTGAGTGCTCTGCTGCCCTCGTCACCACCAGCATTCGTCTTGCCCGGGCCTCTTCCTTGTGTTTCAATGCGGAGGAGCAGCCTCCTGCCTCAGGTTGTTGCAAAAGCAGCAGGTCTCTTGGGAGGTGTCACTGAGCTTGGCTGTGTCCGAGTAAAATTCTTATGAGCTTCTACTAATACCCAAAACGGCCTCAGCCATACACGAGGAGTCCCATCCTCCCAAGGCCAGGTGAGGACTCTCTGGTGGCTGCCGGAGAGAAGTGAAGGTCTGCGTTATTGACAGGACACCTTTGAGTCTGTCGTTGCTGGTGCTTCCAGGCACAGATTTGAAATCTGACGTGGTCATAGGCACCAAACAGGTGGGGTCTTCCTTCCAGACAGTGCCACAGCCCCACCTGTTCCTTTAACTGCACAAATGGAAAAGAAGGAGACTCCCCCCATACATCATGGCTGTCTGTGCCTCATAGCTTCCAGGCTTTGTCTAGCAGGTGATGCTGTTTGTAAAGCCACAACTGTGAATTTAAAAACAGATGAAGCCATGTCCCTTTTAGCGTGCAGACTTCATTGCAGTCCTGACATCATTCCAATAGCACTGAGGAGCATTTGCATTTAAAGCCTGCATGGCAAGTCTGCTGTGTGTGAGCAAGCTTGAGCATGAACCTTACAGATTTCTTTTTCTGGGCTTTTGGTAGGAAAAGAAAATTGTTCTGACATATTTTGCTCCAACTCCTGAAGCCTGCAAGCACCTTTGGAAATGCGGGATTGAAAATCAAGCCTTTTATAAGTAAGCATTAGACAAATGTCCCCCCAGGATGAATGGTCTCTGTGGCTATGTTTGAGCATTCATTGTTACCAATGTCAAGTGAGGATATGGCTGCAAAATGAAGCCAAGGTGAACTTGAGAAGGTACACTTGGATGTGAGTGGGCCCTCCTCTTTTCCTGCAAAAGCCAGCAGGATACTGGCAGGAGGGGAGGCTGCTTTCTCGGTAGGTGCTGTGTCACCTCTGCTTGGCCCATGTTCCGTTGCATTCTGGATCCCAGACAAGGTGGATGCAGGCTGGGCTTCAGGGGAAGTCTCTTGCTCTGATCAAGTCCCTGCTCAGCAGCTAGAAGGCTGCGTCGGGGAGGTGGGCTGCTGCCGGACCCTCTCCTAACAGATGGGCTGCCGGTTGATTTTTTGTCATGGTGCCGGATTCTCCATGGCAGTTGGTGATGCTCAGAGGGGAGATTTGGCTCTGGACTCCTTCAGTGGCTGAGCTTTTCCCAAAGTGCTAAGGCCCAGTGCAGTTGGAGAGTGAATCTCTTATCAGGCAATCTTTTTGCAGAGGACCAGCTTCCGCTGTCCCAAATGCAAATACAGAAGGTGTGGTCTTTTGCTTAGAACATGTGAGGCCAGCCTTGATGAAGGAGCACACTCAGTTGGGACTGACATCAGTTGGGACTGACATCAGTTGGGGAGCTGTCAGACATGCTGTTGCAGCCTCTCTAGGAACGCCAGTCAGGCAGCCTCACTTCCTATTATACGGGCACAAAATGCAGCTGCTGCTGTATTGCTTTACAAAGTGCTTTGTTTTGTTTCCTGGTAATTAAGAGCCTAGTGAATTGCCTTTCGTTTATGCGTCCCTGGAAACCGATGACAGGTGCCATCCAGACCCTGTTTGGCCCTGGCCCTGGAGCTGTGCCAAAGTGGCGCTTCAGACATCCTGGTCTGCTCCAGAAGGGACCTGAGCCAAGAAGCCAGCCTGTTCCCGCCAATGGGGCTCATCGCCTTGCTTGAGGCCAAGCCAAACTTCCTGGCTGGCTCAGCTGGAGAACAGGGAGATCACAGTTCCTTTCAGTTCTCTGTGAACCATCCCAGTGGGATGCAGTGTGCCCAGTCATTTTTGGACATATCAGACAATCCCCAACATGATGAGCAGCCCAAGACTCTCGCCCTGGAACTGTTTGCTGAAGCACCTTTTCAGCTTGTGTCTGACATTTGAGAAGTCATTTACATGCTAAATGGGGAGGCCGGAATGGGGCCCTGCGCTCTGTGGCAGTAGGTGGCTCTCCATCAGAATAGCCTGTCTCTGAGTCTGGAAGAAGGTTCAGGCATTGAGTACTTCTTTGGTCCTGGCAAACTGCTCAGGAGGGGATATCAAGCAGTTGAAGGCCGTGTCCTACTGAGTGAGTGCCTCACCCTCTAGAAGGCCCTGGTTTAGAAGCAGGTTCTCCTTCCGACCCTCAGCTCCGCCCAAATGTTGGCTATTCCCAACTTCTCGGAGGCTGCCAAGAGTCACCTGCTGGCCATGTAGAAAAGCCCCAGCAAAAGGGTCAGGGCTGGGCTGGCCTCGCCTTTCCCCTTGCAGGCCTTGGTTGGACCCGTAGCCCTAACAGGTCCCCCTCCTTTCCTGGGGGTTCTTGCAGACCGTTGGTGTTCAGACTTGAAATGCAAGGAAGGAAAGCGATGCTGCCTGTGGGGAAGGCACTGAAGGGCAAGTGGTAGTTCTGTTCCTGGAAATGGGAATCGGGCACTTAAGGCGACCGTATTGACGGGGGTGGGCCATGGGGGCTTATCAGCTCCCTGGGCAGGTTGGGAACCCCAAAGGGTCTCTTTCCAGCAGCAGCAGTATATGCGGCAGCGAGTGCTGTTGCTGCACCCTGGCAAAGCGAAGTGACAACCAAGTCTAGGCTGCGGCCAACAGGCTCTGCCAACACCTGGTTCTGCTTTCAGGTTGGAGAAGTCCAGCCAGGTCCGCACAGTATCCAGCAGCAACCTGTTCTTCAAAGGGAGTCGGTTCCGATACAGGTAAGGCAGGAGCGTCGGGAGCAGCTGCTGGGCCCCTCTGACTGGCTGCCTCTGAACGGCAGGGGTGTGGCTGAGGCAAGAGTCCCGCACAGTCCAGGGTGACCTCAGTGTCCTGAATATGGAATCAGGAGGCCCCTGCGCACCTCAGAGCTGCACAACTGATTTCAGGCAGTCGGTCAGTGGTGGGCTGTGTCTCTGTGCCCAACAGGGGCCTGGGGTGTGGGGGGAGATGTGCCACCCTGGTCACAGCTTCTGTTCTTCAACCACTGACAGTGGCCGGGTTGCCAAGGAAGTGATAGAGTCCAGCGCCAAGATCAAGCGGGAGCCTCCCGAAATACACAGGTGAGGCTTCGGGGACTAGCTGGGGACGTGGCTGGGAGGACGAGAGCTGGCTGTGGGTCCTTCAGCAGGGCCAGCTGCACCTGCCAAGGAGAAGGACTTGCTTGGCCTGAACAAGGGGCACTTCCAAAGCTACTGCCTGTGCTCTTTCCTTAGGGCGGGGCTGGTTCCCAGCCGCAGCTGCCCTTCCATTACTCATGGCCCGCGGCTCAGCAGTGTCCCCAGAACCCGGAGGAGAGCTGTGCACATCTCCATCATGGAAGGTGAGAAGGGGACTGATGGAAGGTGAGAAGAGGGCTCTATTTGCCTTCAAGGCATGCTCGCTCCCTCCCTCCCCCCCCCCGACTACCAGTCTTCTGCACCCAACACAAGGCAATTTTTATAATGCTCCCCTGGCAAACTGGGACAATAAAGAGGGGAGGAGGCCGTTTGACTGGAGATGCATCACCGTCAGTCTTTCGTTTTACTGGAATTTGAGTTGGTTCTGAGGAACTGATTATCCCACTTTTCAGCAATTTCCAGAAAAACAACTCCCCCCCCCCATTATTAAAATGTATATGGCTCTATCAATGTGTGTGAACAGGAGATGCTCAGGTGGTCCAAGATGGTGGAGCCAGAGGGCGCTGTGAGAGACTGTGGTGGGGGGCTCTGCAGGCAAGGACGAGGAGCTTGTGCCAGAGCCAGAGTGAACAGGAAGCAGGTGCAGGGACTTAGGGGGGAGGGGCACGAGGCCACTGAGGCTGGATGGAGGTGAGGGAGCTTAGCGAGCCAGTGAAAGATTGGGGGAGGGGGGAGATGCAGGCAGCTGCGAGATGACACAGCTGAAATTGTGTGTCCAGAGAGGGGTGTTCTAGTTCAGTGGTTCTCACTCCTTTAGCACCGGGACCCACTTTTTAGAATGAGAATCTGACAGGACCCAGCAGAAGTGATGTCATGACCGGAAGTGACATCATCAGGCAGGAAAATTTTTAACAATCCTAGACTGCAATCCTACCCACACTTACCCAGGAGTAAGTTCCACTGACTATCATTGTTAAAAGCATCTTCATAGGAGCCGGTTAAATGTACAGATCTGTGACATTTTCCCAAATGAAGTCACTTACCAGGGTAGCATCGTCTAATACAGGGGTGTCCAAAGTTTTTGGCAGGAGGGCCACATCAGCTCTCTGACACTGTGTCAGGGGCCGGGGAAAAAAAGAATTAATTTACATTTAAAATTTGAATAAATTTACATAAGTATACATAAATGAATATATTAAAGATGAACTTATATGAATGAATTAAGGTCTTGCAATAGCTCAAGGCCTATAAAGGTCCTTGCACAAAGCAAGGCTGGCCTTTCCTTTGCTGCTGCTACTGCATCACAGACATGAAACAAGAAGCAGTGGAAGGAGCCCTCATCCCACAGCTCACATGAGAGATCAAACAGTCACGCTCACGCTGAGAGCAGTTGTGTCGGGCCAGTGTGGGCTCCAACAAATCTCCAGAGGGGCAGTCTCATTGGAGACTGTGGGCTCCCTGAGGGCCGCATTGAGAGGCCTCAAGGGCTGCAAGTGGCCCCAGGTTTGGACACTCCTGGTCTAATATATTAAAAATAAAATATTGAAATGGACCCACCTGAAATTGTCTCACGACCCACCTAGTGGGTCCCAACTCACAGTTTGAGAAACACTGTTGTAGTTTAATGTTAAGGGCTCACCAGCCCATTCTACACAGAACAACCATCATACTGGCCTGTGCCCCTCTCCCCCAAGGATCTTGGATAACTGAGATATGACAGTTTCTGAAGTTGAGCGTCGTAAGTGAGGTTTCTCACACTCAAGCCAGAGGTGCTTCCTCCCCTTTAGTCCTGGCAAAACAGCCCCCTGGCAAGGAGTTAGAAAGGAGGCTGTAGCAGACACCAGTGCTGCCCTCTCCTTCTGTGCCAGGACTCTTTGGAGACCTTGCAACAGGCCTCTGCTAAGCAGAGTTGAAGCACAGCTCTCTGGGCCGAGGCCAGCAGTGGGAGTCCAGGTCAGGCTCTATGAAGGCCGGCCGGCCCTAGCGCAGCCATAGCAACCAACCGTAGTGCAACAAGCAGAGATGCTGGTCACCGTTCCACCTGTACAGGGGTTGGAACCACCCCAGCCCCCCTCACCAAAGTCCAGCCCCACCAGAGTGCACAACAACCAAATGCACCTCCCGTCTCCTCTTCTGGTTCTTGATCTTTGGCAGTGGCACTGGGGGCAGGGCCTCCCCACCCATTCTTCTCCTCCTTCCTTGCTATGCCACTCCTTTTTGAAGCGGAAGGAGCATTTATTCTTTCCTTTTTCGGAAGCAGGGTGGTGCTTCTCCTTCCTTCCTTATCTGTGCCTCCTCTGCTACCAACTTTCAAACAGAGCAGGAGAGCAAACACGGACTCCAGAAGGCTTGTCTGGAGTAGCAGAGCCAATCCTGGGACAGCAGGCAGGGTGGTCGGCATACTCAAGGTGATCAGTGGCTGCGGGCTGCCCTCTGCTTGTCCGGCATGTTGCTGGCCCCACTCTGCCCCCTCCCAGCTCACACAAACCATGCTTGCACACAGCACGTTGCCCCATCCACTCACTGGCCTGGTGACTGGGTGCCCACATGTCCTTTGGGAAGCAGCCACCGCCAGGGAAGGCTCAGTGGGTGGCGATTCTTGGTTTGCTTTCCATCAGCTAAAAGGAGAGCGTGGCAGCCCTTTAGGGACTTAGGGAGATGCAACAAACATTCACCATTTCCGTAGGTGGGGGACCCCTGCATTGCACCTGAATGTTTGGCAGAATCTAAATTACTAAAAAAATTGCACCACCTAAGAAGCGTTTGGGGCGATTTTAAGGCAGGTGCTCGTCACAGCATCTTTCTGCAGTCTGGCTGGATTGTAGTGCTCAGCACACATCTTCTCCATGCCCATTGTCCGTCTGAGCATCAATGATTTCAAGTTTTTGCCTTTCTGGCAAGCAGACTCTTCGGCCCACCCAGTGCCGGGAATGCTGAGAAGCCAGGGCACGCATGTGGCGCGTGTTCAGCGTCTTGTCTCAGTGGGGCCTCCCCACCCTCTTCTCCCTGCCCCTGCAGGCCTCGAGTCCCTGAGGGACAGTGCCCATTCCACTCCCGTGCGCTCCGCCTCCCACAGCGATGCCTTCCTGGCCCATTCCCGGAGCTGCCGAGCCGAGAGCTGCGAGCGAGTGGCGATCATTTCAGATGACATCTACAGCCCTTCAGACAGCGTGCTGCCCACCCCGGTGGCTGAGCACAGCCTGGAGTTGATGCTGCTCTCCAGGCAGGTCAATGGGGCACCATGCAGCATCGAGGAAGAGAAGGAGTCCGAAGCCAACACCCCCACCGTGGCAGAGGCCGAGGAGCTGGGCGGGGAACTCCGCGCCTTGTGCTCGGGCATGGGCGGTGCTGGCGGAGCCCAGGCAGAACAGGTGAATAAGTTTGTTTTAAGTGTCCTCCGCTTGCTCCTTGTGACAGTTGGGCTCCTCCTTGTTTTGCTCCTCCTCCTGATCGTCCTTACCGAATCTGACCTTGACATTGCCTTTTTCCATGATATTCGCCAGACCCCCGAGTTTGAACAATTCCATTATCAATACTTTTGTCCCCTCAGGCGATGGTTTGCCTGCAAAATCCGTGCCGCGCTCAGCCTGCTCATTGACACCTGAAGGCAGGACTCCTAGTAACTAGCCAGGTGGAGTGCAGAAGATCCTGCCACCCCTTCCCTGAAAGTGGGAGCCAGCGGGGCACCATCGGCACATAAAATCAGTCCTCTTTCCTGACTCAGAGTCCCCTGCAGCCTGGGAGCGTGGCCTCTGCGCCGAAGAGAGGCATCGACTGGTGCCAGCCCAAACAGAGCCCATTTCTTTGCAGGTCCTCTTCCTGGCCGTCTGCTTTCCAACCTTCAGATTATTCTGCAAGTCTCATTTTAGGTTTCGTAGAGGTGTTCCTTTCAGAAACGTCAAGAGTTTATTTTGTCACTATTGATTGCTGCATTAAATGCCAATCTCCAGCTGAGACACTCATACAAGAGGACAGCTATCACTCTTATGCAGGAGCTTTTGTAATGGTGCTACTGAGTTGTAATTTTAATATTAAAAAATAGTCTTATTTTATTTTTAAAAAACAGTCACTGTGCACGGCACTACCACCGTAAAGTCATCTGATGATCTGGCTAAGATTCAAAGCTTCTTAACAATCAACTTCTGGCTTAATTTGGAATACTGGGGGGAGGGAGGGAGGAACCAGCCTCTTCTGACTGCACGATCAGTCCGCATTTCAAGTGTTTGCAAGTCACAGGTCTGCAGGCATGAGACAAAGGTGTCCTCAGCTGAGGTCTACAGTTTGTTCCTTCCTCATAGCCCTGAAAAGTACAACTAAGGAAACCTGCCACTTACCCATTTCAGCCTCCACCCAGAGTTGCAGAGCTTTTCACAGAGCAATTAAGTCTTTTAAACCAAGCACGGCATAGCACACAAGGACTAAGTAGATAGATGTATTTGATTATAGCTGACCCAGTCTTGCTGTAGAGCTAGTCGTGATCATACCTAACTCCTTTGGAAGACATTTTGCCTCAGAAAGTTTTACTTGTTTTTGTACTACAGAACAAAAAAAAAAAATACTTGTTTCAGCCTATATTTTAACAAAATGCTATTTTGTTAATGAGCGAACCAAGCCTTTTTTACTTTGAGTTGGGTGATTAGATTATGGTATATGAGTGACAAGGGTAAACAAATGAGAATGAATATGGTGTTTAGAATGCTACTTGAAGATCAAACTAATGCACTTGTAGGTTTTGGAGGACGGAAAAAATGGGTTCTCTTGTGCCACCTGGAAGGATCAGGGAAGAGAAGTTGCGGAAGCGGAAGGGACACTGGAATACAGATGAGTGAACATTATTTGCCCAGCCCCAGGGCTCCCTGTGTGGAATCTGGAAAGATTTTTTGTCTTGTGACATGGACAGTGTAATCCAAGGATCTGCCAACCAGCAGCTCATTTGTAAAGAGAGCAATAAGCGCACTCTTCCGTAGGAGCAGAACAAGAGAATGAAATCAGACTGGCACGTGTTTTATTTCATCTCAGGGAGAGATTTCAAGTCATCTGGGAATCTAATCAGAAATATTTCAAGAGGCTGGTTTCATTATCTTGTCTGACCCCACTGCGACTCTTTCAGCAGACACTCGTTCCCATGGAGAGGTCGTGCAGAACCGAAGAACTGCCAGAACTTGTGTGCAGGAGAGTGCGAGATCTCAAGCACTGACTTCCTCGCCCAGGCCAGGCCCGTTCTGCCCACAGCTACTCACTCAGCATTTGGTGAGGAAGGGGGACAAACAGAGCACAGCCACAGTACTAGCAATAGACCCCTGGACTCAGACCGGGCACATGTCTGGCTCATCAGAAAGAGTCCCTGACAGGTGGCCACATGGCAGAGGCACTCACAGCATCTCACCTTCAGGCTGACCATTCACTGCAATTGCCAGCTGGCGACCGCCAGGGCGGAGAGCAATACTGGCTCTCACTCCAATACTCTTTCGCTTTGAGGTGTGCTGGAGTGCCCACCAGAAGAGAACAGGGAGAGATTTACAACGACAGATACTGTTTTATGCAACACAGCAACAAAATTAAACTTCTAGTGTAGTGTTCCTACCTCAAGTCTGTAGTCAATGATGCTTCTATGCAGTGAGTGAAAAGTCTTACTCTAATATTCTGTCCCAGACAACGATGCCGTGTGTTCCAGGTTTTAACTGTTGGTGGTGTTCATCACGCCATATGCACCTGTCCAGTCGTATTTAAGTATTTTGTAGAATAAACACCTTCATTTTCAGAAAAAGGGCAATGTACAGAACCTGAGGGTTACAAAGCCTTTAGACAGCTGTTTGGTTTTTAAGACCTTAGGTGGAATCCAGAGGGCAATGCTTCCAGTTTGAGCAGGAAAACATCCTGGAGGTGACTGGGTGCCCCTTTCACGCTACGCTTTGAACCCTCAGGAGATTCCAGAAGGCCATTAGGAAGTAGCTTTCCTGTTCCGCCCCATTCTTGGTCTCGTGTGTAAGTGTGGTATTTTTCACAGGTTGCTGTTATCCGAGGAAACAAGACTCTTAAGCTGGGCTCATGCACTGCATCTTTAAAGCAGTAAAAGGTACATTACCTGAAAATGTGAATTTTGGATTTCATAACAATATAGATGTTAACCTTTCATGTGCCAAATGCTGTATGTTACATTTTTCCTTGAAAACAATGTACCTTTTCTACATATTCAACCTGTAGTTAGCATAAAATCATTGGTGCCATATAAAAGTATTTTTAAATTTAAATAAATATTTAATTATGACAGAAAATGCTTTGAATAATGCTTTATACAGGCTAACAAAATGGCCACTGAGGCATATAAAATGCACAAGAGAGAGCAGGCCATATTGCAGGCACATGGTCCCAACAGGTTCAGTCCCTGGCAGGACTAGGTTGGCTCCACATTCTTACAAGCTAGCGTGTGAGGTTTCTTCCAAGATCTTCTGCCTTACTGGAAGGTTGCAGAAACAGGCCATTTAAACTTGGCCACTTAAATTGCTAGACACACTTCACCACTGGCTCATTCACAGGATTCTGGTCTGGCTCTGAGGCTGCCAGTAGCTGGAGCTGGGCAGCTTACAAAGCAATGTAGTGTGCTTGCTTTAAAAGAAGTTACATAATGGGTTGATGGACATTAGCACTCCCATTTTGCTGACCAGCTGACTCTACAGTGCACCACCAGAATCTACAAAGCAAACGTTGTTGCACTTTCCATCTTGCTGTTCACAAAACTTTACTAATATCCTGATTGCGTCCAAATGAGGGAACAGGCCCACACCATCTATCCCCCACCCTTGCAACACAGTGTTTCCCTAGCTAGTGGTACTAATGCTAGTGGTAATGAAAAGGCAACCATTACTTTGCAGCAGCAGAAACAGCCAACTCCTTTCATTCTTCAAAAAATTCAAAGTGAGCACAATCATTCCGAACTGACACTTGCTGCACGTCTTTGAAAGGTGTATTCCTTGTCTCAGATGTACGTGCCAATAAGGGTGCCTTGAATACTTCTGCTCAGAAAAGCAACAGATATGCAACAGCTGCATGGCTGTGGCCTGCTCCACAAATGCACCCTAACCAATGTTCATTTTCACCAATGGTCAAAGCAAGATTTTAAAGTCAGTAACCTGACTCCATTTTGTGTGTTGTTTTTTTTCTGGAGACGAAGCCAAGTGTCTCACAATATGGTTCCAACCACCTACTTATTTAAAAAAATTTATTTAAGCATGAGTGTTTTATGGTAGATAAATATACAACATGAGCGGAAGATCAACAAGGTCACACAAGTGACAAGGATGTAAAGGGGCATGATGAGAGAGCGTAAGAGGGTCTCAGGTGCTGTCTGCTTTGGGGTTTTGGGGGTGCCATAATTCCCAGTCTTGGACCACTTCCTGGCCTGCCAGAAGGCACACCAGATACAGAGCTTCTAGAGGAGGCGCCTGTCTTCTTGAAGATTTTGTAACCCCTAGGAAGGAAGAGCAGACAAGGTGAAGGTCCCATACAGAGTTACTATTTCTGAACCACAAAAACCACCTGCTCTGCTGGCATTTTAGTCACACTCTCACATAAACCAGAGGACATCCACTAAAATTGAGTGTTGGGAGGACAGACAAAAGAAAATATTTCTTTACTCAGCGTGTGGTTGGTCTGTGGAACTCCTTGCCACAGGATGTGGTGATGGCGTCTGGCCTGGACGCCTTTAAAAGTGGATTGGACAAGTTTCTGGAGGAAAAATCCATTACGGGTTACAAGCCATGATGTGTATGTGCAACCTCCTGATTTTAGAAATGGGCTATGTCAGATGCAAGGGAGGGCACCAGGATGAGATCTCTTGTTATCTGGTGTGCTCCCTGGGGCATTTGGTGGGCTGCTGTGAGACACAGGAAGCTGGACTAGATGGGCCTATGGCGTGATCCAGTGGGGCTGTTCTTACGTTCTTTTTGAACATTGGTAATACAGAGACTTGTGTTCCAAGAGCTCCCCAGGGCAGCACTCAGCTCCTGGTTGACTGGCATGTGACTAGCATTTTCCTCCTTTCTTTTCTCCAGCAGCCCCTTATTTTTATTTGTCTACTCAGCACTCCAGCCCCTGCCCACTACTTCACCAGTGCCCCATAAAGGCAGGCAGCACTTGACACAGAGCGCAAAGGGAGGCTCCTAAAGCACTTACACTGCACACAACACTCCCAGGGAACTCAACAAGCAGATGGAGTGGGGGGCAGCCAAGGAAGCAGCTGTGCCTGCATCTGTTCCACACGCTGAATCTCCAGCCAGTACATAAAGACTATGTCCTGCTGCTAAGGAGAACACAGAAAGGGGGACTTTTGCAGGCTGTGGGTGGGGAGCATCCCACAGCATTGCAGGAGACCGTTTGAAGCACCAGGGGCAGCAAGGAAGCAGGAGATCTTCAGAGACAAGGTGTGGTGGAGTTTGAAGAGCAAATCCCATAGGCAGGAGTGTCTTGGGATGGGAGAGTGAGGCCGCAGAGGACTTGGCACACAAAGCAGACAAAAAGCCAATGTAGAGGGGTGCAATGTGATCAGCACAGCAACTGACTAGAAGCCCAATGCTGAATGGAGACAAGGGTGCCAAGCTGAGTCACTAGAGGACCAGGAAGGAGGAATGACAGATTACCAGTGTATGCGTGTGTGGTCAGGGGGCAGAGAAGGGTCAGATTCCTACTGTATTGTGAAGGGAGAAATGACTTGATTGGCAACAGAACATGAGGAGCAAAGGAAAGACGCCAAAGGCAGCCAAAACTGCATGCTTGTGCTACATGATCAGTAGATAAGGCAGTGTGCTACTTGCTCTGAAAGGCTGCAGAGTAGGGGCCCCTAGTCCCATATCTGAGCTCTGTCAGTTATGGTTTTAGGAGATGCTTTAAACAGAAAGTGATTCCATGCCCTCTTTGTGTCAGCACCTGCTTGCACTCACTCCCCCCAGCTCTTCGCAATAAAGTGATTGCATTGTGCTTAATTAGTACTGTGGTAGGGCTGAATTCCTATCGGCAGCAAGCAAACCAGCAGCAGGAGCTTTGTCAGAGATCAAACACACACCTCTTCGCCTGAGCCAGCTGTCCTGCAGAACCTGCTCTCTTCTTCTTGGAGTCCCTGAAGAGGGGGGGCTTCCTCCTCTTCCTTCCCTTGCCGGCTCTCTTAGGGAAATAGGCTGAGGTTGTTCCTGAGCCCTCCTCTTCCTCCTCCTCCGGGCAGGCATTTCTTCCAGCAGCAGAGTCCAGGGCAGGGTCCACTGTGGGGAGAGACTCCTTAGTGCCCGTCCAGCAGCCCCATGCCCAGCTCAACCCTGCAGCTCTTCTTTCCGAGCATTTCTGGCCCAGGAGGGGGTTACACATCTGCACTGTCCTGAACACCCAAACTGCACGGCCCCCCCTTGTGGGATTTTGCGTCACTTCTGCCATGCCAGTGATGGGGATGCCAGTGATGGGGGCAGGAGTGTTAGCTAGCTTCCCCAAAGGCTGTTCTGGCAGTAGATTCTATCCTGGGGGGGGGGGGGGGTCTAAAGATCAGCAGTTGCACCCAACAAGTGACAGGTCACCAGGGAGGTATACAGCACCAGAGCACCTGCCCACCAGCCTCTCAGATGATGTGCATAGGTGTGCCAACCGCAGTGCTTAGTCTAGCCCACGGGTGACCAAACATTTTAGCAGGAGGGCCACATCATCTCTCTGACACTGTGTTGGGGGCCAGGAAAAAAGTTAACTTACATTTTAAGTTTGAATAAATTTACATAAATGAATACATTAGAGATGGAACTTATATGAATGAATGAAGGTCTTGCAATAGCTCATGGCCTATAAAAGGCCTTGCACAAAGCAAGGCCAGCCTTTCCTTTGCTGCCACTGCTGCATCACAGACGTGAAACAGCAAGTAGTGGAGGGAGCCCTTGTCCCACAGCTCACACAAGACTGTGAACAGTTGGCCGTCATGCTAAGAGCAGTTGTGTTGGGCCACCGCAGGCTCCAGCAAGTCTCCAGAGGGCCAGAACTCACTGGAGGCTCCCAGTGGGCTGCATTGAGAGTCCTTGTGGGCCTCAAATGGCCCCAGGGCCGGGGTTTGGGCACCCCTGGTCTAGCCCGTTGGTGAGGCAACAATGCCAGGTAGCAAATGGCCTTGCTGGCTGGCAAGGAGGTGACCAGGAATGGAGCTGTGGAGGAGGCTGGGAGAGCGCGTGTCCTCTTCCTGGGGACCCAAGGCTTCAAAAGCTCCCACAGCTACAAGTACAGAGAAGCCATTTCACACAAAATACCTGCCCGCAGGTTCAGTAACAGGTTGTTGAGAAAGTGACATTGCAGGTGGGTCTCACTTGAGTGTCACAACAAAAACCCTGGCTGTCAATATTAGCAGAAGGAAAGAGAAAGCTCAATAGAGACACCTCCCTCCTCTGAGCCAGCCTTTTGCATACCCCCCCCCCCCCCAAAAAAAAAAGCTTTAAACCAGTGGTTCCCAACCTTTAGGAGCCCACGGACCACTGAGGCAAAAATTGGAATGTGGTCGATGGAACACATGCAACCCCAACCCCCTGCACACAAAAAATACAGGTTGAGCCTTATTATTCGCTTGGGTTCCCTTCCAAGCACTCAAGTGGATAGCAAAAAATGAACTATAGCAAATCAATTTAAAAACAAAGTTTCTTTGCTCCTGGGAACAGCCTTGCTGACCTTTTAACTCTAAGATAAGAGTCATTAAGAAGACAATCCATCAATCAGTCGTCCTCCAAGAGCTTTGCTCAGTCCCTCCCTTCTCCAATGCAAAGCTATCACCTTTCTTTCATGTGCTCAGGGGGAAGGGAGGGGTCCACTGGAGAGAGAAGGACTGACAGATTCTCAGCCAGCTGCCCCCCCTCTCTCATCAACAAGGCTGTTGTTAAAGGACAGTTTTTAAAACTGATTTTAAAGGGATGTATTTTTCCCCTTCTCCAGGGATCAGCACATTCCTTCTCATTTGCAGTGGCCATTCGTGTTGAGTCAAATCCCTGTATAAAAAAATCCGTGTATAACAAGGCTGGACCTGTACATTTAAATTTTGTAATAGTTAGAGAAGATTTATTGAAGATTTATTAGATGTATTATTTTTAGAGAAAGTTTGTCACTGCTGCTTTCATTGCCAGGTGCAGCTGCAGGCAGGTTGTTCTCCACCCTCTCTTGTGGTCTGTGGGGCTCCCAAGCAATCACTCCCCCATGAACTACCAGAGAGGGCAGAGAATGGATCACTCATAGCTGCAGCCGATACTTCAGTGCTGGCTTCAGGCAGTCCGTTCTTCACCCTCTCTGCTAGTCTATGGGGGAGCATTCACTCGGCGAGACACTGGAAGTGATCAAAAGCTATTCCCTCCCCCCCAGACCTAGCATACCACTTCTCAAAGTCTTGCGAACCACCTGGGGTCCACAGACCATAGGTTGGGAACCAGTGCTTTAAACAAATTAATACAGAGACAATACCTGGCAGTGTCCAGTCAGAGTACTTCTGCATGACTGCACTGATTTCTGCTCCATACTTCTCTAGTTTGTCCTCTGTGACACCGTCGATCTGAAGCAAAACCTCTGGATCGGACGACAGCGTCTCTGAAGACAAAAGGAGATGTTTGGAAGTCTCAAAAAGAAGCAGAGCCAAGAATGCAGCTAATTGCACTTGTTGCCGTGGCCAGACTTGTAGACACATAGAACAGTCACATGCACAAGACACACAGCAGAACCTCTCGAACCTCCAATCAAGAGCTTTGTTCTTTCTGAAATTCCCAGGACAGGGACTAATGTGTCACCCAGCAGTCACTGGGAGAAGAGCACCCAGGAAGGAGCTTTACTCCTTGCAAGAGAAAGAGGTCTCTCAGAGGCAAAGCCACAAGCATGTTTAGTATCCTGCTGCATGTTTAGTATCCTGCTGCCTGCCTGACTTAGCCACCGCTGGAAGATCAGCTCTGCTCCCAGCAAGTCCGGCTCTGCTCCAGAGGAATTTCTCAAAAGCACAGAACCCTAGACCAGTCAACGGGACTGAAACCCCCAGGCCAAGGACTAGCAGAAGCCAGTGGTACCTGCGCTTGACAGAAAAACACCACATCTTTCTGTGGCCTGAGAGCTGTGTTGGCTGGAGTACTGGTGCACTAGGTTTTGTGCATGTTCTTCTCAAGCAGCACATGCATATTTTAATACCCACAAAAAGAGAAAATAACTATGGGATCTGAAGACTATGAAATGCAAGAGTTACAGCGGGTCAGTGACACATCTACGCCAAGTCCAATTTGTATACACTCCAAAGAACTGACTGGCCTTTTCGCAACAGGCTGCCCTTGAGAAGACCTGCTGTTGTGAGTTGTCACTGCGTTGATCTTGTATACATCTGGACTTTGCACAGGAATGTGCAATGTCCTGTGATGTCCCAAAGACATCATGGCCTTAGGGCCACCACTGATCATTTCCCCCTCTTCACCAGGATTTATTAGCCTTTACGATGCCACAAGACACTGAGCCCTCCACCCCCGCTTTCTGCTGCAAAAGCACAAGGCAGCTCTTCTCCTACGTGATTTAGTGAGTTTCTTCCCGACGATCAACATTACCTGCTATCCTTTTAAGAGTGGCAGTGTTGAAAATATTGAAGTAGTGGACACCAAACACTTTCCCAAGCTCTTTGCAGACATCTGTGAGTTCAGAGAGACATTTCGTGACCATCTCTTCCCGCTGAGACACGTTGGTCACTGAAGCCCTTTGCCTGCGGATGCTACTAGCACTTTCTGTCATGTGGAACTCCACCTGAAGGAAGCCAAAGGACATTTGAACAAAGCATAACCAGAAGTGAGAAGTTGCCTGAAGGCAGCTGCTTCCACTAGAACTGGAGGCGATGACAGGGTAGGAAGGAGTCCCTGCCCTTGTCTTCCCCCCTCTGCACACACCCCACTGTCCTAATTTCAGGCTTATTGCTCTGCTTGCTCAGATTCTGGGGCTCCAATTGCATATGAGAGAAGAGAGTGGGCCCCTTAGGCAGGCAGGATTCAAGGGCACACCTGTCACTGCTACACACCTGCAGAGTGCTGCTTAGCACAGCACATGCTCTTTCCCCTGTCTGGACGTAGGCGACCGCCTGGTCGTTGGCTGTGATGTACAGCTCTTCGTCCAGAATCTTGTCTAAAACCAGCTTCCTGAAGAGGCGCTCAGCATTATGGCGTGAGTAGGCTGCTCCTTTGCCATATATGCCAGACTGAATCTTGGCACTTTTTGTACCTGTTTGAACACACAACAGCATCAACAAATGGTTGACAAAGCAAGAAAGACACATGCAGGGCATAAGCCCACAGCAGCAGCACAGTAAGAGGTATGATGCCACCAAGCAAGAACTCCAAAGAAGCTCCTTCTACCCTCCTAGTCCCCCGCCAAATAAAGCAAACTCCAACCCTCCAGGCTGAGCCTGCAAGCAAAGCACATGGCCTGTGAGCTTAATGCATCTTACTTGGAAATCAATAAGGGCTGCATGGTCACAATCAAGCAAGGGCTCCCATGAACCACTGCACCCTTTTCTGTGCTTCTGTGAAGTACCACAGGCTTGCAACACACCAGGGGCCCTTCTAAATCACAACAGGACAGACTGATCTGGACTAGCACTATGACCTTCCAAGCACTAAGAGAGCCTGGGGACATCTCCTCCCATATGGAACCTGCTGGAGACATCTTCTGTATACCCAAGGACCTTCTGCCTGTCTTGGCCATGCCCCCACGCCTCTGCCTGCAAACGGATGCATGACAGGTAAAGACAAGATTGGATGCCACAACCCAGAGAGCCCCTATTATGGAACAGACTCCCAAGAGAGATGCACCTGGCCCTTTCACAGCCTGCTTTCAGGAGGTCCTGAGAACGGCTTTGTTTCAGCAGGCACCTTTACTAATTGGTTGTTTTGTTCCGCTGCAGGCTGAATGTTTGATTTTTCTACTATATGGCATCTTCTTGGATTTTATTGTTTGATGTTAACTGTATGCCATCTTGAGTATAATTCTCTAGAAAGCCAAAGCACAGGTCCTCCAATGCATGAGTGCAGACATCATGAATTGAAGCCATGTACCAGGCAGGCAGCTCTCCACATTCTCCAAAGACTGAGCAGGAGGCAAAGGCTGTAATCTCGTTTGCACTTATCTGGGACTAAGCCCCACTGAGCCGAGCAGTACTTCTAAGCAACATACTCAGGATTGTACTGCACAAGTGAGCATCTCAGCTGGACTTCTTCAAAGGAAGACACTAAGTGCTTTGCATTTAGTACTTGGTGTTGACAGAACACAGGACAACTTACCCAAGAAAATGTCGACCATCATGTTCAGGGTGTATCTCCCCATGAGTCTCTTTGCACCTCCGGCACCTTTTTCACCACAGTGCTCCTGAACAAATCTCACAATACTTTTCACTTCTTCCGTCACATCCCTTGGTTTAAAATCCTAACAAAAAGTTTTGATATGGAAAAAGTTCACTTGTTTCACTGTGTTTGCTTATTGACAATAGTCTCCCAGTTAGGATACTGTTCCAAAACCAAGATCATTTTGATTTACAGAAGTACTTATTGCTGCAAATTTAAAAAAAAATAAAATCTTTTTCTTTTTTTGAAGGACAACAGGCAGAAAATATAGTCGCATGTAGAAGAAAAACTGCCCATTTTACTTGTTATTTTAAATTACACATTTACAGATAAAGCAGTCTGATGGAACTCCTGGGAACATCAAGCAACACGCCAGAGAGATTTGGAGAACGTCTTTGGCAAGGGGTACTTGTCAACAGGTTCAGCCTACAGTCAGCCCTGCCCAACAGGTGTCAGGAAGCCCAGTCTCAGAGAGCAAGCCCAGAGTGAAATGTTTCAGGAGAACACAAAGGCAGAGCCTCCTTACCTGCTTTTTGCCGCAGTTGTCGCAGCTCACATCAGGGTGCTCCTTACAAAACTTGGAATCAAAGCCCGTTTCCCCAAAATAGGCCAGCAGCTGTATCCTGCGGCACTCCACCACATTCTCGCAGTAGTGGACCATGCTGTAGAGGTTGTTGAAGTGCGTCTGCCGTGTGTAGCTGTTCCCGTCTTTCTCCACTGTAAGGAGTACAATTTCTCTTTACTTGTTACTGAGCAGACTGAAGGGTGGAGTTTCAATGTTGCAGTGTGGCAATGAGCCATGACTTGCTGCCATGAGCCTGGGGCTCATAGGCTTCCCCCACTTCTCTCCTCTCCTTAGAATGCAAGGAGAAGACTGAAAGGTTCCCTTCTGTGATTTGTAAGCAACTGCAGTTTCCCATTACAGCCAAGTACCAATCAGGTCAGGGTGTGATATCCTGGCTTTGTCAATCAATTGCTGTTTGCACACAGGAGGCTCCTTCACCCAGAATCGGACCACTGGCTTGCCTGGCTCAGTGCTGTCAACACAGCAGCTCTTCGGGATTTCAGGTCAGTGTTTCTGTCTACCTTACCCAGAAAGGCCACCAGAAATTGAGCCCAAGGCCTTCTGCATGCATAGCAGGTACTTTGCCACAGCCCTTCTCCAAAGTACAATTCTCCATATTTGATGCAACAAGCTGGAGGTTCCTGCCTGCTC
Organism: Tiliqua scincoides; assembly: GCF_035046505.1. NCBI lineage: Eukaryota > Metazoa > Chordata > Lepidosauria > Squamata > Scincidae > Tiliqua > Tiliqua scincoides. Next base: position 9,148,996 of record NC_089828.1, read on the forward strand.
ATTCTCAGCACAAACAAGCTATATTGGCTGCAGAAACTGAACTGGGTCACCTTCTTGTCAATCATTTGCAAATGTGAGAAGACACAAGCAAGTCAAAGGTTGAAATTAAGGTTGCAGGTTCAATTGTTATCTTTCTCCTATAGGAAACGCAGGGGAGACCCCCCAACACATAAAAGCAGATCATCATCAAGGCAAATTCCTTAAAATGGAAGAAATTCCAAGGGGAATTTACAGTTAAGACTCTTCCGGCATACAATGCTGAGCCTCTGCCTTGGGGGCATGCCAGAACACAGATTCTAACATAAGAGGAAGGTCAGTCACTGTCACTTGTGGTCAAAGCTACCTATTAGCTGCACTTGTGCAAAAGTCAATTACAGATTAGTATCAGCAAGGTGCTATCTCTCACGCTAACATATCCAAGCCCACGCTTATGTGGGCCTTTGATCCCTGGCTCCAAAAGGTCATGCGTACACTTACTCAGAATGAGCCTTCTCAGTCTGGTGACATCGCTGTAGCTGTAGAAGAGCAGGCAGTGGGACATTTCTCCATCACGCCCAGCACGGCCAGACTCTTGGTAGTAGCCTTCAACCGACTTTGGGAGGGAGGCGTGGATGACGAAGCGCACGTCCGGCTTATCAATTCCCATGCCAAAAGCAACAGTCGCACATATAATCTGGAGCAGAACAAGAGTCGTGCGCAATCAAGATGTTAAAATGCCCCCCACAGATTCTGCAGGCAACTCTACCTTGTCAGCCATTCTTCAGGACTGGTTTTCGGCTAAAAACTACATTCGTTGCTCAGTGAACAAATTATATTCTAGTCTGAGTCTTTTTCATTAAATTCCACAGAAGTCATGTTTTCCCTGGTCAATTACTGCACACAATGAGTCATAAACGTTTAGATCAGCGTTTCCCAAATTGTGGGTCTGGACTTGATTTTTGGTGGGTTGCAAAAAAAACACAACACCAAACTTTGCAAGCAGCCTTGCCCAGTTTGCAGAAGAAAATGGTGAGCTAGAATGCTAACCTGTGATATGAGGTCATCTTCATACCCCCCTGCCAAATTAAACTGTCACATTATCTGATGTTTCTCTAATAATTGGCATGCCATAGATCGTGTGTGAATCCAGTTTCAGCCTGTTTGGCTTAGAATTCCCTAACTGCACATCTTGCACTCCACATCAGCCTTCTGGGTACCCTGGAATGTTGGGGGAGCTGTCCATGGGGGAACAGACCTTGAACTCCATTTCCAGGGAGAGTCTAACAAATGTCTGCACACACATACTAAGGTCTCTAGCAGCCTAGATCTGTTTCTGTTCAATGGGTCTCAATAGTCATTTTTACAAGTGGGCCCTGGTGCTAACACATCTGAGAAGCTCTGGTGTTGATCAGTGGTGGTTATGCTCCTTGACTTCCACGTGTGCATGCTCACTCTATAGCATGCATGTGCACACCTTGCCTTTGCTCCACAAAAGTTTTAAAAAACTCTTTTTCAGGCAAATACAAATACTCAACAAGATGTAAAAAATTTTTAAAGAGACACACAAATCCTCAAGTAACCAGAGAGGGAAAGCGGACATAGCTACAAATTTCGTTACCTGACATCCATCCTGATTAATCCACTTTTGCTGTACAAGGTCTCTGGTGCCATCAGGGAGACCAGCGTGATACGCCAGGGCAGAAAGACCCGCCTTCTGCAAAATGCTGGCAACCGAATCACACTCAAAACGCGAGAGGCAATAAATTATTCCAGAGTCATCTGAAAACACAGGCAAAGCATGAGGGCCAGAATGCTGGTCCTTCTCTGCGATCAACAGCAGCACCGCAAGCCCTTCTCCTTAACGTCTTTTCATATTCTTATCCCACCTTTTGGGTGCAGAAGAGGTCCCCAGTGCTGCTCTCAACAATTCAGCATTAGACACAAACAAAATGTACAGTGTGATCCTCTACCTACCTACTCTGAAATAAGTCCCATGGAACTTACTTCTTCCTAAGTGTATACAGGATTGCAGCCTTAATCTAACAGAGAAGACGAACATACTTTGGGAGGATGGGTTTCGGCACACAGCAGTGACAATGCGACCAAATACCCTCAAGGGGTGCTGGGCTCTCCCACGCTGGAGGTCCTAAGCCAGAGGCGGAACAGCCATCTGCTGGGAATGTTCATGCTTCAAATTTCCTACCTTAAAAGCAGGGAACTGGAGGGCCTGGAAGGCCCCCTCCAACCATATTAAATATCTATCTGGCCTTTCCTCCAAAGAGCTCAGAAGGGCACACCAGGTTCATTCTTGTGCGCCCTTCTGAGCTCTTTGGAGGACGGGCTAGATGGAGGTTTAAAAATATTTTAAAAGCCTCTAAACATGTTTGTAAAACAATCAATGCAGCATCAGCACATAAAACAAAGCCTCTCCCCAAAATGAGATCTGGAGCAGGGCTTCATCAAGGAATTCAAGCACTAAGAGGAGTGGCTCCAATGGAGGGAGACATTCCCTGAGATACTGAAGACCAAAGCCATTTAGGGCTTCTGAAAGAAAAAAACCAGTGCCTTGAGCAGGGCCCAGAAACAAGCTGACAGCCAGTGCAGATGTCTCAGAATTATCAGCAGATGCACACTACCGGCCCACAGGATGAGACTGCTTATCTGTGCAAGGACCCTGGCAAGGCAGCTGGGCTGACAGGCAGTAACTGCCCCGTGGGCAACTCATGGGCTCCATGGGCAGCTGTTTCCCCCACCCCTAACTGGACAGTCCAACCCCCACCCCACACTGGTTCTCTCTTCCCATGCAACATCCGTGTTATGTGTTTTAGCAGACAAGCCCTCAGGGCCCATAGCCACAGCAGGGAGGGGCCACAACACGGTGGCAGAGCCATCCTTGCTCAATCTCTGGTGGCTTCTCCAGTTAGAGCTGGGGAACCCCCCCCCCAAAAAAAAACACACCCTGGAGACCCACTGCTGCTGGTCTGTCTACAGGAAATGAGAAAGACCTGGGGTCCCACTCAGTGCACAGTACCTTCCTGCATTCCTATCAGGCATTTTTGCATCTCTCACTGAGTTACACTTTCTAAAGGAGTTACACATTTCCTCTGAATTCCTCTCCACTCTCATTCACAAGAAAAGGAACACACCCAACTAGAAGAAGAAAGGGGAGATTTAGCTCACGGGGGTGGTATTTCCTGATCCACTGCAGACAGTCCAGAGCGACACTTTTCGGCTTCTTGGGCAAAACATCATACTTCAAGTTGTGCCGGTTGAAGCTCATACTAAACCTAGAACAGATCAATCAGCAGGAGTCGTTTGATTGAACATGCCATCTGAGAAGGGTCTACGTGTGCATGCGCACAGACCCCATGAAGAGATTCAGGAACAAAGTGATTAGGCATTCATAGCAACCACCTCGCTTCTCAGACTGAGCAAAACATTAGCAGCGGGCAACAAAGTCGTCGTTTATAAATAGATGAAAACAGTTGATGCAGGTAGCAATCAACACACAAGCAACAAAAGCAGACCTCTGGTCCTTGGCTGAAGACTCGGCTCGCTCCGCACTTGGACCTGAACACTGGAATGTCTAAATCAGCAATTTTCAACCTTTCATCTGACAAGGCGCTAAAATTGTCAAGGCACACCATCAGTTTTTTTACAACTGACAAGGCACACCATGCTGCTGATGGGAAACTCACATCCCCGAATGGCCCTACTAACAGATGACCCTACCCCAAACTCCCATGGCACACATGCAGACCATTAATGGCACACCAAAGTGCTGTGGCACACTGGTTGAAAATCACTAGTCTAAACCCACCAGGATACGCACACATTCTGGTCACTGACGACAACAACTGACTTGTATTTATATGTACTGTTCAGCGGACATTTTATTCCCCATGGATTTCCTCCTCTGCATCCTCCAGACCAAACTTACACTTGCGGTTTAAGCATCTCCAGTTGATTTAGGATGTCCTTCTGCACCCTTGGGTTGGCGGTAGCAGTGAGAGCCATCAAAGGAACGGAGTGAAATTTCTTGCGAAGCAGACTCAGCCGCTTGTAGTCCTGTCGAAAGTCGTGTCCCCACTAGGCAAGACGGAAAATAGGAAGATGTCCATTCAAGTGTGGACTTGCAGGTCCCACCTGGATCAGCAACCTGTGGAGATTCTCAGAAAGATACTCACCTGACTGACACAGTGGGCCTCGTCAACCACAAAGCGGGCCAGCAGCTGTCGCTCGTACAGATTCTCCAGAGCTGACATCAGGCGCCCACTTGAACAGACCTGCGGAAGACCCATGCCAAAGAGAGCCATGCACTTCAGAGGACCATGGTTTCTAATAACACGTCAGCATCTTGACTGAAGAAACATCTCTTGGCATGTAAAGCATTTTCTACTTCTTTTCTCTTTCCAACCGTGCCACCAGGCAGGCTAGGTAGGATAACCACCACCTGCTCAAGCCACCCAGAAAACCAAAGCCTGAGAAGAGAGGGGAGCCTGGCTCTCCACCATCCAAACCCAAGACTCTTAGCAATACTCCTGCCATCCACTGGCCACATCCAGGGCTGGTGCAGCACAGCAGTAAGAAACTAAGCTGCATACCAGGAAGTCCCTTCAATTCTCACCTCTGCCATGAACCGCACAAGGCTGGGCCTTAGGCACATTTCCTCCCCCAGACACAACAGAGGGAAAATACCTGCTCCCTTTACAGGGCTGTTGGAGGGACAACAGCAAGATAATGCAGGTGAAACACTTTGAACTCTCCAAAAGGGCCAAATTACACCTGCCTCTTTATGCAGGTGGGCTTTCAGGCCCCACACAAACCTTTTCCGGAGTAACGTAGAGGAGTTTTATGATGGGATCTCTCTTTGACAGCTGCATGTAGATCCTGGATGCTTCAGCATCACTCTTATCACCGGTTAGGGAGGTTGCTGGAATCTAGGACCCAGAGAAATAGCTACTTGCATTTCACAGCAAATTATAATTGTTAAGCATCTTTATATGCCACCTGCAACATAAGAAGTGCCCTGCTAGATCAGGCCAAAGGCCCATCTAGTCCAGCTTCCTGTATTTCAGTGGCCTCCAGATGCACAAGACCACAAGATGCCTGCATCCAGCCCTGGTATAATTTTATATATCTCAATCATGTCCCCCGTCAGGCACCTTCTTTTAGACTGAAGATTCTCAAATTCTGTAGCTTTTCCTCATAGGGGAGGTGCCCCAGTCCAATATGAGGGAAGACCAAAAGGTTCTTATCCTCACCATGATGCAGATGTGCTAGGAATCTGCAATTTTAACACAATTATAGGTGGGAAACTTCATAATATGCATGCCAGTTTTCGGCATCACAGGTCTTGTCAAACTGGACACAGAACCACAAGAGTAGAAAATGTCATGCTGGACAAAACTGAGTATCAAGTTACGATAGGGTTCCTCTATCTTCAATGGAAATCTGCACAAAGAATCCATGAAGAGATGTCAGCTGTGTATGGTGAGGAATGTCCACCACATGAGACTGTTAAATGATGGAAACGGGAATTCAAATGTGGTCACCAGTCTTGACCCAAGAGAAGGCCGTTCATCGATAGCTACAGAACCAAGTGTGGTGGCAAAGGTTGAGCAGCTAGTGCTTCAAGACAGACGTGTGACTGTTAATTTCTTAGCTAGGGAGGTGAACGTTAGTCTGAATATATTGCATGACATCTTTCATATGAGCAAGGTGGCGGCACGACAGGTTCCCAGGTTACTGACACCTTTCCAAAAACAGCAACCCAAGGAATGTGCACTTTGGACCTGTATCACAAGAATGAGGGGGACTTTTAAAACTGATTAGTGACTATGGATGAATGCTGAGTAAACCTGCATGACCCCGAATCCAAAGAAATGAGCAAAACATGGAAACATGTCTCCTCACCCACCCCCAAAAAGCTAAGGTTCAACCGTCAACCAGCATGGTCATGATGTCTGTGCTTTGGGACAAAGGTGCAATATTGACAGATTACTTACAAAAAGGGTCAACAGTAACGGCACGTTAAAGGAACTTGCTACAAAAGTTATGGGATATCAAGGAAAAAGATGTGCTTTGCTGTCCAAAAGTGTGCTGCTGCTAGCCAACAATCCACCTACACTCCAAGCTGAAGAAACAGTCACTTTTGTGTATAATTGTGCCCCTGCCCCATCCCTCATATTCTCCAGCTCTGGCACCTTCAGACTTCTTCCCGTTTCCAAATATGAAGAAACATTTATGAGGAAGAAGTTTCCACAATGATAAGGAGGCCATTACTGCTGTGGAGAGCTGGTTGCCTTCAAATCTGCAGACTTCTATGATGATGGTATTAAAGGACTGTTCCAAAGGTATGAGAAGTGTGTGGCCCTAGGAGATGGATATGTGGAGAAGGAAGGGTCAGTGGACCAAATTTCAGATCCCCAGCACAATCAGCTCATGGTGAGGTTAAGAACTTTTTGATCTCCCCTCATAATCATTTTGGTTGCTCTCCTTTGCACCTTTTCTCGTCCCACTATGCACTTTTTGAGATGTGGCGACCAGAACTGGATACAATACTCCAGGTGTGGCCACACCATCGATTTGTAAATGGTATTATAATATTGGCTGTTGTATTCTCAATCCCTTTTTTAAATGAACTCAAGCATGGAATTGGTCTTCCTCACTGCCACCATGCACTGGGTTAACACTTTCATCAAGCTGTCTACCAGCACCACAAAACCTCTCTCCTGAAGCCATCAGTGGAAATTTTTATTTCTAGCCCCAATGCACATCAATTACACCTGCTTACATTGAAGCACATCTGCCATTTTGCCACCCATTCCCCCTATTTGGAGAGACCCTTTTGGAGTTTTTCGCATTCCAGACTTCACCACCCAGGAAAGTTTTGTGTCATCCGCTTTTCAAGGTAGTTTACACAGCTAAATAAAAGATCCCTCTGCCAAAAGGGCATAAAATTTAAAAATATGCAGAAGACACAACAGCAACAGCCATGGGAAAAGATGATGGGGTGAGGATGGATAGTCACTCCCTCTTTGCTAAATGTAAGTGGACATCACTGCAAAAGGTGTCTCTTTGCCTAGTTAGCAAGGGCTAAACTCACACAACTCACTCCTTAAATACAACTTGGTCACGTTTAAATACAATACTATTGTTGGCCATTTGTCTGTCACCCTGAACAACAGCAGTGAGCTTAAGGTCAAAGAGAGAAAGCAAACACTACATAATGCTTATGAATTCACGGGATTGAATGTGCCTGCCCCCCCATCCATAGGACTGTGTTCCTAATCCTTCCACTGAAGGACTGAGCAATTCTGGTCAGCGGGACCCATAGCTGAGAGATGGTCACTGGCGCACTGCTCCCTCTACTGATGGAAACAGGATTAAGTGTCAAATATTTACACACTATCTTTCAATCAACAGCAACAAAAGTTCCCAAGGCTAAACTCCTGGTTTTTTACTAGATTCTTATGTCAAAGGACCTTGGATTCACTTGAGTTTCAACAGCAGACAGAGCCAAATACAACTCCCCTTGGAGTTAAGAACTGTTCCCTCCTTGGAGGCCATCAAACCGTTTTGTTCAGGAGGGCTTCTGATGGATAACATGATGGACAGGGTTTTTAATTCTAATTGAATGTAATTTTAATTTGTTTAATCTTATGCAATCCACCACCCAGGGTGCTTTATCTTGTTTTATTGTTTTTAATCTTTTATTATTGTTTTATGTTTTTAACCTTGTAAGTCGCCTTGAGTGCTCTTTGCTGGAGAAAGACATGGTATAAATTCATTAAATAAATAAATAAATAAATGTTTCTGTAGGTAGTAGAAACTAAATCAAAATCAAATACCAAAGCAAAAAGTTAGATATTATACACAACACACACAGGCAAAGAATAAAAGAACAGTACACTATGGACCTGAACCCACATCCATGGACGTCAGCTTCTGAACTTGATCAACGATCAGCGACCTCAACGGAGAGATTACAATGGTGACTCCCACGGAGACGCAGGCTGGCAGCTGGTAGCATAAGCTCTTGCCTCCTCCTGTAGGAAGCATTAGGTAGAAAAATCAATGCTCATCTAGAAAATTTACCTGAGGTGTGAGCAGAAACAATGCGGGTGACCCAGCAAAGCTTAGCAAAGACCAAACTTTCTTAAACCAATGGTTTTCAAAGTGTGGGTTCAATTTTTGGTTGTTTGCAAAACTGAAGGGCAGATTAGGTTGTGTCTATCAAGGATTAGACCAGCTGCTACTTGGGGAGGGGGTGATGGCTAGAAATAAGCAATTTGTTCTCACAGAGAAATTCATTATCTGCAAATGACAGAAGAAAATGTGCAAATCTTGTTCATATTTTCAAGAGAGCCCAAATACCAAGCTGGGAGAGCTCAATTATAATGGGGGCCAGATAAATAGCTTCTGGGGTCACATTCGGCCTGCAGGCCTTATGTTTGACACCCCTGGTCTAGGGTCTCTAAAATGTTTGAGAACCACTATCCTATACAGTCTGATTTCAAATTTAGCTTTCTTTAAAGCGCACACACACACACACACACACACACACACTGTCCTGCCCCACTCACTTGACTCCCAAGAGCAGGAATTTGTAAATGCAGGTCATAAAGCAAGATTTTGTGGTTTAAACGTTACTCAAGAATATGGGAGTTTTTGCATTCCTGTTCTTCAACGCAACTTTAGATCACATCAATTTCAAAAAACAGAAATCCTTTCGAAACCAAAGTTCCAAACATCCATGCATCTCTGAGTCATTTACACAGGAAAAGGTTCACAGAAGAGAAGAACCAGCAGTTTCCAGGGCTACTGCACGAAGCCACTTGGGCCTTCACTCTCCCCAAGTATCAAGCCTGAACTTGGTGCCCCATCACAGTCTTTGTAGTCCAAATGCACACTGCAGGCTCTTGCGGCAAGACAGTGCCATCCTACACAGCACCTCACATACCTTGGTGCTACACAAATGCTGTACAGCAGAAATTGCAGGACGCTGTCTCCTAGGAGACGCAAGCCCCATGTGCCCTCCCCCTCACTTTCCCTGCCAGCCTTTAAAACCCCCACCTGGGAGCAGAGTAGCCCTCACGGCACAGACTCCCTCCGCATTGGCACTCTCCTGGACACACACCTGTGGGCATCAAGATAAAGCAGTCCTCGTTCAGCAGAGCAGCATTGATGGCCTCAAGTTGGTTTATCCGAAAGTGATGCAGTCCAAATTTTTTGTGAAATATTTTCATCATCTCATTAGAATGGCGAAATGTTAAGCCTCGGAAGCGTTCCAGGGCTGGACTGCTGGAAGGCACACTTTTTACCAAGGGGGCTAGAAGTAAAGCATGAACAGAAAACATGATTTGGAGCTTTTCTGACACTTTAGGCATACAAATGTGCTTCATATATTGCTTTGTTTCACATAAGCCTCTTTAAATACACAGGAGTGACAGAATGGGTAGTTCAATTCTTAATTATACTGACAATACTAACTTGGGGTAGAAGTAATTCTGGATTTCCTAACATAGCCTCTTGAAAAATCTTATATCCAACTATGTGGGCACATACTTAACCCATTTTTGCCTGGCCCACAGGTGTACACATTTGGTTCCTGTTGTGGATATGTAACGTTGGGCAGAAATGGCTTGACTTTCTCAGGCCCAATCCTTGCCAGCGCTGATGCAGCCATGTCTAGGGAGCGTGTGCTGCATTCTGCAATAAGGGGCAGTCACAATAGCCTCCTCAATGTAAGGAAACATTTGTTCCCTTACCTTGGAACTGCATCAGTACTGGAAAGTTGGATAGGCTTCGGCCCTCAGTGAATCAATGAGATGAAAGCATTTAACTTTGGACAAAATCCAGCCAATATTTCTAAAATGCCTGTCACAGACAGAATACAAACAAACAATTGTGAGCAAAGGAGAAGCTTCAGAACTGCAGAGAGAGCATTAATTCCCCCCAAAGAAGCAGTGTGAACACAGTGCAGATATGAACTTCTTTACTGCTTAAGTTAATGCACAAGTAAGTTACTTCTGCCAACTCCAAGAGGTGCATTTGAAATCAATATGAGAAGCCGTTTGGGCCACATCTCTCAATGTGCTTCAGAACTTAAATGCAGGAGACCAAGATAGAAAAAGAGAGCAATTGTGATGCTGTACCAGAAGAAATTCCCATAGTAACAAAATGAACTCAACAATATGCCCAATTACTTAATTAGATCTTTTGCAAGAGTTCTTTGGCATGACACACTTTTCTATTGGAAATTAAAGAATTAGCATAATTTACCTGAGCAGCTCTTGGCGGGCACAAAGTGGTTTGGTTGAGGGAAAGTGGGTTTTGAAATAGGACCATTTCCCTTGGCCAGAACAAGGCTTCCTGCCATAAATGGTCGGCCTTCCCCATCACACTGGTACTGAGCCTTCAATGACTGTTCAGTTGCTGAAGCACTGAGGACCTCATCCAACTCAATGTCATCAATATCAAAGTTCCCATCACCTGGCACTGAGCTCTTCTTTGCTCCCACATTGGTGTTAACAAGAGACTCCTTATTTGGGCTGCAGAAAGCAGTCAGATTCATCCTCGAGCCCTCCTCTCTCCCTTTCACCTTCGGATCTTCAATCCAAGAGCAGCTGAGAGACATACTCTCGAGTGAAAGTCTTTCATCACTGCCTCTTTTGGAAACAGACACCCCTGCATTGTCCAAGATGTCACAATCCAGAGCAGCACTCTCTGAAAAACCTGACAGGTCAACACAGTGTTTATCTTGAGCATTTGGGGCTGGGTGAAGATTACGCTGATGTTCCATAGTAGCAATTGATTTCGGGGAAGGTTTTCCAAAACTCAGCATTCCCCCATGACAGCCCCTGGTATACTGACTTTCTAGCAGAGAAGAAACGTCACCTTTCAGAGAACCATCATGCAAACCAGGACAAGGTTTGCAATCTATGGTCAAAGAAGCCCCCAGGTCCTTTCCTCTTCCATTTGTGTAATAATTTAATAGTTTTCTTCTGGACACAAAAAAACACACAAATGATTAATGCATTATTGCTGCCCTCCTAACTCAAGACTTTACCTCATTAAAAAGAGCTCTAAGCTTTTTACGGCATTAGTATGGACAGCTTCTTGCTGTCTTCCTCAGACCATTGCTCAGCTGCTCTCAATGCCTGTTGCTGTCGCTTCTCTCATTTCCTAAATAGCAAGACTGTGCTCTCTCATCTGTGTACCCATTCTCCCAAATTACCTAGCAAAAATGTTTGTTACAGAATGAAGCTCAGAGTCCACAATTGCAGAACAACATACATGTGTCCTGGGCTCAGTCAGGAGGCCTACTACATCCATGGTCAGCTTAGTGGGCTACCCAGAAGACAGCAAAAGGAAAGGAGTCACAGGACAGCTCTTCAGTTGGTGCTGCTGCAGCAGCAGCCAAGGTCAACCACAGCTCCATTACTGGGACAATGGGAATGAGCTCAGCCTTCCAGCAAGACCTGAAAGTGTTGTGGGAACTGGAAGACCACCTGGGTGCCAACTTTCCTCACCAGCATCATAAGTGAGAGGAAAGTGGTCAACAAGAGGCAGCTCTCTTTCTCTGTTTCTCACTCAGGAATTGAGGTTGGAGAACCAGGATACTTTCAAACCCCCCCCCCCCACCTAAGACAGATGGAGCCACTCTTCATGAATTAAGGGGTGCTGAAATAGCAAGCTTTATGTTTTTCCTCAGCCCTCACACAGGCTATGAAAGCAGGCACACATATGAAGCTTTAGTCTTGGGCGAGCAGGACAAAAACACTGGCCTGGATGCATGCTGAATGAAATCAAGAGTAGAGTTTTCCAAGGGGAGAGAACCAGCACCCCTCCCCCCACCTCGGACCCCACAGTTCAAAACCAAGCACCATGCCACTTGGTGACACTTTATGATGCTATCGACAGATAACCTGGGCACAGCTATGGAAGATAAGAGGGCAAAAAAGGTAAGGGGAGACACTGGAGAAGAAGTTCTGCCCAAAAGCAGAACTTGCCAGTTTCCAGACATGGCTCTGTGTAGATGTGACAGCCTGCTTCAGCTTTATGCAAATTTTATTCAGGACTAGAAATACCTCATTTACACACACTTGTGGACACCTGAGGTATGTATGTACTGCTGTGTGCGTACGTTTTTGTGTAGACGTGGTCCATTCTTTTGCTGGTGCTTCCATGCGGGCATGATAGCACTGGGACAGCAGCCTGCAATGTCGGTTTCAGGTCAGAAACAGACCCTTGGAACCTAATCTTCCCACAAGCAGAGGCCTTACTTAAAAAGTTCCCAGTGTGAGATAGATACAAACTTCAGGCAGACCTGCGATCTCGGTACTGAAGGAGCTCCTTTCCACAAGACAAAGACTTGAGTTCCCATTCTGGCATAGAATCCACCAGTTTGCAAATGCCCTCCATCACGTTGCAAAGGGACTGTCCCAAATATAAGAACTCCTCATCTGAAATGTAACACCATAAGCCAGGTTATAACACCACTTCAGTCACACTCTAGCAGCCTCTGAAGGCTGGCCTGCCTGTCCAATTACTGCAGACACCCACCCATAAGTCGATCTCACAGATAAGTCGAGGGCAGGTTTTGAGTAAAAAAAAATCACTGAATTTTATACGACACTCAGATAAGTTGGGGGTTAAAAGGGGGGGGGTCTGACTATAGTTTTGACTGGTTGTGACTGAGGCCAGATTCTGAAAAATAACCTACCAGTAATTATTACCTAACAACTGTACAGTCTGCAATTTATTAAAAGAAATCTGTGCCTTTTAAAGTAAGACAACTCAAATTACTTAGTAAGAAATTCTTTTACCTTCCCTAGTTCCATCAGGAGTCACTTCAGAATTGGGGAGAGTGTTTTGCAATGCTTCAGTAGCCACTGTTTTCTCAGGACCAGGCTCGCTAAAATTATGAATTGACAGGAAAGGGAAAGTCATTAGAGGCATCAGATAGAGTATAGAGCATGGCTGGGTTGACTGCAGGCTTGTGGGATCCACTAATTTTTTTTTTTTTTTTACTAGAAACCCAAAATCCATCATCTGGCACCAGATGCAGAACAGCAGCTCAGGGGGTAGGCTAATGGCCTCCAGGGCCAAGAGTCCACCAGCCCATCTGAATTATCCTTCAGAATGCTAAGGAAGGCCATCGTACCTCATGTTTTTGAAAGAGGATGCAGAAAGCAGCATGTCTTCCTCCGGGGAAGGTGCTACAAAGTCCACGTAGTCCTCCTCCTCAGCAGGCTCAGTACATGCAGCTGGAGTATTCCACTTATCTGGTCCCTCACATCCATTTGGAATGAGATCTGCATCATTCTCGGCTTTAACAGGAGCAGCACAGAACAAAATATTTCACTAACCAACATTATTTTAAAACAAAAAAACTGAAGCAAACAAACGAATTCTCAACTATTTCTATTTGGGCAAACTCGTTACAAAAATCAGTTCTTTACATATACGTGAGAACTACACATAGTAGTTAAAACACACGTGTGACTTGCTTACCTCCTCTTCCTGCCCACCCCAAGTAAGTAAATTCCAGTAAAAGGAACTAGAGCTAAATTCTGACATCTTGACTTGACTCTACAAGCTGAACAGCCCAATTCTATTGAGCTGCCTCGCAGGTGAAACTAGCGTTCTACTAGTGTTAACTACCTTACCTTATGTTGAACCTTATGGCCTGGCAGCACGTGGATTGTGCGCTGCCAGAGTGTCAGCAGGGAGGCCAGAGCCTTCACCTGCATGCATGCAGACCAGTGATTGCAGAGGAGGCAAGACAGGGAGGGGGAGGGTGGAAAGGGTAAGTAACGGGGCGGATTGGGTCAAGGTGCATCGGTTGCAGCGTCAACTGAATCCAAGCCCCTTCCTGGACCCAATCCCCCAGGCCACGCAGACTTGAGCCAAGTTTCATTGGCACAATTCCGAGTAGGCCAGGCCGGCCTTGGAGGCTTATTCTAGGAGACCTCTGCAATTGCGCCACCCACCCTCCCATGCAGCAGGATTCCATGAGAGCTGTTTTGGCATCACTAAATTGATGGGGGTGGGGAGAAAGATAGGATTGGGCTCTAAATGGGTAAAACCACTACGAACGATGAGGGCTCAGCACACCTAGACTGGCTTGAAAACTTCATATGACTCAACTTGGAGTCCATGAATTGATTCACTCAGATACGGCAACTGCTTTTAGAGTACATCTGTTCATTTTTTACTTTGCCATTCAGTATAGTGGGCAGGGTGTTGATCTGAGATAGGGGAGATCTAGATACCCAGGTTCACTCAGCCTTGGAGCTCACTAGATGAGCCAACAGTTATCACCATCTCCCAATCTAAATTACTTCACTGTGTGGTTATGAGGACAGAAAGGGATGAGGAACCATGCACACAGCCCCAAGCTCTTGGGGGGAAGGAAGGTGAGGCAGAAGTGCTGGGAACAAGAGAACCTCACTCAGTCACCAGCTGGGGAGCGAGTAAGCAAGTAGCTCCCTCCTTTTCACTATCCACTTCACACACCCGATGAAGTAAGCTCTTGCTTACGAAAAATCATGCTGTGTAAACACATGGATCCCTAATATGCAAGGAGACTCTGTGTTGCAGCAAGCACAAAGTCTTGCTACAGTTCTCCCAGCGTTTACTCCAGCTATACCAACATGCGTCGCCTTAGTAGATACAGCTAGAAAGAGAGCTGATCACCCTTCAAAGAATCTTCTATTTTCTTGCTCCAGGAACCCTCTACAGGAACATCTTCATCTGCTGGATTTTCACTGGGAGGGGGGGTTGGAGAATCGAGCCAGATGACCGAGTGGTTATCAGCAGAATTTGGTCCCTCGTCAGCCACGGACACGTTGTTCTGGAGAGCGCGGACATCGTTCTCCGACCTACCGGCTCTTCCAGCAGCAGGTACCCCGAGTGGCTTGTCAGTGGAGGAATTTGGCTTTTTGGCAGCCGTGCCGGTTTTCACAGACCGGACGCCTGGCAGCGGCACGAGCAGCGCTGGGGACGTCTTCGGGCTCCTGGCTACTTCGAAGTCGTCAATGTCATCCCAGTCGTCGTGGATGTTGACCACAGCGGCAAAGGAGCTGCTGGGGCTGCCCCTGGGTGGCCGGAGGGCGCCTGGCCTGCTGCCCACCTCTCTCTCCTGCACGGAGGGCAGCAGACGGCCGGAGACACCCAGACGCTGCCAGCTCGGCTCCCCCTCCAGTTCCGGTCCGCTGGGCTTGGGCTGCTTCTCCCTGGAGGTGTTGCCGCTCTGCTCCCGCAGGACCAGGTCCTGCCTTGCGCCCTGGCGGCCGGGAGAGGCCCTCTTCCTGAACGTGAAGCCCCTGCAAGACAAGAGGCTCAGGCTCTCCCTGCCGCCCGCCCTTCAACCGGCCCGCTCCCTCCGCACCGCCTCTGGCCGTCTTCAGGCGCGGAGGCGCTTCGGGGCGATCCTGCCCAGCCGCCTCCTGCGGGGGAGGCCTGCGGAGGGCCGTCGGCTCCCTCGGCTGGGGCTGCCGGTGCTGGAGCCGGCCAGGACTGTCTCCAGCCCACTCAGCCCCACTGGAGGCAGCCCGGCCCGCCAGTGCCCCGGAGGACGGTACTCACGCGGCGGCCTTGGGCCTGGGCGGCGCCGGCCTCGCCAGGGCGCCGCGGGCCGAGTGGAGCTCCAGCTGCTGCCGCAGGTTGTTCAGAGGCGCGGCTGCGGGAAGGGACGAGCGAGCCGCCGCCATGGCCGCTCCCGCCTTCGCAGCTGCCGCCCGCGCAGCCGCCCGCCTCCCATTGGCCGGGGGGCACGGCACGGAAGTGACGACACCGCCGCTTCCGGGGCCGCTGCGCGCGCGCCTCTGCCCGCCCCTCCCAGCTGGGCTGAGGACGCGTGTCGCTTGTGTGCACGCGCGCATGTTCGCACACGCGTCGCGGGTCGTTCACAGAAGAAGAGCCCCGCCGGGCCGAGGCCCCTCTAGGCCAGCACCCGTCAGACGCCCTGCTCCGGCAGGCCGAGGTCGCCCGCCAGCTTCCCCCGCCAGAAGCTGCACACGCGCCACGGCTCGCCAGTGCGACGGACTCTTCCTCCCACGGTCCGTCCGGCCCCTGAAAGGCGGCCAGGCGGCGTCAGCACTTCCTGTGGCAGGGAGTTCCGCAGACCAGCCGCACGCTGGTCATAAGAACAGCCCCACTGGATCTGGCCATAGGCCCATCTAGTCCAGCTTCCTGTATCTCACAGCGGGCCCCACCAAATGCCCCAGGGAGCACACAAGGCGAGAGAACTGCATCCTGGTGCCCCCCCTTGCATCTGACATAGCCCATTTCTAAAATCAGAAGGTTGCACATACACATCATAGCTTGTAACCCGTAACGGATTCTTCCTCCAGAAACTTGTCCAATCCCCTTTTAAAGGCGTCCAAGCCAGATGCCATCACCACATCCTGTGGCAAGGAGTTCCACAGACCAACCACACGTTGAGTAAAGAAATATTTTCTTTTGTCTGTCCTAACTCTCCCAACATTCAATTTTAGTGGATGTCCCCTGGTTCTGGTATGTGAGAGTGTAAAGAGCATATCTCTATCCACTTCATCCTTCCCATGTATAATTTTGTATGTCTCAATTATGTCTCCCCTCAGATGTCTCTTTTCTAGGCTGAAGAGGCCCAAACACCATAGCCTTTCCTCATAAGGAAGGTGCCCCAGCCCAGTAATAATCTTAGTCGCTCTCTTTGCACCTTTTCCATTTCGAAATGCAGCGACCAGAACTGGACACAATACTCCAGGTGTGGCCTTACCATCGATTTGTACAACGGCATTATAATATTAGCAGTTTTGTTCTCAATACCTTTTCTAATGATCCCAAGCATAGAATTGGCTTTCTTCACTGCTGCCGCGCATTGGGTCGACACTTTCATTGACCTGTCCACCACCACCCCAAGATCTCTCTCCTGATCTGTCACAGACAGCTCAGAACCCATTAGCCTATATGTAAAGTTTTGATTTTTTGCCCCAATGTGCATGACCTTACTGACATTGAAGCGCATCTGCCATTTTGCTGCCTATTCTGCCAGTCAGGAGAGATCCTTCTGGAGCTCCTCACAATCACTTCTGGTCTTCACCACTCAGAAAAGTTTGTTGTCGTCTGCAAACTTAGCCACCTCACTGCTCACCCCTGTCTCCGGGTCATTTATGAAGAGGTTGAAAAGCACCGGTCCCAGGACAGATCCTTGGGGCACACGGCTTTTCACTTCTCTCCATTGTGAAAATTGCCCATTGACACCCACTCTCTGTTTCCTGGTCTTCAACCAGTTCCCAATCCATGAGAGGACCTGTCCTCTAATTCCCTCACTGTGGAGTTTTTTTAGTAGCCTGTTGATCTTTTCAAAAAATTCTATAAGGTTCGTGAGGCAAGACTTACCCTTACAGAAGCCATGCTGATTCTCCCTCAGCAAGGCCTGTTCGTCTATGTCGGGGTGCCCAAACCCTGGCCCTGGGGCCACTTGCGCCCCCGGAGGCCTCTCAATGTGGCCCTCAGGGAGCCCCCAGTCTCCAATGAACCTCTGGCCCTCCAGAGATTTGTTGGAGCCCACACTGGCCCAACACAACTGCTCTCAGCTTGAGGTTGACTGTTCGACCGCTCACATGAGCTGTGGGATGAGGGCTCCCTCCACTGCTTGCTGTTTTACATCTGTGATGCAGTAGCGGCAGCAAAGGAAAGGCCAGTCTTGCTTTGTGCAAGGCCTTTTATAGGCCTTGAGCTATTGCAAGACCTTTATTCATTCATATAAGTTCATCTTTAATATATTCATTTATGTAAACTTACGTAAATTTATTCAAATTTTAGATGTAAATTCATTCTTTTTTCCCCTGGCCCCCGACACAGTGTCAGAGAGACGATGGGGTCTACCTGCCAAAAACTTTGGAAACCCCTGGTCTGTGTTTTGAGATTCTATCTTTGATGAGACATTCCACCATCTTACCTGGTATAGATGTTAGGCTGACCGGCCTATAGTTTCCCAGGTCCCCCCTCTTTCCCTTTTAAAGATAGGTGTGACATTTGCTATCCTCCAGTCTTCTGGCACCGTGGCCGTTTTGAGGGACAAGTTGCATATTTTGGTCAAGGAATATTCTCTTTGCCTGTCCTAATGGCGTAGCTGGAGGGGGCAGAGCACTCAGGCTGGCGATGGGGCGCCCTCAGAAAAGGCCCTGTGCCAGGAGGTGCTGCAGGGCAGGGCCTTCTGCTGGAAGTGCCTGCCTGTCCCTCTGGGAAGCCCTCACAGGGGCTGCAGGCAGTCGGCCTCTGGGTCTCGCTGCTCTGCTCTGCTCCGCCTCCTCAGTTGCTGAGCAGCAAGACCTGCCCTGAAGCCTGCTCAGAGGGCACCAGTCTGCAGAGGAAACCAGGCTCAAAAGGCCTGAATTCCGTCCCGAGACTCTCAGGCACACCCAGAAGCCCTATTTGCCCTGCAGTCAGGGACTGAGATCCCCCCCTCAAGCAAAGTGGGATTCTAAGTTCAAACCCCCCCCCCCATATCTCAAGAGGCAGATTCACAGAGCCCTTCCGCTGGCACGGACTTCCTCTAGAGCAGTGTTTCTCAAACTGTGGGTCAGGACCCACTAGGTGGGTCACAAGACAATTTCAGGTGGGTCCCCATTCATTTCAATATTTTATTTTTTATATATTAGAACAGGGGTATCCACACCCCAGCCTGGGGGCCAGCTGCGGCCCGCAGCCAGTCTCTTTCTGGCCTGCAGCCAACCTCTTGTCTCCTGAAAGCCTCTGGCCCACTCAGCTGAACATGACCTGAACTGTGCTCTGATTGTGTCTGGAGGGTGTTCTGAGGGCCAGAGAGGTGGAATGCATGAGCCCATTCAGTCATTTATTCACTTATCTAAGTTTCATCTCTTATTTATTTATTTAAATTGTATATTTAAATTTTTTTCCGGCCCTCCACACCATGCCAATGTGTGATGCAGCCCTCTGGCCAAAAAGTTTGGAGACCCCTGTATTAGATGATGCTATCATGATATGACTGCATTTGGAGAAATGATACAGACCTGTACTTTTAACAAGCTACTCTGTATGCTCTTTTAACAATGATAGTAAAGGAAACTTACTTCTGGGTAAGTGTGGGTAGGATTGCAGCCTAGGATAGTTAAAAATTTTCCTGCTTGATGATGTCACTTCCGGTCAAGACATCACTTCTGGTGGGCCCCAACAGATTCTCATTCTGTCCCTGTGCTCAATGTGTGAGAACCACTGCTCTAGAGCCATCCGCCTTGGAAGAAGAAACAGTAGGGAGGATGAAATAGCACAGCCATGCCAGGGAGTCCAAGAGGGATGTTTTCTCCCTGAATTGTGATCTTGCATCAAAAGCCTGCTGAGCTGGCACTTTCCTGCTCAGTGACAGGGCTGGTTTCCTCCTCCAGGGCTGACTGCAAACATGCCAGAAGAGTCTGAGGTATCTTGAAGCTGCAGACCTCATCACAAGGTGGGGATTGAGGGGGTGAAGGATTCTGGGTCCTAATCAAGAGATCATAAGACTGGACACCTGGACCCATTTCCTATATTCCAAGAGGAAGATTCAGTAGGTTGCAGCATCCATTTGGGGACTGGCTGGCTGAGGTGTAGGAACTATGTACAGTTTTGGGGAAGAGGAGTGCTTGTCACCACAGGGTGCGGAATGAGGTGGAAGTCCCTTGGGGAGGGCAGCATAGGAGGGAAGGAGCCAGGGTGGCTTAGTAGAGAGACACACCCTCCAACTCAGGATAGGAGAGGGGAAAGGCCCAGGTTAGGAGGATAGAGCAAGCCTGGTATTCCTTACACACTCTGCCACCCTCTCAGGACCACTGACCTCTCCCAGAGAAGCCCCCCCAGAAGTTTTGCACTCAGGACGGTGGTCTCATCACAAAAGCACAAAACTGCCCAAACCCGCCATTGTGCTAAAGCAGAGGAAGATCTGGTGTGGTACCATTTGCACATGTGCAGTGCAGAAGCAGGACCCCTTGGAAGTGCAGCCCAGCCCCCACCCCAGAACTGAAGACACAGTCACTTCCAACTCCCTCCCCCCTGCAGCCCAGGCTATTGTGCACATGCTCCTCTGCCCCACCCTCAGCAGAGAGTTTTTGCAGCCACTGAGTTGCTTGAGTAGAAAGTCTTTTAATGGTCCCTCCAAAATTAGCACCTGAGCTTCAGTCTTACAAAAATAGTCATCTTGAGTGAAAACAGAACTCAGAATTATGCAGCTCTGCAAAGCACAAGTCCATACAACATCTGGTGCACAGTCCCAGTGAGACCCTTACAAAAACAAAGTTCTTCTGAGTGCCACTCCCTGCCCAGGGCTGGCCCAAGACTCAAGACCTGGCAAACACTGGCCCCCACCCCAGGGGTGTGCCAGCTCTGTATCTTCCCCCTCCTCAGTGGTTCGGGCCTCCTCCCTTCCACCTGTTCCTTTCTGTCCCTCTCTGTCTTTTCCAATCCAGGGAATGAAAGGAGGAAGAGAAGCAGTGGAGGCAAGGGGACAGACAGAGATGGGCACCCCTCCATCTGCTGCCTGAGATAACCACTTCAGTTGGCCTGATGGATGGGCCAGCCCTGCCTTGACCTTCCTATCAACAGGGAGAAGACTTTCCAAAGCTGCAGCCCGCCCACGCACGCACGCACCCACCCACCCTGTTTTGATGGGGCAAGCATGTGGTGTGGGGTAAACTTAAGGATACACAGAGACCAAATTAAAATCCAGCTCACTGTTCGTTGCACCAGCTGTGAACAATTTCTCTGGAGCTGGAACCTGTGAAAACTACATAGTACTTTGCAACAGTTGAACACAATGCAAGCCTCTTGCTGCAGACAAGTCATTTCAGAAAACTTTGTGGCAATTATGTGTGAGAAGTGGTTATTTTAAAAGTCCCAAGCTAGCACTCTGATTGATTGATTTAAAAGCAAGTCATTCAGCTATGAAAAGCCGTTACTTATTCAGATTCCTATAACAAAGCAGTGCAACATTTCACAGAAGAAGCCTGCACCAAAGGAGCTGGGCAGGAACTGGCACAGCACCACTTGTGCCAGGGCTTGCTCCTGTCCTTGGGAGCATGGCAGTGGGAGCAACAGGGGGTGGGGGTAAGTGTATGAGATGCCTCAGCCCAAGTCTCCTCCTTGATCCACCCAAGAACCCCACCCAGGATCACACCCAAGGGCCAAGGAATGCTCTTCGCCTCTCCACTGCTCCCATCCACTGTCTTTGGGCAGCACATCTTTAGACTAGAGGGACTGGGAAAGATGCACAGGCAGCCAGACCACACATGTTCTTTCCACGTTCGATATAGAAATACCTGAAAGGGAAAAGAGAGGGCCTCCATTAGTGGAGACCATTTCAGAGGGCCAAACGCTACAGCCAGGCAGGCCCTGGACCGCTTGGACCTTTTCTATTCTCATGTGGTAAGCCAGGCAGAAAATGTGCCAGATGTACCCAGACCTGTGCTGCAGGGAGAAGCCACGTCTCCAAGGCAGGAGCACCTGGAGAAGACCTGGCCCCCTCCATCCACACAAGGCGAGATGACAGGCAGCTCGCAAGCACCTTCTGGATTCCACAGAGCACCCAGATCACGTGGTGACTTAAGCAAACCTTCACTTTTTTTAGTCTGGTTCATTCCACAAAAAACCAGCTCCAAGAGCCACATCTACGTTTTCTGTGGGTGGAATACGAGATGCAACTCTTAGTTTCAGAGGGATGTCAGGGATGTACCACTCCACTCAGAAAGGCTACTGAATGAGCATCAGAGTCCTCCAAGGAGAAGAGACAAAAGACAGAGAAATCCCCTTGGGCTTTACCCATCCATGCCCCAGGAGGGGCCCCAGGAGTTCTTCACAATCCAGTAGGGCACCCCGTTCTCCTCCCCATAGCCGACAGCTAGGACAGCGTGGTTCACCTTGTCTGGTGTGTCTTGACACTTTGTGCTGTGGATGGAAACAAGCAAAGGATTCTGTGCAGTGTCTCCGACAGTGCATGTCCCTCCCCAGCGGCCCACTGATGGCACTAATATGAGGCCAGCAGGTCAAGTGGGATGATCTCCCTCACCCCGTTTCCTGGGTTTCTTCACTCTTGCACCAGAAGCACCAAGCTTAGTGGTGCAAGACTCCACACAGGCATCCACTGGCCCTGGAAGGTGCCTAACTATCCTCAGGCCCCCAACTGGCATGATCTGCATAATCCCTGCAGCAAGAGGCCTGCCAGCAGCCGGCAAGAGCAGACCTGCCTCAGGCAAGTACCCCAGGCACTCAGCCGCACTCCCTTGCCTGGGGGCTCCTGAGCAAGAGCTACTGCCTGGAAGGCTGTGGCTGAAGGGCAACTGCGGGGAAGACCAAGCACAAGGCACCAGGAACTGACCTAATTTCTGTCACTTCTGCAGCCTTCATGCTGTTTATTAGGAGGGGCTTCTGGAAGCCTCCTCAGCAGCCTCTGGGGGCTCTAAAGTATTTCCAGTATAGAAACAAATGGTGCCCCCACCCCTGCTTAACTTCAAAATATTCACCTGGAATAAACTCCCTGTTTGTAGAACATGAAGTCCCCCACCACTTCGAAGGCGAAACTCACTGGGTTGAAGCGTCCCACCGCTTCCACCAGGCCCTGCTCATCGTACTGTAAGGAAACAACCCCAGGTGTCAGTGCGCGTGGCTGGGCGAGGGCCGGGGCTGGGCGAGGGCCAGGTGCTTCAGGCTGTAGTCCAGAGATATGGGAGCCTGGCAGGGAAGCAGGCCTTGGCTCTGAGCACAGTGGCCAAGTCAGTCCCAATGGTCCTCTGCAGGAAGTGGCAGGGGGAGAGCAGCGTGCACAGAACAAGCAGGAGCCTGCCCTTTCAAGGCCCCAACTGGAGGAATGACAGTGGGAGAGACTTGACTGGAGGGAAAAGGAGCCAGGAGCAACAGAGCAAGTAGACCATGAAGCCCAGGCAAGGGAGAACTGCCAATTGCTCAGCCTGGACAGGGAAGAAGCACCCTGCACAAAGAGGGAGGCACTCACCAGTGTGATGTTGACAACGTCTTTGACAAAGGCAATGGCCTTCTGAGGCTGGAAGTGGCAAGTACCATTCTGTGCACAACACAAGGAAACCTCCCTTAGAGTCCACTCTGCGGCAGGGATAGCCAACCCACCTCATGTGGCAAGGGGCAATACCTTGGCACGGTAAGGGTAGCTGTCCTCACCCATGAGCCCTCTGTTATACAAGATGTACTCAAAAGCCTGGCTGGGGAGGCCTCTGGAGAGAAAAACAGCACATGTGCATCCAAGTCACATGCTGGCCAGAGCGGGGGAGAAGCAGTGGGTCAGGTGCCGAGTTGGGATGCAGCACTGGCATGGAGAGCCAGCCCAGGAGAGGAACCTGGGGGGTGGCTCACTTCCATACAAGCCAGTAGCACTCACCCACTACATCCGTGGTTGTTGAAGTCCTGAGCACAGTCGACCAGCTGCTGTTCAGCCTGGGGGGGGGGGGGAAGAAAGAGATCTGAGTAGTTGACTGCCTTTTCCCCAACACACAAGCTCACAAAAAGTGGAGCATGCTTAGGAACTGTCATTCTCACCCCGCACCAGAGAAGGTGCCTCAGGAATACCACAGAATCAGTGAAATCTGAAATGCAGGCATTCAGTGGGAATCTTACCAGGTTCAGGAGCTTTCCTGTTTGAATGGCAATGGCAGACTCCAAGCACCCCGTGGTGGAGAAAGTCCAGCAGCTCCCACAAGGGCCCTTGTTGGGGGGGGGGGGGGAAGAGAAGGAACATGAGAGAGGGAGAAGCTCTTTGTGGACACCTAGAAAAGACAGGAAGAGCCCCATCCCTCTCTGCAAGATGCCCAAGGAAGCAGCCAGCAGGCGCCATCACTGCACAGCAGCCATGCTAGAGGCTCACCCGTTTTAAACCTAGGGAGTCCCAAAGAAAAGTCTTTTCGCATTTGCTCTTTTGCACCGAGCCCAAGGTGACCACGGGACTCATGCCTTACCTGGTTTTTCACAGGCGTCACATAGTTGCCTTTCTTCCGCCAGTCAATGGTGCTGGGAGACAGCCCAGCCCCACTCACAAAGTTGCCCTTTGTGGCCGAGCAGTTCTGCAAGCAGAAACAGAAGTTCCTCCAGGAGCAGGCAGGCAAGCGCCCTCCCGCCCAGACAGACAGGGAGGTCCAAGTGGCAGTGCCAGCACTGGACTGGTCTGGCTGGTGAGGAGACCAGGGCTGCCACAGTTGAGCAGGAGAGAGGGGAGTCCCTAGTTCAGTCCCACTGAGGCCAGCAACTCACCAGCTCCTCTGGAGAATATGAATACTGGCTGGCGCCACGGGGCTGGGGAAAGTTCCAGGGCTGCCAAGGCAGCAAGTCAAGAGGGAGGAGAGCAATTCCACACTGCAGATGATGTGTGACCTGGGCACCCAGGCACTGCGTGTGCAGGAAATTCCCAGCATGCAAGCACTCTGTGCACCAGCAAAGCCATCCAAAATGCCTTGCAGGGACGTTCTTTGCCCATCCCGCAGTCCCTTCAGGCCAAGGTCACGTATGGGCAGCACCTCGAAGAGTACGGAAAGGTACCATCCCCAGAACCCCAAGAGCTATGGAGTTGCAGGAGCAGCAGTGGGCAGGCCGCAGGCTTTCCTCAGTGCTTGAACTACTGGTCATGGTCAGAGGAAAGAGTGAGACTTCCTGGCCCCATCTCACCCCCACTTTGCTGTGGGGAAGGATAAACCATCACTCAGCTGTATGACGTTCCAAGAACCTGGTGTTAGGGAGTGGGCAAGGCTAGGGGGTGGGCAAGGCAGGTGGGGAGTCAGGAGGAGCCAGCTCTGTCAGGATCCCTTCCCAACCTGCCCTCCTCTCACCACTCTGTTTGGAGAGCACATCTCCACCTCTGCCCGGTTCCCACTCAGCCTCATTTTCCGAAGCAAAGACGACCCAGCAATTCAGATCTCATCTGTGCAGGACAGAATCTGGCCCATCCCCCAGTCATGTTCAGGTTGGGGGGACATCTGGCCAGGATGCCATATGGAGATCAGCTCAGTTACCTGGGGCTCCTGCCAGAGATATTTCTTTTGAAACTCAGCAAATGTCATGTCTGCAAACTGGTTCAAGCCCACTGAAAAAAAGGAGTGGGGTCAAGGATAGCAAATACACTGCAAGGCCAACATTTTAAGAGATGTTTAGACTGCAATCCTATACACTCTCTGGAAAGTAAGCCCCACTGAGCACAGTGGGACTTTCTGAGCAGCCACGGACTGGCTTGTGCTATCAGAAGGCCATGCTACTTTGTGGAAGGAGCAGAATTCTTACACTGGAAGGTGTGGTTGCCTGCATTGTGCCTGTCGATCCTTCGCTTGTTTTCCATGAAGACCTGAAGGCGCTGCCAGTACTCCTCCTCCGAGCCATACTGCCTGTTGTTCTGCAAAGCAGAGGAAGAGGCTGCAGCTGCAAAGTGCAGAAGTGAAAGTGCACTGGGTGGCTCGAGAACAGGATGCCCCCCTCCCATGCTGCCTTTCTGCAGAAGTCAGTGCGCTGGCCACACCTGTCTGGCTTCTCAGAGCCTCCTGATCGGAACATCCATTTCCATCTTGCCCTGGAGAGTGGGGGAAGAGCCAATACACAAGGCAAGTCTCCAAAGACCAAGAGGCTATACTGTATCCTTGCTCCTTGCTCACTCTGGTGACTTGCTGCAGGACCTCTTGGGATGTGATGCATTCACAAGCCTCTTCCAGGTGTGCTTTGGCAGGCAGTGGGGACAGAGAGTGCTGGAAAGGCCCCACCCTCCTGTGCAGCAGGCTTTGAGAGTTTTAAGTGGCTTCTTGCTGCTCTCTCCACTACCACTCAGCGAGGCCTCTGACTGGCACACACCATGCAAAGGCCCCATCTCTGCCAGCAGCCTCTTCCTGATGAGGCTGCAGTGCTGTAGCCTTCCCAAGGATCAGAGTCCGCTGATCACACCTAACTCAGTAACCAGCCTGTCCTACAGAGAAGGAAGGAGGCTCTTGCCTTCATCCACAGCTGCCTGCCTCTGGTCATGCAAGCTCCACACAGCAGAAATACATGAAGCAGACATGGGGCCCCTTTGGAAGCAGGCCCTCCCCATCCCAGCAGTGGCTGTTGCTGAGGAAAGGGAGGGCACCAGCAAGGGAGCGCAAGGCCTCTCCCTACTGTCTCCTCCAAGAGCTCCGACCCTCTTGCAGGCCCACCAGGGAAGTCCCTCTGAATTCAGCAGAGGCTGAGGAGGAGCTGGGGACTTCCAGACTGGGGAAGTGAGAGTTTCACAAATTGTGGGCTGCCCAAAGGGAAGTGGCCTTTCGAAGTGAGCAGCAGGGCTTTTTACCTGAGACATCCATGTCTTAAAAAGCAACTCATCTGGAGGAGGGAGACAAACAAAAGACAGACTATGAGATTTAGAGCAACTATTCTGTGCAATACCAGAGTTTCAGTTCTCCCCCCCCCCCCCGGGGTTTGGCCAGTTCACACACTGGGGAAGGCGGGGGGGGGGGAGGGATTTTATTCCAGTCATGCAGACTTTTCATGAGTGCCCCTTTCTGACAGAGTATTCATTGGGCAAAATCCTTGCACTCAGCGGTCTAACTCAGCACTGAGCACCTCTGCATCGTTTAAATCAGGGGACCAGTTTCAAGACTGTTGGGGGGGGGGTTGCATTCTCAGTACTGGCACGTCTTTATTTAAAATATTTGTACCCCCTCCCCCTCCTGCAAGGAAGCTCACAATATGTTCACTTATGTAGGGAGCTGCAGCCCAAGTGGAGGCTTATAGAAAAAATAAAGCGAAACCTACGACCCCCCCCCCCCAGTCCTCTAGCTGCAGCCTCCCTTCGCTCCTCCAGTGTCCACCCCTGGAGATCTTTTCTGGCGGGGGGAGATCAGCTCCCGCGGCTGCTCCGTTCTCTGGCCAGCCGGGGTGCGGTCGGATCCTGCGAGGAGACCCTGGGCTGCCACCACGCGGTTCCCTGGATGTGCTCAGTCCGTGCCGCGGAGCTCCTGGCCGGGAGGCGGGCGCAGCGTGGCAGCCGCTCGTGCGCCAAGGGCTGCGGAGCCTAGAAGGGCGACTGCCGCTCCCCCGCCCCGCTTGCAGCCTGCGTTAGAGCGCAGCCCGCGTACGTCTACTCAGAAGTAAGCCCATTAAAGTCAATGGGCCTTACTCCCAGAAAAGTGTTGATAGGATTGTAGCCTCGACCCCTGCAGCCAGCCGCCCTTTCCGACGGGGCGGCATTTCCCACGGAGGTCCGAGGAGGGGGCGCTGCTCGGGCACTCCACATCCCCGGCCGTGTACGGGAAAGAACCCCGCCGCGGAGCGCCCCGGGCGGCCGGGGCGGCCCTGCGCAGCCTCCACGGGGGCGGGGCTGCGGGGACAGCCGAGCTAGGACGCGGCTCCTCGCAGCTCCGCGTACCGGCCCCCCGTCTGCAGGCAGCAGCTGGCCCCGCAGGCGGCTGGAAGGACTCTGCCCCGGGCGGCCATGGCGGGGACGGCGCTGCCCCTACGGGGAAGCGGCGCCGGAGGTGGGAGCCCGCGGGATCAGGGCACCCGGAGGGCGGCAGCACCCAGCAGGGCCCCACCCCCGAGAGGCAGGCAGGCAGGCAGGCAGGGCCCGCAGCCCCTCCGCGCGCGGCACCCACCTCGGGCGCCGCCCAGGCACAGCCCCGGCGCGGAGCAGATCCCCAGCAGCAGCAGCAGCAGCGGCGGCGGCGCCCGCATCCTGCCCGACTCCTGCGAGTGAGAGGACGGGGTCGGGCCAGGGCAGCCTGGAGGCCTCGCCCCTGCTGGGAGGCGGTCAGGCCCGGCCTGTGCGCCCGCGCCCCGCCCCTGCTCCGGGCGGGCTCTGCGGAGGCCGGCTGGGTTGGCTTTGCGCTTCTCCGGCGCGCCGAGCGGGGCAGAGGCGCACGTGGGGAGCCGCAGCCAGGCGCCGCCCGGCTTCCCTTGACGCGGGGGCGCCCACAGGCGCGTCTCCGGGCTGTTGCCCGAATGGCGGGCGCGCTTGGACGAGCAGAGGCGCAGAGGGTGCGGAAGCCCAGCCTGCCGTCAAGGCTCTGAGCGAGCGGCTCAGCCTCGCTAGATCAGGCCACAGGCCCATCTAGGCCAGCTTCCTGTATCTCACAGCCGCCCACCAAACGCCCCAGGGAGCTCACCAGATAACAAGAGACCTCATCCTGGTGCCCTCCCTTGCATCTGACATATGGGAGGCAGCCCCTGCCTGCCCGCAGCCCGGGCGTCCCCTCCTCCGCACTCAGCCTCTTGACGCGCCAGTCCCCTGCTCAGCACTTCTGCTGGTGGGACTGCAAGAGGCCCCCTTGCCCAGCCTGTGCCATCCAGACCCGTCCAGACTTCTGCGTGGGGCACAGGCCAGAGACGCTGCGTGGCCCTGAGACGGAAGAGCTTTATTCGCAAGAGTCGCGGGAAACATCAATTTGTACAAAACTGGGTGTGCCTCTTCCCCGCCGGAGGCGCCCCCCAGTCCTCGCGCTCTTCCAGGCGCCGCACCTTCGGGGCTGGGCAGTGTCAAAATACACGCGCTATTCACAGAAGCAGCACTGGCCACACCGCCATCTTCCTGCTCAGTGCCTGGCAGGCCGGTTACAGTCCCTGAAGGAAACACACGGTCGGAGCCCCCCCCAAGTATACGTCACATTACAAAGTGTCACTAGGTCTACAGACAGAGCAGAGATCGACAAGTCTCCCTGGGAGGGGGCGAGATGGAGGCAGGGGCCAAGTAGTGGTCCCCTTCCCCTCAGGCTAGCCCAAGGCAGAGTGTTCGGCTGGCCTCCCCCCTCACGGTCCCATCTCACCCCACGCATGGGGCCCCTGGCCTGGCACCCCCGGCACCAGCGACTTGTCTAGACGGCCCCTTAGCTGAGAAGAACAGCGGTCACTGCCCCTGGAGCACCTGGCCTGTTGCCCTCAAGGCCGCCTCTGTGCCTCCTGCTTCTCATGGACTGCTGCGCTCCTGGAGGGACTGCTTCCATGCACAGGCTGTGGGGCAGAGTCTCTGGGCAGTTGAGCACTGACTCCCTGTGGCAAGACTCCCCCTGCAGGCACCCTGCAGGTGTGCTAGGGGAGCATGACGGGTGTTTCTGCCACCTCCAAACTTGCTTTTCCTTTTCAACCAGTGGTGTTGGGGTCAAGCGGCAGCAGACCACAGCGGCCTGGCGCGGAGCACTGGTCTGGGTGTGTGTTTGCCAGAGCTGGCCAGGCTGCAGAGCCCAAGAAGAGCCATCACTGCTCCTCAGGTGTGAGGTGGGGGGGGCGCTCTCCATGCGACTTCACACCACCAGGGCTCATGAGGTCTCCTCCTGCCATCCCGTCCATCCCACCCTCCTCCCGGCAAAGAACAACAAAGAGAAAACAGCTTCATAGAGACCAGGACTGCGTCGGCAGCCAGCGGGGCCCATGCCAGGCTGACTCCTGGGGTGATGCACGGACTGCGTGGGAAGGACAAGAAGGGGGTGGGCGTAGGGGCGGTTTCTTGAAGAAGCACAGACTAGGAAGTCAGCCAGATTCCCAGAAAAACAGAGAGCTGCTATGTACAGTATGGGGTCAAGGTCTACAGGGGAAGGGTCCAGAGGCGGCTTCAGTGATGGCTCAAGTGGGCAGCTTTGGTTCCATCTGGAGGGATGCATTGTACAGATCCTCCTCATCCATCACGGAGGACTGGTCAAGAAGGTAGCGAGTGACCTGGAAGAGAAGCACAGGTGGCAGAGAAACTGCTGGCAGCCTTCCCCCCCTCCCGAGTTCAGGCACTTCCTGCTGAGGACCACTGAGCTATCCAGCCACAGGTGGTCTGCTCTGGGTGGCAGCAGTGGTGCAGAGTCTGTCCCACCATCTGCTATGTGAGGCTACAGAGCTAGAGGTGCTGTTGGGGGTGGAGCCTGGGCCTTCCAGCTGGCAAGACAGCTATCCTGCCTCCTGCCTGTGCCCTCACTGGTTCAAGAGCACATGTGCGCAAGGGTGGGACTTCTGCCACCTGAAGTGTTCTCCTTTGTGGCTCTGCTGAGGTTCTCATCTAGCTCCCTCCAGTCCTGTGACCTGCCTCTGGAGGATGTCAGACCAGTGCCCTTTGGCCCAGTCCAGTGGAGCAGAGTCCGGCAGCGAGGAGGCTCACCTTGGCCTGGTGCTCTATTTTGTAGGCAGTTTGCTGGAACTGTCGGATCTCTCGGATGATGTGGGAGATCTGTGGGGAGAGGCGAGAAAGCAGTGCTTGTATCCTGGAGACCCCTTCAGGAAGGGAAGGGCCAGGCGTTTGGCATCCTGGCGCCTGTATCAGGCTGGTTGGCAGCTGTTGAGGCTCGCCAGTTGCCCCTTGCAGGTGGTCCATTCATGATGCCCACAAGGGGGCCCTGCTGGGAATAGAGAACTCACCATCCGCATTTTGGAGAAGTTGACGAGTCCATCCTCCGTGTAATTTGGGGTGCCCTCCTCAATGAACGCCAGGTCTGTGAGATACATCCCAAGGTAAGGGACACAGGGGGGGTCGCAGCTGACAGGAGGAACAGAGGAAAAATCCATCACGGGTTACAAGCCATGATGTGTAATGTGCAACCTCCTGATTTTAGAAGTGGGCTGCATCAGAATGCCAGATGCAGGGGAGGGCACCAGGATGCAGGTCTCTTGCTGTCTCCTGTGCTCCCTGAGGCATTTGGTGGGCTGCTGTGATAGCAACTGTTACCCTGCACATGCCCGATCTTGTCTGATCTTGGAAGCTAAGCAGGGTCAAGCCTGGTTAGTACTTAGATGGGAGACCGCCTAGGAATACCGGGTGCTGTAAGCTTATACCATAGTCTTTTGAGACTGAAGGTTGCCAATCATTGTGAGATGCAGGAAGCTGGACTAGATGGGCCTGTGGCCAGATCCAGCGGGGCTGTTCTTATTATTATTAACAGTATTTATATACTGCTTTTCAACAAAAAGTTCAGAAAGCTGTTTACAGAAAAAAATCGAATAACTAATGGCTAATCAAATAACTAATAACATGTTCTTATGTAAGAGGCCCAGTAGAGTTGAATGGAGGGGTGGACTCAGGCCTCCATGCTAGGGTTGAGGTGCTTCCTTTCTGGAAAGGGGAACCCTTCTGGTTCTGGAAAGCTGGCATTACTAGGGCACCTTCGCAAACACTCCCCTCCCCACATGGCAGTGAATGGGCACCATGGAACAAAGCCTCCCCCCCCCTCCTTTGGACCAGTCCCAGCACTTTTCCTTGCAAGCCACTCACAGGCTCAGCCTGCAGCCAGGCAAGGCATTCCCTGGTGTACAGTGTGTTTGCTATTTTGCCTGGGGTGCGAAGCCCTTGGTCCCTTGTCACCCATATTTGGATGGCACTCTGGAGCCACCCAGAGTCTCCCAGTGCAAGGCATGCCCTTCCTTCCTGAAGCACATTTTGGAGCGGTCCAGCTGGCTTTCCTCTTGCTCAGCAGGCAGGTGCAAAGTTCCCTGGGGCTGGAGGAAGGCTGCTAATTAGCTGTGCAGCACTCCTGCCCTGCAGAGCCTGCCTGCCAAGAGCAGCAGTTGCCCTGGAACAGCAGCTGCTGAATGGAAGGCACTTACTTCTTGAGGGCCTCCCTTAGGTTCTTAAACCGACCCTCTGAAGACACCAGCCGCTGCAGCTTGTCAATCAGAGCTTTTGTCTGGAAGGAAGGAGGCAATTTTCCTAATCAGAGGCAGAGAGTCCACAGTGCGGTTATACTGAAGAAGAAGGGGGGGGCACACCTGACTGTGTGTTTGGGGGTGGGGGTGGGGAGAGCCTGCCTTTCACAGCCTAGCAGGCACCTTGGTCAACAGGGCAGGTCTAGCCAGGCCAAAACTGGCTCGAAGTGGCTTGATTCAGGAGGCAAGGGAAGGCAGAATGTGAGCCGCTGTGAGAGCCCAAGCAAGTCTTTTGGGTGGAGGCATCCCAGGGCATGGCAGCTCCAGGCCAGACTACTGGGGGTGGGGGCACTGGCTTGGCCTTGCGTGCAGAATGGCTCTGGCCCAGTCCCCAGCAATCTCTTGGGCAGGGCAAAGGCAAAGCCATGGTCAGGCTCCACAGAAGCTGTCTGGGCACCTGTTGGAGCTGGTCTGGTTGTTCTTGCCAGGACTGAGGATGGGGAGCCATGAGAATGCCCTGGGCCAGGCTGGCACTGCGCAGACCATCACCTTTCAGAAGGCGTTTGACACGGTCCCTCACCAAAGGCTACTGAAAAAACTCCACAGTCGGAATTAGAGGACAGGTCCTCTCATGGATTGAGAACTGGTTGGAGGCCAGGAAGCAGAGAGTGGGTGTCAATGGGCAATTTTCACAATGGAGAGAGGTGAAAAGCGGTGTGCCCCAAGGATCTGTCCTGGGACTGGTGCTTTTCAACCTCTTCATAAATGACCTGGAGACAGGGTTGAGCAGTGAGGTTGCAAAGTTTGTGGATGACACCAAACTTTTCTGAGTGGTGAAGACCAGAAGGGATTGTGAGAAGCTCCAGAAAGATCTCTCCAGACTGGCAGAATGGGCAGATGCGCTTCAATGTCAGTAAGTGTAAACCCGCCAACCATATTAAATATCTATCTGGCCTTTCCTCCAAAGAGCTCAGAAGAGCACACCAGGCTCATTCTTGTGTGCCCTTCTGAGCTCTTTGGAGGATGGGCCAGATGGAGGTTTAAAAATATTTTAAAAGCCTCTAAACACATTTGTAAAACAATCAATGCAGCATCAGCACATAAAACAAAGCCTCTCCCCAAAATGAGATCTGGAGCAGGGCTTCATCAAGGAATTCAGGATCTCTCCAGACTGGCAGAATGGGCAGCAAAATGGCAGATGCGCTTCAATGTCAGTAAGTGTAAAGTCATGCACATTGGGGCAAAAAATCAAAACTTTAGATATAGGCTGATGGGTTCTGAGCTGTCTGTGACAGATCAGGAGAGAGATCTTGGGGTGGTGGTGGACAGGCCGATGAAAGTGTCGACCCAATGTGCGGCGGCAGTGAAGAAGGTCAATTCTAGGCCTGGGATCATTAGGAAGGGTATTGAGAACAAAACGGCTAGTATTATAATGCCGTTGTACAAATCTATGGTAAGGCCACACCTGGAGTATTGTGTCCAGTTCTGGTCGCCGCATCTCAAAAAAACCATAGTGGAAATGGTAAAGGTGCAAAAGAGAGCGACTAAGATGATTACTGGGCTGGGGCACCTTCCTTATGAGAAAAGTCTACGGCGTTTGGGCCTCTTCAGCCTAGAAAAGAGGCACCTGAGGGGGGACATGATTGAGACATACAAAATTATGCAGGGGATGGACAGAATGGATAGGGAGATGCTCTTTACACTCTCACATAATGCCAGAACCAGGGGACATCCACTAAAATTGAGTGTTGGGCGGGTTAGGACAGACAAAAGAAAATATTTCTTTACTCAGCGTGTGGTCGGTCTGTGGAACTCCTTGCCACAGGATGTGGTGATGGCGTCTAGCCTAGACGCCTTTAAAAGGGGATTGGACAAGTTTCTGGAGGAAAAATCCATTATGGGGTACAAGCCATGATGTGTACGCGCAACCTCCTGATTTTAGAAATGGGCTATGTCAGAATGCCAGACGCAAGGGAGCTCACCAGGATGAGGTCTCTTGTTATCTGGTGTGCTCCCTGGGGCATTTGGTGGGCCGCTGTGAGATACAGGAGGCTGGACTGGATGGGCCTATGGCCTGATCCAGTGGGGCTGTTCTTATGTTCTTATGACCCCTCCAGCTACAGATTCTTCTGGGGGCAGCTGAGGAGGGACAGCCCTGAACATCCAGAGCAGTGTGGCGGAGGTCCAGGAAGCTGCACCTCCTGCTTGCTGATGGTTGGCTATGACTCTGCTCCCATGGAGCAGGGTGGGGGAGGGGTCACCTAGCTCCGCTGCCAAGTGGTGGCTCCCCTAGCCATGGTGTACACAGGCAATGACTTCTGGGGCCTTCCGGCTGCACCCCTTTGCCAACTCCTGCAGGTGGTTCACAGTTTCTGCCAGAGGGAAGGGGGCTGCTGTTCCAGGCCATAGCACGTCCTGCCCCCAGCAGTTCCAAAATCACTACCGCACCCTTAGTCCACTCTGGGGTGCTGCCTTAGCCCAGAGCACACACACCTGCTTGGACACCTTCAGCCAGGTCTTCTTCAGGCGGAAGATGGCGCTACGGTTGAAGGCCGAGGTGATCTCCAAGACGGCGTTGTAGTTGTGCAGGCAGCGACAGATGTCAGCCACAGCCACCCACTTCTCAATGGCGCTGGCCCTCACTGCGATGTCCTCGTTGCGGAGGATTTCAGAGGCGATTAGGTTGCTGATCTGGGGGGTGGTGGTGGTGGAAAAGCAACAGGTCAAGGGAGATGCCTCCTTGTCCAGCTTACAGTGATCATTTTGTACCTGGCTGCAACATGAGGGAGGAAGAAGGGGACGAAGGAGGCCTGCATCCTGGGGTCCTGAGGGACAGGGACTCTGGGCTGCCCATGGACCGTTTCCAGCAGGGAAGAGCACAGGGGCCCCTTCCCAGGTAGAGGCCCAAAGACCTGACTGCAGGCAGCCCACAGCCTGAATCCCAAGAATTGCTCTCCATCACCACATCTCCCTCCTAAAGGACCAAAAGGGGCTGTGCGACATGCAGCAGGACGGAAGGAGAACCAGAGAAGAGCTAAGACAACACAGCCCCTTCTCCTCTCTTCAGGTCTCTGGCTATCCCAGGGGTCTCCTCCCAGCCACTTTCTGGGTCTCTGTGGGGAGACGTGCCTTTGGAGCAGTTGCAACATACAAACCCACTCAAGGCTCCAGGGGAGATCTCTGAGCAGCAACGCCATCTGGGCAGGCCTCTCCTGGAAGACCCTTGCAGATGGTGGGCAGGGGAAGCAGCTCTCTCCTGAGTCAGACCAGGAGGGCCCAGCAGCATCTCCCCTAACTACAGCTGCTCTCCAGGGCTTCAGATGGGGAAGGGGCTTTCCCGCTCTCCCTGAAACTGCTGTCAGACACAGAGTCTATTGGAAAGCAAAGTGTCTGCATGACACTGCATGCAAAGCAAGTGTCGAGCTGCGGGCCCTTTCCCAAATAGGAAATACTAAATTCCGGCATAATAATTGAATCTCTGCAAGGTTTGTTCCAAAGGCATCTTAGTGGTGGGACGGGGGGCACGTAACAGTCATTAGCACCTGACTCATGCCCCTTGACAACTGGAAGCTGCCCCCCCCCAGCCTAGGTCTGCGGGGACCAGACTCACATCATTGAAATGCTTGGTGTTCTTCATGATGTATGGAGTCTTCTCATTCTTTTCTACCTTCATCCACCCTTGCCCAAAAAACTCTCTGTAAAGGAGAAGAGTCAGGATCAGGTCAGCCCAGGCCTGCCTGGAGTCACCAGGAAGCCTTCCTGTCCGGCCCTGCACAAGAGAGGCAGGAGGCGCTTCCATGTTAGCCAAGTCTTCTGCCACATGAGGCCTGGGGGACCACCAGGCCAGATATGTTCATTCCCACAGCTACAGGGCATGAAGGGGCTGGGCAGGAGTGAAGAAAACTCTGCATGCTCAGGTGTGCACCTTTCTCTGTGAGAAGCTGCAAGTCAGGGGTGGCAGAGGCAGAGAAGGAGGAGGTGTGTCATATACAGCAGGTCATCAGATAATCATGACATTGACTGCAAATGCCTCCCCACTTCTAGGGTCCTCCACTCCACCCTGCTCAAGAAACACAGTGCCCTGGCTAGAAGGGCTCCCCAGGGAGGTCAGCTTCCCCTCCCATCACAGTCCCTGTTGAGAAGGTGCTGAAAAGCAGGGAGGCTGCTGCTTCCTGAATGTCTCCAGCTGTGCCTGACCCCACTTTTGCTTCCCATTGTCCATGTCAGACACCTGGTTTCCCCTTGAACCAGCTGTTTTCTTGTTTACCAGTGAAGAGGAGCCAGGGGGAGATCAGCTGCCCCCTGCCTCCCCCAGCAGAGCCCCCTTCCCACTGGCTGTTTGCAGTGTCCCTTTTCAGCTTGTGAGTGAGCCCTTTCAGAACAGAGAGCCCACCTATTGCTAGACAGGCTGCCTTCTGAACTCCTGTGTTGAAAAGCAGCAGACACCGATTTTGCAATTAATATGAACAAGGAAAACTTGCCAAATGACTTTGGGTGGAGAGGTGAAGCCGCCAGCAGCAGGCCTGCCTGCAGGGGGAGGAGGGGCTGAGCAGAGGCCTCCTTACTCACTCGTAGGGGATCTTCTTGAAGACCAGGTGATCCAGCAACGTCAGCTGCTCAGCAATCTCCAGAGCAGAGTGGTTTTCAAAGGGTTCTGCCTTGGCTTCCTCGGCCTGGAGAGAGGAAAGGCCATGTGTACCTGCCTGCTGGCCTGCAGGCGCTGCAGCCCGTTCTGCTGCTGGGGAGAGCCTTGGTGGACAGGCGTGTTGTGTGCACCTGAGCCTGGGTCAGGCTGCAGCCCGGCGGCACATGGGGATGGGAGGCTATGAAAGCCAGTAGCACCCCAGTGGGCATCGCCCTGCAGTATTCACTGGGGGGCTCAACTGAGCGCTGCAGGTTGTCGTGCAGCAGCCGAGACTCCACAAGGGGCCGAGCAGGAGAACTTGTGCCTGACTGGCAGCCTTTCTCCCCTTCAGCTGGGGCAGCAATGGCGCCTTTCCTGGAGAGGATCCTGGACAAGGCTCAGACTTGGTGGCTTCCAGGCATTCTTGACAGGGCTGCTGGGAAGCCTCAGCCAGTGCCTGGGCTGCTGTGGGCATCAGAAGAATGCTAGCCCAACTCTGCTCCACTTCTGGGCACCATTCAGATGAAAGGGAGACACGCACCCTGTCAGGGGATAAGTGGGCCATTTTCTCCCTGCCTAGGGAAGAGGGGGCTGGAACTGGCTGGCTGCAGCTCACACAACCTCTGCAGCGTGTGGGACTCAAGAACCAGCAAGCCAGGCAGGGCAGTGGGGCTGGCGGGGCTTGGAGGGCTGGCTTCTCTCTTCCCGCAGTGACTGCGACACCTCAGACGAGTCCCCCGCCAAATTCACAGGGTTGCCAACCTGTCAGGCCAGATGAGCTCCTCATAGCATCTGGCCTTCGCAGGCCTGCACCCCTTGGGCCTCATGCAGCCAAGCAAGCGCCCTGCATTTGCTGCTCCCCTGCTTGCTAGCCTGCTTGCACAGACGGTATCCACAAACCCTCATCCCCTCCGGTGCATCCTGCCCTGTGCAGAACAGCTGCTCTCCCCTTGGCAGGGGCTTCCAGCAGTGGTGCCTGCCTTGGCTTCCTTGGAGCAACAAAAGGGGCTCCAAATGAGGAAAGGGTGGGGGAAGCCCTCATCCAGCCTCTAACTGTGGTTTGCCTGAGGGAGACTGGAAGTGGGGAGGGGCATTACCGTCCGCAGGATCTCTTCCAGTGTGATCTGGTTGTCTCCAGGGTCTTCCTGAGACAAAGTTCTGGGGTATGGAAAAAGACAAGGTGGTCAGCATTGGGGCATGGAGAGGCAAAAGGAAGGCTGAGCAACTGGTGCCCCTGACTGGGAAGGGCAGGTGGGAGGGTTCCTCTGGTCCTGCACAGGGGAGCCCAGCCACAGTGGGGGAGTCCCAGAGGCCCACACTTGGCAGTGTTTGCCTGGGGAGTGGGCTCTCCAGCCCCACCCGCCTTCAGGAAGCGGGTCAGCAACAGAGCCCTGGGCAGCCTGGCCCATCCTCTTCCAGGGGCTCACAGGAGTGTCGCCCAAGCGAGTGGCTTCTCTCTGCCTGTCCAGGCTGCAGCAGTGGCTCCTGGGTCCACAGATAAGGGCCCCATGGTCTATGCTGAGGACGGGACTTTCACTGTGTTGGTGGCTATGGTGGGGTGGGCGTGGCAAGCAACCTGGTCCCAGACCTCAGGGCACTACATGTGCCACTGACTGCGGGGGAGGGGCTTTACGTCATGCCCAGGGAACGACTTGCCTGGTGATGTTGGCAGCTGCTTTCCTCTCCTGAGTCAGAAGTTCCGGGTCATGGATCACTTCCTCCAGGAAGGTGATTGCTTTGTACTTCAGCTCATCGTTGCTTTCAAAATCCTGTCGAAAAGCAAACAGACCCTGTTGGCAGCAGTGGTGAGAAAAAGCCATGTGTGGACAAGGCAATATTTCCAGGAGCTGGAGTCAGGTTTGGAGCCCCCCCCCCCAACCTTTCCAGTAATCCAGCAGTTCTCAAACGTCTGACCTCTGCAACCCACTTCATAGCCCATGGTGGGTCACAGGCTAGTGCTGGCTATCGTGCCACAAGGCATTATGGGGTGCGACCCGAAAGTTGCACCATTGCAACCCAATTCAATGACCACATTACTGTGACAGAAGCCTCACAGAAGTAGTTATATGTGCAAATGTGGGTTGGGACACAACCTGATTTTTGGTGGATTGCAGGCCTGCTGTGACCAGGAAGCCGCAGGGCATACCAGGGTGTGATGTGTGGCCAATGGCCCACAGCTCGAAAAATGCTGAAGTCTGAAAGACCGTGAACAGTCTGACATTTTAATGAAAAGGAACCAGCAGGGGGAGCAAGAATGTGATGGCTGCTATTAATAACAATAATGACAGTATTTATTTCCCGCTTTTCAACAAAAAGTTCACAAAGCAGTTTACAGAGAAAATCAAATAACTCATGCCTCCCTCTCCCAAAAGGGCTCACAATCACAAAAAAGATGCAAAAGAACACCAGCAGGCAGCCACTTGAAAAGACACTGCTGGGGTGACTTTATGCGCAACCTCCTGATTTTAGGAATGGGTTAAGTCAGAATGCCAGATGTAGGGGAGAGCACCAGGACGAGGTCTCTTGTTATCTGGTGTGCTCCCTGGGGCATTTGGTGGGCCGCTGTGAGATACAGGAAGCTGGACTAGATGGGCCTATGGCCTGATCCAGTGGGGCTGTTCTTATGTTCTTATGTTCTTATGAGGAGGGATCTCCCCCTGCTAAATAAAAGAGGAGCACCCATTTGAAAAAGTGCTTCTTACCCAGTTATCAGGGGAGTTTGGCTAACTTGAGGCAAGTCAGTGGGGGCCCAATCCTATCCAACTTTCCAGCTCTGGTGTAGCCACAATGCAAAGGAAACATGTTCCCATACCTTGAGAAGGCCCCAGTGACCGCCCCTCCACCACAGGATGCAGTGCACACCTCACTGGCACAACTGCACCAGCACTGGAAAATTGGATAGGATTGGGTGCTGGGTTTCCTTGAAAGGACCCCCCCCCCTTTGCTGTCCCCTCCGAACCAAACGCTAGAGACTTGCTTCCTGCTCTTTGACAGCCTGGCCTGCCAGAGGACATCTTCCCCAGCTTGTCCAGGGCATCCTGTGTAAAAAGGATGGAAAAGCTGGAGGAGGAGTTGGACATGATTTCACAGAGAGCATTTCCTTGGCCACCTTTCCTTGGCTGCAGGCTGCTGACATCACAGAGCTGAACAGAAAGCCAGAATTGGAGAAAAAGCAACAGTGGCCCCGCCAAAATGTGTTGTCAGGCCCAGAAGGAGTGGCTGGAGGAGGGAGGTCGATGTGGGCCCAGGGTGCTCTTCACCCCCTCCACCTGTGGCCTCTTGGTGCTTGGGGTGGCCTCCCAAGCATCTGTGCATGGGTCGTGTGGCACCAAGAAGCAGAGGGGGGAAGCAGAGCAGCTCCCTCAGACACTGCCAATCCAGCTGCAGACCCAGTGGGAATGTCCTCAGAACACTCCTCTGGGTTGCAAAACATCTCCACCCCACCCCCCACCCCTACTCAGCTGGGCTGTAGCGGGAAAAGGGCCTTCATGACATGACGAGCTGCCTCGCACTGGCTCTGCAATCCTGTGGCTCTTGGGGGGAGGCCGTGACCCTGGAGCCAGGCTGCAGGATGCACCAGCCACCCAAATGCTTTGTGGAACCAAGGAAACTGTGGGCACCCTGAGAACTGAGCCCCAGCACCCCCTGCTACTGCAAGGGATTCTGGGGAGGGCAACGAGTCATGCAGAATACCACGGTCCAAGTCAGCCCACCATGGAGCCCCAGCTGCTAGGAAGCGACAGCAGGGGAGGCATTGCTCTCGAGGCCCATTTGTGGGCTTCTCTGAGACCCCCGAGTGGCCTCTGTGGGAAGATGTAGGACAGTGAACCAGAGAACTGATCCAGTAGGACCCATGGCTCTTGCAGGGCAGCCCAATGCTTGGAGCAAAGGAAGGCAAGACCAGTAGGCCTAGGCAACCCAGCACTTCCCCGCCCAGCAGCAGTACCTGGGAGTGCTTGGAGACCCAATGCCTCAGGACATTGAGCACACGGTTGGTGGCAGCCCTCCTGATCACAAACTCTTTGTCGCCGTTCCTCTGGTCAGGGGGAAATCCTGCAAAGAGGAGGAAGTGCAGCTGAGGCCAGGGCTGTCACCGGACTCCTTCCATGCATGAGCCAGGCAAGGGGACTCCTTCTACCCCCCCCCCAGACCAGGGGGATGGGGTCTGTGCAGGCGTGCTGCCAATGTGCCCCAAGCCTGTGGGATTCTGGAGGCCTTGTGCCCTGCTTCAGTCACAGAGCAAGCCTGGCTTGCCTCACTGCAAGTGCCTGAGCTGCCCATACTCAGGGCTAGGCCCAGGTCTCCTGACCCCCCGAGGGCCCTGTCATGAATAAGTACATGTTAGGCCTAGGTTGGCATGTGAAGCCTGAACCAAACTAAGACAGTGTAACTGAGAAGTTGCTAGCAGTTCCTAGCTGCAGGAATGTGAGTAAATAAAATGATTTGTTGTCTCTCCTTTGCTGGCCAGGAAGGACAGGTAACAAGAATTACAACCCATTGGAATGTCTAGCACTTTAGTAGACAGAGAGGCGCCTTATCAAGAGGGATTGAGTGCAGCTGTGGATGTTCAGTTGGGAGGGGTAAGAACTATGAGGGGTTAGCAACCAGGCCAACTTCAAGAAGGTTCTGTTCCTCAAGGGTTCTGATTGGACAGTCTAAATAAGTATGAAGTCACCTCAGTACTATTAGCATAAGAAGTATAATAATGAGTGCCCAGGGGGTGTGTGGGGCCTTCTTGGACAGAGTTTTGGGTGCAACATCCTGCACGCGAGTGAGCTCCATTGTCCATCATGGGCACCTGGCCTCATAGGTAGCTAAGAGATCTACAAGAGTAACTGACCCAGGTGAGAGATAAGTATTAATAGAGATGGCCAGCTAGCTTTATTATTTGATTGCTGATATGTTTCCTAGATGTTTATGCCTCTAGCATTTGCTGCCTTGTGTAACCTTATGTACTTAATAAACCAAAATATCTTTTACTAAGTTGTTTCATTGCCTGTTGGGGACAAAGGTTCAGAATCCTGCCTAGCCGTTCAGCAAGCTACCAAGTGCTCACTGAGGTCTAGTAACTTGAGGACTGAGGCTTTAATTGGAGAAAGAGCTCAGTACCTGCAAGGGATAGAATTAAGCCTAGAGGGTCTCAGTGTCCCCAGACTGAGGCACTGGCACGTACAGGGTGGTGGCAGTACTACTGGGCAAGGGGCCTTGAGGGCTTTAGGGTTCAAAAACCAAGAACCCAGAGCACCCCAAACCCCCCTTTGTTTATGACAGGCTCTCACAGAGTTCCTCCCCAACCTGGAAATGCACCAGCCCCTACTGCTTCTGGCCCCTGAACTGAACAAAGAGGAGGGGAGTGGAACAAAAGAGGGAGGAGAGGGGGATGAACTGGCACATCAGAAGTACCCCACCTCTGGACTTCTGATTGGGCCCCCCAGTTCCTTGTCCAAGCCAGGGAGCAGGAGGGGGAGAGGTAGGAGAGGCGTAGCACTGGTGTGTGGGGTGAGGGAGGAGGGCCCCTCCTGACCTCCTGCCTCCCATGATGGACCCTGTGCCACCTGTCCATTTGCACACCAGGATGCTGGAGCCCCTTCCCTGCAAGCCAGCAGCATGGGGGTTTCTGGGTTTAGGGGGAAATGTGATGGGAGAACATGGCAGAAGTTTGGAAAATGATGCCTGGTGTGAAGAAAGGAGAGAGAGAGAAGAATTTTCTCCTTTTTGCATAAGGCTAAGAATCGACCAGCTCTATCAACAGACAGTAAAGTCAGGACAAACAGAAGAAAGGATTTGGTCACACAATGATCTGTGCTGTTCACTGCCATGTGAAGATGCCCCTAAGATCAGACGACTTTGACAGGGGACACATTCACCATAGAGAAGTCCATCAATGCCTGCCAGTCACGATAGTCCTCTGGAACCTCCAGGCTCAGGGCACCTCTGAAACAGCG
Source organism: Tiliqua scincoides (assembly GCF_035046505.1). Taxonomy (NCBI): domain Eukaryota; kingdom Metazoa; phylum Chordata; class Lepidosauria; order Squamata; family Scincidae; genus Tiliqua; species Tiliqua scincoides. The sequence goes on from NC_089828.1 coordinate 9,191,113, forward strand.
ATGTGCAATCTGGGAGGCAGGCCTGCCCATCGCGGTTCACGAAGAAAAGCTGCAGCCTCCCCTGTGATTACATACGTGCTCTGCACAATGTTGAATTCTGTGCATGTTCCAATGTCTGCATGCGCAATCACAGGGAAAGCGGTGGCTCTTTTCCACTGCAATGGGGCAGGTTTGTCTCCCCTCACCATCCTTCTTCCCCTCTCACTGTTTGAATGCTTGGGAAGGGAACAGTCGGGAGGGCCTAGCACTGCCTGTCGACTTCCAAGGGGCACCAGGGTGGCCTCTGTGGAAGAAGCTTGATGCTAGGCTTGTTGAACCTTTGACCTGACCCAGCAGGACTGCTGGAGGACCAGCCCAAGGACCAGGTGGAGCCTCTGTCTCTGCACAGCTGATGCAGGGACCGCAGCAGAGGAGGCTCTGCCTCGTGAGCCATTCATGGACTCCCCACTGGGGGGTTGCCTGGCTGACCACTGAGGGACATGGGATGCAGACGTGTGTTTGGGTCCTGCAGGGCTGCTCTCACGTTCTGAAACCAGCCAGGTGTCCACAGGCCTTCAGAGCTCACTTTCTTCCCCAGGGAAGCTGCCCACTGCTCTAGTGAGCCCCCCCCAACCACAGAGGAGCCCCCCGTCTCACCGGCACTTGCAAGGGACATTCTTCGGTACTTCTCTTTGGTGGGGGTACCTTCGTTGGCCCCAGCAGTGGCGATCGCAAATGCCGAGGCAGCAGAGAGGGCACTGCGGCTGTTGTCCAGCTCCCGGCAAGATGTCATCACAACGCCGTTGTTGTAGGCAAACAATGGGAATTCTGCATTGGGCAGAGCAAAATCCTTGCATGACACACTTCCACACGGCTTCCAGTCGCGCATGGAGAGACTCTCGCAAGAAGCACATTTCTGGCCATGGCCATCTGGGCAGGGGAAGGATTGCTCAGGAGCCCTCTTGTGCTATCTCTTGCTTGAACCTGTCGAGGCACACACGTCTCGGGATCCCAGCTCCTGAGGACCACAGAACCCACCCACCCCTGCCCAGACATGGAGATCCACCTCTGGTTCCTGAGTCGAGGCAGGGGGCGAGCTGGAGAGTGAGACTTTTGGGCAGTGGTGCCTGCAGAGAGACTCACCCGGCACTGGTTGGGCTTGGTCTTCAACTACTCAAAATGCTCCTGCTTTCAGGGGCTCGCTTCTATCATTTTAGACACTGTCCTTTACTTCTTATTTTTAAATGTCCTCTCCTTGATCAGCAGTGAGCCCGGGGCAGTTGAAATGAGCTTCCACAATACACAGCAATGCAGGACAGCACAGCCAGGCAGTAAAACTAAAATACTCCTTAAACGAGTGGCAGAACCCCGTGGCAAGGGAGCTGGCACACATTTGCTGTCCAGGGTGTCACTGAGCAGCAGTGCTCATCCTCTTTCTAAACAACTGAGTCCCATCCAATAAATGCAAGTGGGTGCTGGATCTCTAGATCTAGACTGGAAGTCCGAGAGTCTCAAGGACAGGCCTTGCCCCAGCAACTATCAAGGGAGTGGGACGTTTCTGCTCCACAGCAAATGCTTTTTCACTTCCTTGAAGCCTCCTTTTCATAATTTGCCTGCTGCCTGCTGGCCTGATTGATTGATCAATTGATCTAGTGCCACCAGTGTGCCTGGGCTCTACATCAAGAGGACAGACAGCTCCCTGTCCTAAAGATCTCACAATCTGAAGACTGACCCAAGGGAGACAGCGGGAGGAGGAAAGGGGGAGGGAGTAGCATCTATGACAGTGGCAGGGCGGCAGGCCCCGCATTTCACGTCACTGCAATTGGGAATGGAGACCTGGGACTGCAGGCTTCATGGAGAAGTGGAGTTGGCTGAAGGGCTTGGCAGGCTGGGAGTCGGGGACCATTCACAGTGCAGATCTTTTCAGCTCTGATAAAGGCCTCCTCTCAGTTAGCCAGACCTGCCATGTCTGCAGGCCTCTTGGGTCTCCCCCCCCCCGCCCACCTCGTGTTACCTGAAGAGTTTTTGCCTTTGACCAGTTTAGGAGTCGTCGGGGACTTGGTTGGGGAGGCTTCTGTGTCTGCCTCGTCACTTTGGCTATGATCCATGTCGGCCTCTTCTCTGACAGACACTTCCGAGCCTGGGGGAGGAGGGGGTAGTCAATGGCTCGAATGATTTTCACCCAGGCATCTGAACCAGGCACACGAGTTGCCCCTTGCCAGGAAGCACCCTTGCCCTGCTCTGGGCCTGGGTTGCGCCCACGTGTGGCTTTCACCCAGGGATCACTGGAAGGCTGCCATGAGATGGGTCAGAGCCCTTGCCAGCCAGGCTGGGTCTGACCACCCTGACTGGGGCCCTCAGCTGGAGGGCTCTGCCCAAGGTTACACCACAGTGAGGATGGCCACGGGGGCTCTGCCTCACCTGCCCGAGGCTGCACCACAGTGAGGCTGGCCACGGGGGCTCTGCCTCACCTGCCCGAGGTTGCACCACAGTGAGGCTGGCCACGGGGGCTCTGCCTCACCTGCCCGAGGTTGCACCACAGTGAGGCTGGCCACGAGGCCTGCTCCTGCGCCCAGAAGGAACTCACTCTGCTTGCTCAGGAGAGCCTCCTCTGGCGTCTTTTCCGTGGGCCCCTCCCCCTCGTCGGGGATCTTGCTGGAGTAGCTGCTGGAGACGTAGAGCTTGTTGATGTCAAGGGCGGTCTTGCAGAAGGGCGACATGGAGGAGTACATGCTGGCGCAGCCGTTGGAGGAGCAGCTGAGCGCAGCCAGGTCCAGTGCCTTCCCACCTGTGATGATGGGGATGTTCAGGGACAGCTTCCTCCTCCGGCTGGGAGACGACGACTTGCTGATGGAGAGGGGGGGCGGCGAGGAGAACTTCCGGGTGGCGCGTGGAGACTTGGGGGGCTCTCCATAGAGGAGCTTGGTGTTCTGGCTGCTTGCAAACAAGAGCTCCAGTGACCTTGGTGGGAACAAAACCGGACGCCCCATTTACCGCCAGGCCCTCGCCTTCTCTCCCTTAGCCCCGAAGAGCACTGCACTGCCCTGGCTCCCAGCCACAGGCAGCTTTGTTGTTCTTCCCACACTTGGTTGCTTTGGCCCCTTGTTTTGTCACTTTAAATACTGTATGTGGCGCACCCTGTGTTGTGGGGTGACTGAGTACAATCCTAACTTGTGCTGGAAACAGGCAGGCCAGCAGGCCTGCGCTGTATCCAGCACAGGTTTCAGGCAGCCAGAGGCTCAGCCAGGGGCAAGGGAAAATGTTTCCCCTTACCCCAGAGAGAGCCACTGCAGTCCCAGTGGAGCTACTCAGATCCCGCCACCTCTGGAGGTGGCACAAATCCAAGCAGCCTGGGACTGCCCTGGGCTGCCCGGGAATGGGGTCAGGATCTGGCATAACTGCCGGGTCCTGGCCCCACCTCCCGCTCCCCGCCCCCACCCCCAGGAATGCCCACTGCCCACCCTCCCCCTGCCCCAAAATGCCTCCCTCCCACCTTCTCCCCACCCTCCCTATGCCCCCCAGACCTCTGTGTCGGCCGAGCCCAGCCAACACAACTCACCTTCTCTCTGGGGCCTGCAGCAGTGTGGGGAGGCTGGCACACATCCGTGCATCTGCCTATTTCTCCTGTGAGTGGCGCAAGAGTGCTTTACGGCACTTTTGTGACACTCCCCAGCTGACGCAAGGGACTTGTGTCAGCCCAAGTGCAGGCTTGGATTGGGCCCTTTGTTGGATGGCTTGGAGTTATACAGAGCAAGATGGGATATACTGTATCCACATTCACTATGTTCAATGAGGGTCGCCGGAGTAACATGTCCTTGGTGAGCTCTTTGCCAGCATGGAGCTGCTTACTGGGGTGTTCTGGTCTGAGCTGTCCCAGGGTGCCACAGCCTAGAAAACTACCCATCACCAGGAGCTTCCCATGGAGCAGCTGGCACCGTATGGGCACCTCAGGCACCAAACACAGCCATGGTTGCAGCTGGACAGCCTGCTTAGAGTCAGTATGCAAGCTCTCCACTCGTGGCCTTGGCTCAAGGCAGGACTATGGCCAAGAGTGAGAGCTGCCACTGCCTGTTCAGGAAAAGGAGCAGCAGGGAGGGCTGGTGCGCCAATCTCCTCTTCCCTGGCTCTCCCACCAGTGACTGGCTGGTGGAGTAATGGGGCAGCCTTTGTTCCTCCCCCCAACTGCTTCCTGGGCCAGCAGCTAGCACAGTCCCCCCTTCTGCTGCCCCCACTCTGCAGAGCCAATCTCCCCTCCCATGCCCACCTCCAGAATTCCATTCCCACAAGTGTCAGGAGGAGACCCTGAAGAATCACCTGGCAGGAATTGCGCTGATGGGTTTCTTGAAGATGGTGATCAGTTTATCCAAGACAATCAACGCAGTGGTGAAGACCCGGTAAGAGTGCAGGAAGGTGTTGAGGAAGTCTATACTGAGGAACCTCAAGTCTGTCAGCCTTTCCAGAAGCCGCTCCACACTGGCATAGCGGATCTGGAGGACTTTGCAGGAGTTCATTGTTTTACTGAACCGAATGTCAACATCATCGCAGTACAAGCTGGCGTCAGACCTAGAGAGGGAGAAACCCCAGATGTCTGGGCATGAGAACAAAGGAGAGCCAAGTCTTCAAGGTACATGTGCCTCTGAGACTCAGAGGCATCTTCTGACCCTGTGATCAAAGAACTCTGGGCACATCCCATGGACTGCAGGCTGCAGGTTGGCACCTAAGCTTCTTAAGAACTAGGTGGATGGGTGGAATAACAGCACCATCATTTGAAAGCAGCAGGAGGTTCAAAACATCCTGAAACTCAAATCTAGTACTCACTTGATCATCTGAGGAACAGTGACCTTGGAGTTTTCCTCAAAGACATTCATCATGAGGCCGTTGCAGCGGATGTTATCCACACACTGAGGCAAAGGGAGGAGAATGCTGGTTACACTCTAGATTGGTGGAAGGAGGACAGTTGTGACTGGAGGCTGCTGTGAACATCAACCAGAAGCTGCCCAGTCCACTGGTGGAGAAAGGCCCCTGGGTAAGGGGAGAAGGGGGCAGGGACACAGCCCACTCAGCCCAGGCTGGTGGAGGCTGGTGTAAGACATGCACACGCATGCATGTGCACACGTGAAGGAGCAAAAGGAGTGGGGGAGGAGGAAGGAAAGGCTGAGGCAGAGGGAGAGCTGAAGGCAGGCAGTGCCACTAGTGGGCAAGCCCTCCCTTCTGAGGTTGCAGATGTGCTTCCTGGTCTGCTGGAAAATAAAGCCAGTATGTCAGAAGCAGCACAAGTCTCTGGTAGTCTCTCCTGAAGAAACAAAGGCAGGGTGTGCTACCCACTGGGCCTTCCGCATGCTTAGGGAAGTGTGGAGGGCATGACCATGTAGACGCCACAGAGGGACTTGGGGCAGCAAAGGAGGGTCATGCAGTTGTCACAGACCTAGGTTGGAACCCATTCAACCCATGCCCCATTCCCTGGTTGGAACCGCAGTGGGAGGGGTGGTGGGGCCTTGGGTTTCCATGCCCCTCACCTGGCTGATGTCACTGGTCCACGCAGCCTTCTCTTGCCTGGATGATGCCACCAGGATCACGGTGTAGGATGGACTGTCCTTTGGCTCCACCACAATCTTGAAGTCCAGGTGGTCAATGTCCTGGCTGGGTCCTTTTGCTTTGTAGTGGACAAGGAAGACAGAGATGGTGAAGCATGGACTGGTGGTGCATGGGGCCCGAAGGGGAAGGCCAGAGGCCACTGCCCCGCAGGGAGCTTGCAAAATATCCCTGTGCTGGACAAGGGGATCCTCCCAGCATGCAGTGACCTTTTGCACTGCTTGGAGCAGCAGCTGCTCATGTTGCAGTCATCAAATCTGCTGAGGCGCTGAACACCACCAGTGGGGCAGGAGAGGCTTCTACATTTGCAGAGCTCTGCTTCTTCTGACACCTGGGGGTGCACTCTCTGCCCAGAGACCATCTGCGCCTCCTTCTCCCACTGGATCTTAGGGCACAATCCTAACCAACTTTCCAGCACTGGCATAGCTGTGCCAGTGGGCCTTGAGCTGCATCCTGCAGTTGGGGGGGGCTGTCTCAGAGGCCTCCTCAAGGTAATGTTTGTTCTCTTACCTCCGGGTTACATTGCCATTACCTCAGTGCTGGAAAGTTGGTTAGGACTGTGCCCTTAAGTCATCCTTCAGCACCACTGGACAAATACCATGATGAACCCCGCCGTGTGCCTGTCTGCAGCAGACCCTGCTGGAACAGGGCAGTCCACCCTTGGGGAGCTGCTCATTCTTTGGCAGGGAGGCTGGGATGGCCCCACCTAGCTGGGTGGGGCAGCCTCCTGAGATCACAAGCTGCAGGTGCTGTGGGTGTGGGGGGCAAGTGAGTGGAGCAGCCCTGGCCTTGGGCCTCCCTTGTGCACTGTCGGGTACGTACTGTCCTCATCCGTGCTCTCTGTGTCTTCCACCAGGGTGCAGTCTATGAGAGAGATCACTCCATTCTGAAAGAGACAAGGATGACTCCGGCTGTGAAGGCCAGGCACGCCGGCCTGCTGTACTCTGGAACACATTCACAATCTTCTCTCTCTCTCTCTCTCTCTCTCTCTCTCTCTTTCTCTCTCTCTCTCTCCCCCTCTCTGCAGGGCCCACCTGTGCCTGAACCCCAAATCTGAAGAGACCTTCCCTGAAGAGAGCAGGCAAAAGATCACTGTGGCCCCCCCACCAGCGCTACCCCGCCAGGATAGCTTGAGGATATCTTTCTTGGTGGCACCCTACCAAAGGGAGACTCAGTGATCCTGATGGGACCCTGACCATGTCTCCAAATCCTCAAACACCACAGCCAGGATTGTCAGAGAGAAGTAACCCTGTCAGCCAAAGCTGACAAACAGGTGCACAGCACCAAACCCCCCCCCCCCCACTTCACCAGCCCTCCTTGGGAGGAGAAGATACACACTGGCAGTGGCTCTGGTTGGGAGCTGTTGAGCTGGGACAGCTAGAGTGTCACAGGAACAGAAGTTACAGGAAGTTACTTAGAGTAACAACTCAAGAAGGGGTGGAATTGACATCCTGAAGAAAGTGGTATGTTCAGGAGATGTGGAGGATTCTCTGGCCATTTGGCAAGGATTCCAGTGGGGGGCGCCCAGATGAGCTGAGAGGGCATTGGTGTAGGGCTAAAAGGTAAGGAGAACATAAAAGTGCGGAAAGTTGTGAGTTTCAGAATTGGACCTCCTTTATGTTCTCCAGAGAAGCCTCCATTGGCTCCAGGGAGGACATCTGGGAAGCTCTGGACACAGCTGGGTCACCGGGAGGGAGCAGAGATGGGAGTTTCTTCTAAAGAACATTAGATGATCAGGAGGTGGATCACGTTTTTCCGAACTGGACACCTGAACTGCTTCCAGGCCAGACTGCATGGGACCAGGCATTCCATCACCCCATGTTATCTTTCAGGTAGAGAGTTCTAGAAGAGGAGAGCGATGGCTCTGCCTTTTGCTGTCCTGGGAAGGAGTCTGCTGGCCAGGGAGCTCCCATCTGCTGCTAAACTTACAGACTGATGACTTACCTCAAGGAACCAACCTAAGGTACAGTGAGACCTCCTTCTTTTGCTGCATTGTGGATTCTCTTCTTAAATCTTTTTTGAGGGCTCATGTTATCCTATCACTTTATTCTTTTCAGTAAACTCTTTTCAGTGTATTTGCACATGGAGTGTTTGGACCCCGCTGCCAGCCTGTGCAAGCGGCCACCAGTGACTGCGCTGGAAGCCTGTTGCTCCTGCCAGTGGCACCAGAGTGCACAACACCATCGCATGGCAGCCGCCAGGATCCAGGCCCTTCCACCTGGATCCTGCCAGCTCTGCTGGCAGAACTTGTGTGCCACCAGCACAGCCCAATGGGCTGTGAGTTCCTGCTGGATGGCCTCAGGCTGGCTTGGTCCTCCTGCGCGCAATCCTCCCATCTCTGCCTCCCACAAGGGCAACTGCAGCATTTAGCTTCTCTTACCTTTGTCAAGTGCAATTTCCTGCCAGAGCCTCTGGTGCAGATGATCAGGTGCTTGGAGAAGAGGAAGCACTGCCTCTCGCCCTCCTTCCTCAGGGACAGAGAGCCCAGGCGCCCGCGGGTGATCTTCCCCTTCTCTGACATGGGCACTTGGATGAGGGAGCCTAGCGGGACAAGCAGCACCTGCTCAGCAGACTGCTGGGGTTTGCTCAGAGTTGGCAGGTGCCTCCCTTCCCTCCCAGATAGCACAAGGCCTGATGAGGCCGGCAGGTGGTGACTGGACCACCTGTGCGCTGCCAGCAACTGCTCTTGAAGGATCTCAGTGAGTGACTAGGAAAGACCTTGAAAAGCAGGCTAGATGGACCAGGGTCTGGCTCAAACTGTGTTTAGTGGCCAGAGCACAAGCTTCACTGGCAAAATTGCTTCAGGCTCCATTCCCGGCACCTCCAAGGGACCCAGCCCGAGAACCTGGAGGGCTTCTGCAGCCCCAGGCAGACAGAGCTGGGTTAGATGAGACAAGGGAGGGCCTTGGGAGGAGGCGGCTTCTGGCACGACACACGTCCACTCTGCCCTTTCAGGGGAAGACCAGAGCACAGCTCACAGCCTTGCTGGCAGCGTCTGTGAACTGGGCTGCTGCCTGAACCTGCTCCCTCTGCGCCTCTGGAGACAGGCTACCTTGTCTGACGAAAGTCTGGCTGGTGTCCAGGAGGATCTCACAGCCCTCAATGATCATCCGCTCAATCGCCAGGTTCTTCCGAATGTTTTCTGTCTCACTTACTTCATCGTGCATTATCCTGCGGGGAGAGGACAGAGCCAGTGACCGAGAACCACACTGAGGATCTCTCACCTGCAAATGGTTGACAACCTTCAGTCTCGAAAGACTATGGTATAAGCCTACAGCACCCGGTATTCCCAGGCGGTCTCCCATCCAAGTACTAACCAGGCCTGACCCTGCTTAGCTTCTGAGATTAGACAAGATCAGGCATGTGCAGGGTAACAGTCTCACCTGCAAACGCCCCCCCCCCCCATGCCCATGCCTGCCAGCTGCACTGCAGGAAAGAGAACTGAACATTTCTGCCGTGTGCACATGCACCTCGATGGATGATTGTTGGCCACTTCCAAGAAGTACAGAGCACTCAGGGAACTGAACAGCTTCCAGGACAAATGTTCCACTTTGGGTTTTGGGCAGCACCTGACAATGGCTCAAGCATTTTGAGGGGAAAAGGTTCAAAAAGAGACTGTTGTTCTGCTATGTTATTCAGTTGTGCTGCACAGAGGAGCCCATGGGTGTCACATCCACAGTTGGTTCAGCCTGGGAACATCTGGGCCAGTGGGTTGGCTGGCAGCAATGAAAGTTCTTCTCTGGGTTCCCCCCTCAAAAGAAGTGCAAGGGGCCTGGTTTGGGCTGGGGAAGTACACATCTGGCTAGACATCCCCAAGCCTGAGACTGCAGCAACTGCACATCTTCCAAGGCTGCTCTGCATATGCCTGTGGGTGCGGGTGTTGGGGGTGTCATCTGAGCACTAAAAAGGACCAAGCCTCTGAAATTTCCAAAACAAAATGTCCAAACTCCCCAGAATGCATGTTTCCCCCACTGAGACACAGGAGGAAGAAACTTCCCAGCAGTTCTAAAATGACACCATGTTGTCTTGTCACCCCTCCACCTTCACACCTGCACATAAGAGACGTTTTTCTGTCTCTGCTGAGCACAGATGGCTGCCAATTTCCCCCAATGTGATAACTATACAGAAAAGTGAGTTCAGCATACATTAAGGAGGTGAGTGATCTGGGTAGTGGGGGAGCCAGCTTCTTGGGGGTTGCTGTGGGAACAGTTGCATTGGTACTCTGCCTTCCAAGGAAGGTCACCCCGGTGGTGGCCCTTGCCCACCCCTCCTTGCTTGGTTCACTCAGGCAGCACTTCTCTGGCCACCAGTGTTGTGGCTGAGTGGATGCGGTGACTGGCCAACATCACACTACTGGCAGGCAGGCCACCACTCCATGGATGCTGCTGGCGTTTCTGGGAGGGCTGAGCCAGTGTGGCACTGCCTGTGGTTCTGCCTCCCCTTTGGGCTGGATGGGTTTTGGGTACAGCAGTTATGCTGACATTGTGCCATTGTTGCTGTGCCACCAGTGTGGTGATGGCATTGGACTGGGCTGTGAGACTTAGGGCCCAATCCTAGCCATCTTTCCAGTGCTGACATAGCCATGCCAACAGAGTGTGTGCTGCATCCTGTGTTGGTAGGGCAATCACGGAGACCTCCTCAAGGTAAGGGAACATTTGTTCCCTTACCGTGGGGTTGTACTGAGATTGCATCAGCACTGAAAGTTGGATAGGATTGGGCCCTTGGGGCGGGGTGGGGAGAGAGAGAGGTTCTTTTCCCTCTTCCACGACACTAGAACCAGGAGTCAGCCAATGGGAGCAACTGGTAGGAGGTTAAGGACAGACAACAGGAAGCATTTCTTTGCACAGCACATCCTTAGTCTTTGGAACCCACTGCCACAGGATACGGCAATGGCCACCAGCTTTGATGACTTTAAGAGGGGACTGGAGAAACTAATGGCAGCTGGAGGCCTTTCGGTGGCCAGTCCTGATGGCTCTGCGCCACTTCCAGGTTCAGAGTCAGTCTGTCTCCGAGCCCCTGCTGTAGGGGTGCTCCCTGCAGGGGGGGCAGCCAGTGGGCTGCTGTGGGAAACGGGAGGCTGGGTTAGGTGGACCCCCTTTGGCCTGGCCCAGCAGGGCTTGTCTCCGGTCCGTGTGTGTTCCAACCTGGAAAGTTCCTCCAACTTGGACTTGGCGTAGTCCAGGCTATTCCTCTCCACATGTTCATGGGGCGTGTGGGCCAGTAGCTCATGCAACGTCAGGATGTACCTGGGAATCTGGGTCAGGAAGACAGGAGAGAGAAGGGCACCGAGAGGTCAGTGCAGGGAAGCTCGTGCCCGGGGCAGCCAGCCAGGGTTGGGAACTGGCACCAGGACGTTCCCTGCCTTTTCAAGGCAAGCCTAGCAGGTCCCAGGATGGTCAGACAAAACTCTCTGGGGAACTATGAGGCCACAAAGGGTCTTGGGTCACTCTTCCTTCAGGGATGTAAGAAACCCTCCTCGCCTGACCCCCCTCCTTACCTGAAACATTGGGTAGGTCAGGAAGGTCTCCAGCGTCCTCTCCTCACAGTCCGGTTTGGCCTCGTAGTGTTTCAGCAGCTTGTCAAAATCCCGGTTCTGCTTGCAGTGGGCCAGAATCTGCAGGCTGTACTGGTGGTTCCGGACAAACTCCTGGTAGATGTTCAGCATCGGCAGCAGAATGTCAAACAGGTCAGCTGCAAGTGATGGGGTACAGGTGAGGGGCTGCTGACACCAGGCAGGATGGAGCTGAGCGCAGGGTTCAGCAAGTTGAGAGGAACTGAATGGCAGTTCTGGGGCCCTGGAAGCCCCATGTGAGCAGCACTGCCAGGCAGGGACTGCTGTCACTGAAGAGCAGAATCCACAGATCCCGACTGTGGGAGTCGGGCCAAGGGAGGGAGCAGCTGGCCTGCACTCTGCTCACTACAGCACAGGCATCAATGGTAAGCGGGTGATGGGAGGCAGAACTGGATTGGGTCATCATGCAAATCCACATGGCCCCAGTGCGGCCCTCAGACTGCCCAGCCTTGCACACCTCCCCAACTCCCAGCCCCTTCCTGCTTCCAGCTGGAGTCAGCACTAGAGTCCCAACACAAGCACCCAGCTGAGATGGGGCTCTGTGCTTCTCACTCCCATGGGTCGGCGGGCAGACAGGCAGGCAGCTGGATATTGTACCTTCTTCCATATGATTATGAACCTGGCCTGGATGGAGCAGGACAGAAATTGGAAGCCCATCTTGTCCAGCAGCTGCAGCCACTGTCCTGGCCCAAGCCAAAGGGTTCTGTGGAGTCACCAGGAGAAGACATGCCCCAAGCCTCCTGCCCTCTCATCAGGAAGAGAATGGGAAAGAATCCCTGCCCAGTGGCAACACTTACCCAGGACCAAAGTGGGCCAGCTTGAGATGCGCGCCTTCAGGCCCTGGTAGAAGATCTGGTGCAAAAACATGATGGTTTCACTGAAAGAGAAAGAGAAGGCAAATCAAAGTGGGATCAGGGAAGCTCCTGCAGCCCTCCTCCATTTCCTTTATTTTCAGGAGATTCAAAATGTTCATGGGATGGACATGTCTGATTCTGCAGAGGAAGAAAACTTTTGTGGCAGGGCACTTTTCATCAGTGTGTGAACAAAAGAGTGAAGGTTAGTCCTGTCCTGGTTCAAGCAAACCAGTAGCATGGACTATGAGGGTGACCACCTCTCCCTCCAATGTCCAGGGCAATCGTCAGGTCCTAGTTTGCTCCAGCTTGCAGCATCTCCAGCTTGCAGCATCTCTGCATGTTCTGCCGCTACATGGTCTGAGCGAGGAAGCAACTTTAGGTGAGGGCCTTGACATGCTGGGAATGAGCTGGTCAAGGAGTTCTGTTGGCCCTCACCACACTTGCACTAGAAATGACAACCTGAGCAAGGACAGACTGCTGCAAACTCTGTGTTGCCCACCCAAATCCCACCTGACTGCCTCAGGCCATCTTTTAGCAGCCCTGGGCTGTGCCTCAACCAGTGCCACTGGATCCTCTTGAAATAATATGCTGACGGAGCAATCTGGCCTCCTTCTGCTGTCACCAGCTCAGACTCCCTGTGCAGGAATCCATCACCCCTTGAGACTAAATCAGCTCCATCCACTGCTTCAGTCTGAAAAAGTCCCCCTTAAGTTCAGGAGAGTCGGTTCAAAATGCCCACCAGCTACACTGGCAGTGTGATGGCAAGGTGCTTATAAGCTAGAGTAGGGGTGACCAAAGTTTTTGGCAGGAGGGCCACATGGTCTCTCTGACACTGTGTCGGGTGCCGGGGGGAAAAAAGAACTAATTTACATTTAAAATTTACATAAATTTACATTGGTTTACATAAATGAATATATTAAAGATGGCACTTATATGAATGAATGAGGGTCTTGCAATAGCTGAAGGCCTATAAAAGGCCTTGCACAAAGCAAGGCTGGCCTTTCCTTTGCTGCTGCTACTGCATCACAGATGTGAAACAACAAGCAGTGGAGGAAACTCTCATCCACAGCTCACGTGAGACTTCAAACAGTTGCCCTCACGCTGAGAGCAGTTGTGTCGGGCCAATGTGGGCTCCAACAAAACTTCAGAGGGCCAGAGGCTCATTGGAGACTGGGGGCTCCCTGAGGGCCACATTGAGAGGCCTCGAGGGCCACAAGTGGCCCCAGGGCCGGGGTTTGGGCACCCCGAGCTAGAGCATGGTCTTGTGTGCTCCCTGAGGCATCGGGTCCACTGTGAGAGACAGGAAACTGGATGAGAAGGCCTAATCCAACAGGGCGCTTCTGAAATCCTTATCCTGAACGCCAGTCTTTCCAGCCCCACAGACAGCTGGCTCATCAGCACCTCCTCAGCAGGAAGGATCTCCAGAGACTTAGGAGCCCTCTGTCTTCAGCTGGACCATGGCTGTCTCTCTTGGAGAGGCATTTGATCAGGCCAAAGATTCCTGCCTTCCATTCTGCAGCACATCACTCCCCGCCACCCTCCTCTCCTCTGCAAGTGATGTTTGGTTGGACACAGCACCTGTGAAGCCCCTCTGCTGTTCCTAGAAAGGAGCACTTGGGGGGCATGTCACAATGAATCCACTGAAAGTCAATTGCTAAGCAAAGGTTAAAGAGGACACAAGCGAGTGCATTCCTTTCCAGCAGCGACAACTCTGCAACAGGTCCTCCACGCCAGGCCCTGAAGGCAGCTCAGGTTGCTCCTTCCACTCTCAGGGGCCTGTTCTTGCTGAGTGTCTACACCACAGCAACCTCCCACACAGAAGGGCCCTACACAGTGTTCAGCTTCTGCTGCAGCTCCGGGCATGATGGTCTGCATTCAGAAAGGGGGCAGACAAGAAGAGTAGGCCAAGCAACCAGCAGCTGCCTTGGCCAGCTGCTGGAGGTACCACCGGTCCTTACCAGGACCTCTGGCAGTGGAAGGAGGAGGCAGCCAGGCAGGCATTCCAAGGATAGCCCTGAAGGGACAGGGCCTGTCTGAGTCTCTCCGAACAAGGCTTCCCTGCCCTGCCACAGTCACCACTTCAGTGGCCCCCTCACTCTTGTGGGTGAGTCACTATCCACAAACATAAGTGCCCAGGCTCTGCAGCAGCAACATCCTCAAGAGCCTGAGCTAGAAGGCGCTTTGAGGATGACCTGACAACTGGCTTCTGAGTGAGAGCAGAAAGCAGTAGGACATGGGAGCGCCTGACTGAGGGAATGCCCTCTCCCCTCAACCTTCCTCACCTGTTAAGAAAGATGCTACTGACGTCGTCATGGGTGATGGGGGGCTTCTTGGAGCTGGCTGCCATCCGGAGCGGGCGCAGGAAGTTGTTGACCAGGATGTGCAACTGCTGCACGTACTCTGCCTCGGCCTCCAGCATGCTGAAGACCACCTGGTTCCTCTTCCTCATGCTGTCAGCGTGAGGCGAGCGGATGTAGTCTTGGATGATAGTCTTCCATTTCCTCCTGCACAGCCAGCCCCGGAGGAAGCTCTGGACCTGTTGGCAGTCAAGGAGTTTCAGAGGGCTGTTGTGTTGGGCGAAATGAACTGACAAGGATGTGCTCAACAAGAATGTGCTCCCAGACTCAAGTCTCTGCCGCCTTTGACTCCACTCATGCACGAGTCATAACAGGAGGCTGTCGGGACTCATCCAGAGCCCTTCACTGACTCGTTTGAATTCGAGTCACAAGTCTTTTCAACACACACGTTAGGTGCAGCTCCGCAGAAAAAATGGAGGTGCTGGCAGGGTGAGTGTAGGAGGTGTAACGACACAAAAATGTCCTGGGAAGTATGCAGTGTCCCCCCACAGCCAGCAGCCATCACTCCAAACATGGAAATGAGTTGCAATGATGTGAAACGCATCATGGGGGACATCACCACCTACTGGCTTCCCCCCCCCCCCGCTTCCCTCGCCACTTCTCCCCTTCCCTGGGCTTCTGAAAGGCACTTTTTCCTATGGCCAATCAACCCTCTCCCCCTCCCTCAACCAGAGAAAAAAAGTCAAGCGACCCACCCTTCATCCAATGGATTGGCCATTCCTCGGGAGATGGGCAAGAGAGGTTGCTCCCAACTCCCTCCCCCCATGAGCTGACTGAATCTACATTCCTCCTCCCCCTGCCTCCTGCTTGATTCAGCTACCAGAAATAAGAACCTTAACAAACATGCTAAGGCTTTCATGGCTGGAATCCATATTGAACTCTAAACAGTTCTGGGTGCCGTGGTCTAGCTTTTCTGACCTAAAGAGTCTAAACCAATCCTAAAATGGGGGGGGGGGGGCAAAATATCACCACACTAAAACTAAGTTAAAAACTGAAAACTAAAAATAACAATTAAAACTCAACCTATAAAGCTAAAACTAAAAACTAAAACCAAGCCAAAAATTCTGAAAACTAAAAACCAAAAACACACTTGAAGCTAAAATAACTGATTAAAACTGAACATAAACGTCAGAGACTAAATAAAACTAGAGACTAAAAACTATAAAGACTGGAACAAGAAGCTAACAACTAAAACATAAAAACTGACACCTGAAGTTTCACCCACAGCTTTGGTGAGCTTTCTCAGAGGCCACAAAGCAAGGCTAGAGCATGGCATCCAGCCTGAAAAACGGCTTATAGTTCAAAAACCTGAACTCTTTTTCCTCCCCTCCCTGCATCCTGGCTGGAACTCACCTACCATCCCACTTGCACCAGCCAATGCTGGCTTCCGGATCGCTGCAGGAGGTCTTTTGTGCGATATGGAAGCCACACACCCAGGTGAGCAAGCACACCCAGCCACAGATAGACAGAGTCTGCACACAGGGGGAGTCAGTGGCCTGAAACTTGAGTTAAGTCCTGAGTCCTAAAGACGAGTTATGCACGAGTCATACAAACACGTGTTTTAACAACCTGAACTCAAGTCAATTGACTCGAGTTCCCAGGAGAGCATTTGAGTGGACCTTTAGAGTTCACAACTCCTCAAGCTCACACAAACCAACGGGCCAGATTTAAGAACATCAGAAGAGCCCTGCTGGATCAGGCCCTGGGCCCATCTTGTCCAGCTTCCTGTATTTCACAGCAGCCCACCAAATGCCTCAGAGAGCACACAAGAAAATAGGGACAAAATAGGGATCTGCATCTCACTGCCTCTCCCCTGCATCTGGCATTCTATTTACCCTCGCACCCTCCAACAAAGACATCAGACTGCACTTGGGTTTAACTTGTGCTACTTTATTGAACACAGCGACCAATTTCTAATCTATGAAACCTCCTGAACATCCTTCCCTCCCTCACCAGTCTGGGGTAAGCGGAAAAAAACTGCCATCCACGGCCAATTCAGATGACAGAAAAATTCTTACCCAGCCCTCATAATGAGCACCCAGCTAATCTCAGACTGTACACAGCCATCATGGCTTCTAACCTGTGATGGAGTTTCCTCCAGAAATCTGTCCAGTCCCCTTTTAAAGGCAGCCAGGCCAGATTCCTGCACAGGGATTCCAGCTCTGCAAGGGCTCCATCAGCCTCACCTGGTGAGGTCTGAAACAGGCCCCTCGATTCCTTCCACTTTTGCAAAGATGTGAATGTTGCCTTTGGATAGCCCAATCCTAGGCATATCTACTTGGAAGTAAGTCCCACCATCTTCAATGGCCTTACTCACAGGAAAGTATTCTAGAATTGCAGTCTCAGTGTCCCTGTACAGACAAGCACATAACAAAATAGGTAACTGGAAAGTATACTTCTCCAGGGTTCAGGCCCAGGATCTGTTCTGGTAGCAAGGTTCTTATGAAACTACAACAGAGTGCCTCTGAGCATGGGTGAAGTGCCTGGTCCTCTCCTCTGGAAAGCCACAATAAGCCTATGCACTTCAGGTGAGAGAGAAACACTCCTGTTTCGGGAAGTGTTTCTTGGGCCAGTGAACCTTGGGACAAGCATTTGGAAAGGTTCTAGCAGCATGCCCTGCATGTGGGAGCTCTGAAGCCTGCAATGAGCCAATCCCACTGCATGAAGATTCACTGGCCAACCTCCCTCTGCGCCCTGACACACCTGCTTTGCTACAGGACATGGGGCCCACTGCACTGAGTGAGGGCAGGCCATGCCTTCACTTTTCATGCTTGCCTCCCCAGGTGCTGCTGCTGGGTCAGGGAGCTTCCTCCCAGGACCTCTCCACCCTCGCCATGGAAAGCCAGCCAGGAAGGCTTTGCAGCTTGTGCTGGACCTCGGCTGCTCTGGTTTCCATTAGCTGCATACACTGTTGTGGACTGAAGACCTCCATGCATGAGCAGCCCTGAGGCTGCCTCTCTGCCGTCAGTTCTCAAGGGGAGCCCCAGCTGGTGTCTTTGCAAGACCCAAAGCTCAGGCAAGAGACTGCAGAATGAGATCCCTGTCATCTCTGTCAGATATCTCCTGGGTGGCAAACCCTTGCAAACTCAGCAGGATCCACAGAAATAAATGCCAGCTCAGGCAGGAGGCTTCTGTGTAGGTGCAGGTCAACAATGGCAAGGGGCTAGGAGGAATAAACTGCAGCCAAGGCTTCCCTCTTCCTGTGGCAGCTTTTTCTCATGTTCCCTGATACCCAAGCAACCTCATAACAACCCAATGAACTTGGGGGACCAAAGAACCATTTCAAGCCTGCTTCCTGGCACATTCTCTCTGACAGGCCTGGTCCGTGGCGTTCAGGACCCCACCAGAATAGCATTTGCACTTGTGGCCCCTTGGCAGTGGAGAGCCCCCCAGCAGCACTCCTTGCAGCTCCAGCAGACAACACTCCCCCCTTTGGGGCACTGCCTCTGTCTGCTAGGAAATCTGCTGCCTGCTCTGAGTTGCAGTGTGGCTGATCTCCAGGTTCGGGGACAAAATGCCTCAGATGATTCCAGCTCCAGGGGAACAACTGAGGTAAGGAAAGAGGTCTTGCTCTTTGTGTGTGGGTCTCCCAAAGGCGCAGCTGGTGGGCCACTGTGAGGAACAGGAAGCTGGGCTAGAGAGGCCTGTGGCCTGATCCCCCAGGAAGGGCTTGTCTTCTGTTCTTATCATCACAAAACACACTTGTTGGGGGTCCCAGACCAGGGAGGAGTCTGTAAGAGGAGGGACCATGGAATGGGAAGGATTCCCAAAGTGTCCCTCCTCAAGCCAGCCCCCAGGTGCTTGCTGTCTGCTTCACCTTCCTCCTGAGGGGCTTTGCAGGAGAGCTGATGTAGAGATTCTGAGAGACTAGACAACTGTTGCTAGGAATTCTGTCTCCTTTGGTTCTGTGCCCTTCTCAATACAGGCAACACAACTTCTTCTGGACAGGCGATGGTCACAGAAGCATTGTCTCCGAGGCTGGTCATGTCTATGTCTCAGTTAACTCACTGATTCCAGTGGTGTTTAGCCATGATCCACTTCCTTGGGATACAGGATCTACAGCTTGGAACTTCCCACTGCTCAGGGCTGTGCAAAACACAAGTGAGTGAACACGTGTACTCTTCAAGGTCTTTAAAACATCAGCACTCACCTTTTTGATCTTCCTGATGTCGTTGTCATCATCATTTGGGGCACTGGTCTGATTGGACTGGATGCGCTCATTGTCTTTGAGTAAAGCAGCAATCTGGGAGCACACAGAAAGCAGAAGACAAGAAAAGGAGCTGACAAACAGAGTGACCAACACCACTCAGGAAGGCAGCATGTAAACTAACATCACAGGTGACAACAAGGTGGTGCAAGTAGAACACCAGGCTTTTGGCCCAATCTTATCCATTTTTCCAGCAACAATGCAGCCCTGAGGTAAGGGAACAAACATTCCCCTGCCTTGTGTAGGCCTGCAACTGCCCCCCCCCAACCTCAGGATGCAGCGCACACCCCATTAGTCCTGTTGCGTCAGCACTGGAAAGTTGGTTAGGGTTGGGCCAAAAGTCATCTAAAAGAGCCAATTCCACAATAATAAATCTACACAGTTCTTGTCCAAGGGGGTTGTTACTTCCATGTTTGATGATGAAGCTCTAGAGCAGTGGCTCTCAAAGACTGCTCCTAGGAACCCTGGAGCTCCCTGAGACCCCTTCAAGGGCTTCACAAGCACACTATCAGTGGCCTCCATCTGCCCCCTGCCTAGCCTGCTCGTCCATCCCTCCTACCTCCCCTGGTTGTGGCTCTTCTACCTCATTCACCTCCTGTTCCAACTGCCACTCCACACACGTGCCAGCAGTCTGGGGCTCCCCAAGACTCCATTTGCCAGTGGGGCTCCTTGAGACTCCTTTTAAGAGTGTAAAGGGCTCTGGAGACTGTACAGTTTGAGAACCGTTGTTCCTGAGAGTGGTCCCCAAAGACAGAAAGCTCCCCATTGTCTGTAGAATGAGATCCCTTACTGGACCCCTTTAGCTTTGATGGAAGAATTTCTGAGTTTGACAGAATTTCTCTGCCTGGTGCAGAATTCTGTGAAACTGAAAGGCTGGTCTACTTTGACTCCAGTCACAAGGCAGCCCCTCAATGGAACAGCCCTAAGCATAGAATGGTCCAGTTTTACACTGTAGCACCTGACCCCCCCCTCCCCATCTGTTGCTGGACCCACCACATGCCTCTTGGCCAATGAGCTAAATTCTCCTGAACGTTTGGTGGATGGGAACCTGAACCGAGCACCCAGTGTCCTTGCACTTTCTGTTGGCCTTGTAAAATCCTCCTCCTCATCATCTGGGTTGTTCATTGGGGGGGTGAAGGGTGACGCAAGTGGGGGTGCTGCCTTGGTGACAGTTGATCTGCTTTGATTTCTATACAGGATATTTTAAACTACTGTGACCTTCCTAAGGTGCTTGGATATCGACTTGTGGACAATCTATGAGATGAGAATGTTGCCTGCTTTGGCAGACCAGATGAGATGGCAAATACAGAACCAGGAAGAAGGGGAGGGCCACTGTATTGATGAACGTGGAGTGCAAATCTAGGACCCTGTTCTCAAGGTGCCTGGAAAGACCTCTTTCTAGGCCAGTAAAGCCCCTTGATGGGCAGAATTCAAGCATGCCTGGGAGGAGGCAAAGAGCAGCTTTGGGGAACTGGCAGCCCAACAACCAGGAATCAGAGGCTCCTGGTTGGGCTGCACTTCTTTCTGACAAGTGGCTGCCGCCACCACCATTCAGATAAACATCCCTTAGCAACCGGAGGCAGCGCTGCAGAGGGTCTGCTTCAGCACTGTGGTTTGTACACATCAAACACGCCCCCCCCCCCGGTTCAGATGGGTCTGCAGCACATGGATGGACAGCTACATGAGGGGTGGGAGAGGCTCAGTGGGCTGCAAACTGCGAGCCCTGTTTCTTCTTCCCCCTCCGCCCACCCAGCCCCCCAGGAGCCGGCAGGAGCCCAGATGAGCCTAGGCAGGGCTCTGGGGCCAACGGCCCTTGATCAGTCAAAGGGGGTTTTCTTTCCCGTTTCCTGCCTGGCCAGAGCAGCGCCGCCACCACCACTGCTGCCCCTTGCAGAGGCAGAAGGCCAGGCAGGGAGGGCTACAAGCTCTGTTCTGGGCCTGCTCCTGAGCTGCACACGGAGCCCCTGCTGACCATCCCCAGCCCATACCGTCCTGCCTGCACAAAGTGCTGCCCAGCTCGTGGCGCATCCCTGATCTGGAGTTCTTCTCATCGGGCAGGGCACATCAGGAAGGCGCTGCGGCGGATCTTGTCCCAGCCAACCGTGGGGGTGGCCCCTTGGCAGGATGGGGCTGCTGGGATGGGTGATTCCTCCCCACCCCCGAGGCAGCACTTGCTCGGCCCACACTCCAGAGAGCAGTGGGAAGGAAGCGGGTGAGCAAGGCTGGGCACAAGCACAGGCGCGCAAGGCAGCTGACCAGGTGCCCGTGTCTGTTGCGGCTCCAGGCAGCTGCCTGCTGCTCACCGGCCGGAAGCCACATGAATCAACGACCACCTCCAGCTGCCTTTCCTACATCCTGACATCCAGGGAAAGATGTGCTGCAAATCTTGTTCATACTTTTCAAGATCCCGACCGCCCTTTCAGCAGCGCCACTTCTGCCACCACATCACTTCACAGCTCAGCAGCTGAGAGGTGCTCTGCAAAGTGATGCCTCAGCAGAAGCAGTCCTGCTGAAAGAGCAGCCCATGTGCTAACTGGCTCTCCCAGCACCTCTCTCTTCTCCCTTTCTCACCCCCCTTGTCTGCCCCTTCCTCTGTACCACTTCTTGCCTCCGTCCTAGAACCTTGGCAGAAGCGGAGCTGCTGAAAGGGTGGGGCTTGGAGAGCCCAGTTATCATGCAGGCCGAATAAAGAGTTTGCGGGGCACATCTGGCCTGTGGGTCTAATGTTCGACATGCCTGGTTCAGACCCTCAATTCTTTAGCATGACAGCAGGCTACCTTTTCAGCTGAGCAGCCTGAGCACAAGTGCAAATCTGTCCCATGAAAGTCCCTGCAACATTTTGGCCTAATCTGTTCGCTCCTGCATGTGTCACCTCCTCTGTGCAATCATGTGCACCATGCAGGATGAAAGCCACATGCTGGCAGACCTCCACCAGTTCAGAGGAACATGGTCCATTTCTCCTGCAAATGAGACACTGCACACAATAATGGGAACTGAGCAATACCTGAAAGACCAGCCTCGCTAATCCCTGGCACTCGGGACACTAAGCCAGCCTGATGGGCTGGGCTCCGTTACCTCTGATTTCAGCCGCTCCGTCTCTATTTCTCCATCTTCAATCTGTTGACGGAGTTGCTTGGCAACCGTTTTCTCTGTTTCCACAATCTGAAGCAAGTGCAGGTACTTCTGCATTAAGGCTTCATGTTCTGTAGCAAGAGTCCTATAACTGTTACACAGATACACCAGTTAAAACATTTTCTCCCATTCCACCCTCCTTCTTGCCTGCTGAGTACTTGTTACACCATCCCCCATGCAACTGGGCAATGGTGGAGCACACCCTGCGAGCACACAGATGTGCTCCCAGTCAGGTGGTTCTTGCCAAGTGAATATGTGCACCAGGACATCCACTTCTGGGATCGACAAACCCTTGGCCTGCAGGAACTGCTGACATTAGGCTGTTGGTGTCTCTCAGGTCCTGCCTACTGCTTACAGCCTACCCAACTGCCTACACACTTTGAAAAGCTGATGGTGGAGGTGTCTGACCATCAAGTGATGGCTGTACTCATCACATGGGAAACACAGTAGTACCATTCTGCCCCTCACTGTGTGACAAGCATGTCTCTCCAAGTCAGCCATATGTAGAGTTTTGCTAAATAGCTGTGACAACAGAAGGTCCTCTTTGCAAACTTCTATTTCCTTAGTTCCCAATAATGAAAGGGGAAGGCCCATGGCAAGGATCTGATCTCAGGTAGCAGGGCTGGGAAAGACCTTCTGTCTGGGATCTGGAAGAGATCAGTGGGGCCAACAGAGTGACGCAGCCAGGACTGTTCAGGGAGCAATGTAGCAAAGCATGGTGTGCTTGGAAAGGAGCTCTCCCCATCATACCCATGTGCTGGACACTGAGCCTGGGGATTGGTCACATCACCCAAAACTGGCCTGGAGTACATGGCCCAGGCAAATCCAAGCCAGGCTACATACAGTGAGGAGCCTGTTGACGGCATGCTCTGCTCTGTGGCACAAGGAGAAGGTCACACTGACTGGACTGCAGGAGGAGGCGGCCAGGCAGTCGCCTCCCTGTGGGACAAGCTCTGATGCTCTCATAGGCTGCTAACTTGGGGGTTGCACAGATCAACTCTGTGACACTATAACTGTTGTGGAGGAGGGGGTATTGTTATGGGGTTACAAGGCGCACCACACAATCCTCTGTATGTTGCTCAGAAGTAAGCCCCATTCCATTTAGTGGGATTTGCTCTCAAGTTAGCAGGTATGGGATTGCAGCCTCAACCTCTTGTGTTAGACTATTTGCCTAAACCTTAAGGGTATTTAAAACAACGGCAGTAGAGGTCCAGTGGAAGTGTACACCACAAAGGAAGAAGGGCTCAACTAAGTCCAGAAGGGTGCCAGCATGGCTAAGGAGCAGAGTTAGAGAGGCTGTACAGGGCAAGGAAGCTTCCTGCCGTAAGTGCTAGTGTTGTCCTAATGAGAAGAGTAAAAGAGTAAAAAGGAACACAAACTCTGGCCCTGGCAGAGTAAAGAGGCTGAGAGAGTGCTGGGGTGGGGTCTTGAATAAGGCCTCCTGCGTGGCAGACTGGGGAAGGACTGAGATGGCATTGCCAGGACTTGTTTAGTTGCCCTTTTCCAGAAAGGCAGGTCAGACCACCTGTTATCAAACATGGGGTTTCTCCCCTGCTTGTGAGCCCAGGAGCAATCCAGCTTGGAGCTGCACAGAAACAATTCCCACTTGCACCCATCTGGCTGAGTCTCTCTCCCTGTCTCTTTCTCCCAATAGGCTGCCTTCCTGGGTCCCCGCTCTGGAATGACCTCTGTCTATGGCAGTTGGTTTCCCCTCACCCTTTATCATCACTGCCCATTCCAAGGTCACTTTTTGCCAGGACCTGCTGGGTTCTGAGTCAGGGTCCTACAAGCCCCCTTCTAGCCAGAGAAGCAGGACCCTGGAAGGCCAACGGCCCCTGTGGGTCAGCCAAAGTCTGCCCCAGGTGACCCTCTGTCATAAGAACATAAGAACATAAGAACAGCCCCACTGGATCAGGCCATAGGCCCATCTAGTCCAGCTTCCTGTATCTCACAGCGGCCCACCAAATGCCCCAGGGAGCACACCAGATAACAAGAGACCTCATCCTGGTGCCCTCCCCTACATCTGGCATTCTGACTTAACCCATTCCTAAAATCAGGAAGTTGCGCATACACATCATGGCTTGTACCCCATAATGGATTTTTCCTCCAGAAACTTGTCCAATCCCCTTTTAAAGGCGTCTAGGCTAGGCGCCAGCACCACATCCTGTGGCAAGGAGTTCCACAGACCGACCACATGCTGAGTAAAGAAATATTTTCTTTTGTCTGTCCTAACCTGCCCAACACTCAATTTTAGTGGATGTCCCCTGGTTCTGGTATTATGTGAGAGTGTAAAGAGCATCTCCCTATCCACTCTGTCCATTCCCTGCATAATTTTGTATGTCTCAAAATTATGACATTCTATTCTGTCCATAGAATATGCCATTGCAAGGGACCCCACACTCCCCTTGGGACCCCCAGTTGCATGTGCTCCCCCAGGAACTCTAAGTAGTGAGATGAGAGCGGCTTATGCAGAGGCTCAGGTTTGTCAAAGGCAGCGTTGGTGCCACGGCTTCACTGGGAGCCTCCTCCCTGAGCTTTGCAGACCGAGCAGCTCTGGCCGCTCAGAGGGTTCTCCTGTGCAGCTTCCTGGCCTCCCACCATTGGTACCTGGGGCAGAAATAGACCCCTGCACATGGCACAAAGCAGGTGCTGCCAGGGATCGCACGAAGACATGACCAAAAGCGGTTACCTGGCGTGACTAATGGCTGCAACCCACTCATCACAATCCTTCCCGTCCTCCGTCCTCAGTTCCAGGGTTTTCTGGTTGTCGTGGTTGAAGTTAACCGTAAAATAATGCTGTAAAAAATGGAAAGAGGACACATTACTGAAGGTGACCAAAAGTGTTTGACTGCCAATTCATTCCAGCTTTCCTGACACCTCTATGGGAACCACAGGAAGCCAAGAACCAGTTCAGTTTCCTGCAGAAGAGAGTTTCTGCCAGGAAGGCATTTCCATGTGAGAACAAACATGAGAGTGATGATTGCAGTGGTTTGCAAAATGCAGGCACCATGCAGATACACAGGGGAAAAGGGGTGATGTTATATGGTGGGTCCATGAGAATCAAGGAAGGCATAGTGGTAACAGCTCAATACGTTTATTCCATCTTCAGAACAGAACCCAGCAAAATACAAGGCAAACCCCTGGCTTTTTATAGCCTTTAACTCTGCCCAGACTTCCCGTGGTTGGTGCAATTGAAACATTAACTATAGCACCAATCGGATGGTAGGATTTCGATCCATCACCCGATTGGCCAGCCATAAGTCTGGGCCAATCAGTTATGCAGGATTTCGATCCTGCATAACTTACATACATAACACCTCTCCCCCCAAGTACAGTTCAAGATTAACCAACATAGTCCTGTAAGTGGCGGGACCGTACCCGCATTCGCAAAGAACGGCGCGGCGTCGGTATCAGGACCTCTGGTTCCTCACTCAGCTCTGGGGTTGGCACATCTATGGCACAGGGATTCCCCATAGGTGCCCTGACATCTGGTGGCTCAGATAAGTCCACGGAGGTCTCCAGTTCCTGCAGTATCACGTCTGGACTGATGGCCTCTCCAGCCTGTGGCAAGACCTGATGTTCTCCACCGGGGACTGGAATCAGCGACTCTCCACCAGGGACTGAGTCAGCCAGGCGGCGACACATCTGGTCCACATGACGGCGGAGGGTCCGGCTGTCCGGAATGGCCACCTCAAGTGATTCCAATCACAGTTGCTGGGATCCACGCTGGACCATTCACATAGTTCCGTACATACACTGGGTCATTTGGGCTGAACCCACACACACCCTCTCGTATCTCTGAGGTCGGTGGTCTTTCCGAAGTCCTGTCTGGGTGCAGCCGGTCAAGATGCGTTGTCAGGCGGCGCTCCATAAGAAGTTCCACTGGACTGCGGCAGTGCATGGTGTGACTCGCTGGCTGAAAGGGAACACTGCCAGCCGACGGTCCCACTCACCCTGGATGATGCGGGTGAGTGCTTCTTTTGTGGTTCTCACCATGCGTTCAGCTTGACCATTCGTGGATGGATGGAAGGGAGCTGATGTCACATGTCGGATCAAATACCTGCTGATGAACTCCTTGAATTCTGCTGATGTGAACTGGGCAGCGTTATCAGACACGATCGTATCAGGTAGGCCATGGGTAGCAAAGATCTTGTGGAGAGCCTTGATGACTGCCCGGGATGTCATAGCTGCTACTGGGACAACTTCTAGCCATCTGTTGTAGGAGTCCATTAGAATGAAGAAATTTCGGCCGTAAAAGGGTCCTGCAAAGTCTATATGTAGTTGGAACCACGGGGTGCGAGTGGACTCCCACTGTTGTACAGGCGCTCTGGCTGAGACTCCTGGCAGGTGTTGCATCGATTCATCCATTCTTCGATGGCTGCATCAATTCTGGGCCGCCAGACATAGCTTCTGGCCAGTGCCTTCATTCGTATGATGCCTGGATGGTTTTCATGTAGGGCTTCTAGGACCCGGTGACGGAGCTTAGTTGGAATGACGACCCGGCTTCCCCAGAGGAGGCAAGCCTTATGGGCTGAGAGTTCATGCTGGCGGGAGACATATGCAGTGAACTCTGCGTCCATGCGGTCCGTAGGCCACTCCCAACACACAGTTGAGAACACGGGACTTGGCCGAGTGTGAAGCTTCGTCCGACGCATGGAGCAGCGGTTCTGGGAGCGATTCCAGGAGCTTGATGCCATGTGCTGGAGCTGGAGCGGGTCCATGAGCAGGCAGCAGAAAGCGACTGAGGGCATCTGCATGGCCCATCGCTTTGCCAGGCCTGTAATTCAGGGAGTATTGATATGCTGCCAGGAATATGGACCAATGCAGGATGCGGGGAGACAGAATCTGTGGTGTGTTTATCTGGGGCGAAAAGACCCAGCAGAGGCTTATGGTTTGTCAATATCAAAAATCGTCGACCATAAAGATAGTCATGGAATTTTTTTTACACCCGCCACTATAGCCAGAGCCTCTTTGTCTATCTGTGTATAATTCCGTTCAGTAGGAGACAAGATGCGCAAATAGTAGGCTACTGGAGCCTCTCTTCCATCTGAGAGTGTGTGGCTGAGGACTGCACCAATACCGTAGAGGCGTCGCATGCAAGGACAACAGGAAGTGACTCATCAAAGTGAGCCAGTACGGAGTTGGAAGTGAGTAAATTCTTTACCTCTCAGAAGGCAGCATCCTGGCGGCGGCCCCAGACCCAACGGGTCCTCTTGTCCAGGAGGCGATGGAGTGGCTCTGCCAACGCTGCCTTATGTGGCAAAAAGGAATGGTAAAAGTTCAGGAGTCCTAAAAATGCCTGTAACTCCTGCTTGGAGGTTGGAGGTGGGGCATTCACGATAGCTCGAACCTTTTCTGGTGCAGGATGGATACCATTAGCATCAATGAGGTATCCCAGGAACTCAACTTTTGGGGTTCCCAAGATGCACTTCTCTTTCTTTACCTTAAGTTCAGCAGACTGGAAGTAGCAAAGGACCTCGCGAAGGCGGCTGGCAAATTCCGAATCTGATGCCCCAGCAATCAGCACATCGTCAAAGAAGGGAATGACCCCAGGAATTCCTTTGAGGAGAGTGTCTATGAGGCCCTGAAAAATTCCTGGTGCAACACAGATGCCAAACTGTAAGCGCTTGACCCTAAAGGCACCCCAGTGGGTAACTATGTGCCTCTGCTGTGTCCACTAGCAGAGGCATCATCCACTAGCAACTGCTGATAAGCCTGGGCTAAGTCCAGTTTTCCAAAAACCTTAGAGCCTGCAAGGGAGGCGAGGAGATGGCTGATGACCGGCACCAGGTACACATGCTGCTGGAGAGCCTTGTTGATTGTACATTTGTAATCTGCGTAGATCCTCACATCCCCATTAGGCTTGAGAGGGGTAACAATTGGAGTCTCCTAGAGTGTGTGCGGCACTGGCTCTAAGACCCCTTGAGCCACAAGGCGATCCAGTTCCTCGTCTATCTTGGGCTTGAGTGCAAAGGGAACCCGCCGTGCTTTCATGCGGATAGGCGTGACGGCTGGATCTAGGTGCAGAGAGACCAGGGGGCCAGTGTAACAGCCAACGGTCCCCTCGAAGACCTGGGTGAACTCTTGGCAGACTGCATCAAAGTCTAATTCGCTGATACTCTGGACCCCAGTCACCTGGATGCCCAGAAGATCAAACCACACAAGGCCGAGGAGACTGGTGCAATGTCCCTTGGCAACCACCAGATCCAGGAGCCCATCAAAGTGTTTATAATGAACCTGAAACTTACCCACACTCCGAACAGGGACACTGTTACCCTGAAAATCCGTAAGCAAAAGTCCAATCGGTTCCAGGCTGGGGCCCTTTCTAGGGCAAATGCACCGAAAAGTCTCTGTAGAAATAATAGAGAGTGCTGATCTGGAGTCCACTTTCATTACGCAGGGAGAGCCTTGAATTTCTACTGTCACCTGTATCTTTTCCTTGGTTGGCAACCGGACGCTCTGGATGGGGTGTACTGAAGTAGTGTAGATCTCTTCCTGGCTGACAAACCCCTGAAGAACTTTCTGGTTCCAAGCCTGAGAAGGCTTACTGCAACAAGCGAGGGCAATATGGCCCCCCTTTCCGCAGGCCCGACAAGTCACATCACGGAACCGGCAACTCTGACGTTCATGTGGTTCCCCACAGCTGGCACAAGGGCCCTGGCTGGAGACATCCGAGGCCTGCTGGACCCTGGGTCTAGGTGCTTGTGGTTCCTGGCGATCATTGTGTCTTGATATACCTCGTTTAATTTGTAGCACCTCCCCTTCTTCCAAACAGTCTGCGGCCGTGTCCTCATGGTGGACTGCCTTGGCTTTTCGAGTTGTGGCTGGGCTGTGAGAGGCACGAATCTCCCTTGCTCCATCTTCTGCTTTTTCAAATGCCAGCGCCTCCTTGACAGCCTCTTGAAAGGTCAGCTCTTCCTTCGCAACGAGCTTCCCCTGAATCCTTTCGTCCCAGAGGCTGCATACGAACCAGTCAAGTAGCATTTCTTCCAGGTCTCGGAATTCACATCTTCATGCAAGATGACGAAGCATGGACACCTAAGCTGGAACAAACTCACTGGCAGCCTGATCTTGCTTGTAGAAGGCATGGAGGCCCACGATATCCTTATAACTGGTATCCCTTAATTCTGCTGGTGCCATAAGATTCTGGGCGATTTCAAAAGTGGCAGAGCCACAGACGCTGAGCAAGGTGGTCTGCTTTAGGGCAGAATCTTTAACTGCATTGGCCTCCAGGAAGAACTCAGGACGTTCTGCATAGGTGTCCCATAGCTCTGGGGACGCTGGATCGAATTCCCCAATGTGACTTTGGGTGGTCATGGTGGCAGCTCAACAGACGTATGGAAGCTGGTCTTCTTTCTTTGTCTGGGGCGTTAATTCCCCAGTGGTGAATCAGCTCTAAGTTGATCAGCTCTAAGTGGATCAGCTCATTGTTCAGCATGGAGGAATAGGATCCCACCTTCGTTGCCAGTGTTATGTGGTGGGTCCATGCAAATCAAGGAAGGCATAGTGATAACAGCTCAATATGTTTATTCCATCTTCAGAACAGAACCCAGCAAAATACAAGGCAAACCCCTGGCTTTTTATCGCCTTTAACTTTGCCCAGACTTCCCGTGATTGGTGCAATTGAAACATTAACTAGAGGGGCAATTGGATGGTAGGATTTTGATCCATCACCCGATTGGCCAGAATTACATTAACTAGAAGGCCAATCGGATGGTAGGATTTCGATCCATCACCCGATTGGCCAGCCATAAGACTGGGCCAATCAGTTATGCAGGATTTTGATCCTGCATAACTTACATACATAACAGTGATGAACTGCATGCAGTGTTGACACACATACGCATATGCACACACGTGCTCTCAGCAACTTGGCAATTCGGCTCAGTTCGAGTGGCTGCACAATGCAACACGCTAGTTGTGCCCTTTAAAGCCTTACATGGCTTGGAACCAGTTTTGCAGAACTGTCGCCTCCCATGTCGCCTCCCACTGGCCCATCCCCTGAGCTCAACTTAAGCAGTCCTGCTGCGTGTGCCACGCCTTTAAGAAGCCAGGCTGGTGGCAACCGGACAGGGCCTTCTCCATGTTGGCGCCATTGTTGTGGAATTCCCTTCCAGCAGAATTAAGAACTCTGCCTTCCCTGCTTGTCTTCTGGTGAGGCCTCAAGGTTTTTCTTTTGTGTGGTGTTTTCCTCTTGAATGGTTGGCAACCTTCAGTCTCGAAAGACTATGGTATAAGCCTACAGCACCTGATATTCCCAGGCGGTCTCCCATCCAAGTACTAACCAGGCCTGACCCTGCTTAGCTTCTGAGATCATGGTCTAAGCCTACAGCGCCCGGTATTCCCAGGCGGTCTCCCATCCAAGTACTAACCAGGCCTGACCCTGCTTAGCTTCCGAGATCATGGTATAAGCCTGCAGCACCCGGTATTCCCAGGTGGTCTCCCATCCAAGTACTAACCAGGCCTGACCCTGCTTAGCTTCCGAGATCATGGTATAAGCCTACAGCGCCCGGTATTCCCAGGCGGTCTCCCAACCAAGTACTAACCAGGCCTGACCCTGCTTAGCTTCCGAGATCATGGTAGAAGCCTACAGCGCCCGGTATTCCCAGGTGGTCTCCCATCCAAGTACTAACCAGGCCTGACCCTGCTTAGCTTCCAAGATCAGACGAGATCTGGCATGTGCAGGGTAACAGTTTATACTTGATGTTTTCCTGGGTACTTCTGTTTTATATTTCTTAAATGTTTTGTGCCTGGCAATTTTAGACAGGCTGCTGTATTTGTGCTATTCTGCCGCTACTGCTTTATGTTTCATTGTTTAAGTTGCTTTTTATTATGAGATCCTTGAGTGCCCTACACAGTACTGTATTTTAGGAGGGAAGGCAGAGTATGAATCTTATCCATACATAAATGCCCAGAAGTGCCTCTGTGACTGCAGGACTGTACTTTCATTTCACTCTGAGTACAGACCAAGAATCCCTTGAGGAAGCCTCTGGGAGATTTTTCCCATCAGGGCCGATCCTGGACGGGGCCAGTCAGCAGTCAGGCCAGGGAGCAGGTGTGTAGCGCAGCTGTCCAAGAGTAGCTGGGACTGAAGAGCAGAGAGGGGAAGTCTTGCAAGACTGGGTTCACCATCATCCTACACCAGTGGCTTTTCAGTGATTCTCCCAGCCACCCACTACCCGCTCTGCCCATTTGCTGACTGGCTTGCCAGTTTTCTGTTTTTTTACTTTTCTTTTTTAAAAATGCAGGTTTCAGTCTGTTCTGGAAGCTGAGATATGGCCCAAAATGGGCAGACGGTACTCTGAGGCAGTCAAATCTTGGACAGTGCAGATTTGTTATGCTTACTCAGAAGTAGGCAACACAGGAATTGACTCCTGTATGGTTGTGCACAAGATGGCAATCCGAGTCAGGGAAATGAAGGCCACCCTCCTGCCGCTGCTGGGGGTATTTTGAATGGTAGAGTTCCAACACAGGACACTTCATTAACAGGACCATGTAGTTTTTCCTACATTTCTCTACACAAAAGAATAATTGTTCTTGGGCTTTAAATCAGTGGAGGACAGACTACAGCAAGGTAAAATGAATAAACAGGAAGGTTTTCAACAGCACAGGGAAAGGAATTCGCTACCTGGACTTTGCTTAAGGACATGGGTATGACAAACAAGTGCCTTGTTTCATCTGTGTAATGGTGAAAGGGACATCAGCATCAAAGAAAAATGTTTGCATAAAACGGCACACTATAAGACGTACAGTAGGAACAGCCGTGAAGAAGACAAGGAAGAACAGGTCCCACAGAATACTGCAGTCTATGCAAGTTACCTTGCAGAGCAAGCTATGTGCGTTTACTCAGAAATAAGGCCCATTCAATTCAATGGGACTTATTCCCAGGAAAATGTACAGGATGTAATCCTATACATACTTACCTGGGAGTGGGTTCATGTGAATTCAATAGGGCTTACTTTTGAGTAGACACACATGGGATTGGGCTGCTAGGCTACCTTTGAGTCTTTAAGTGCACATTCCTGTTCTAAACAGCTTTGGAACCATTTTGTAAAAAGGCCCAATAGAAATGTGACAATAAATGCATACATCCATGTTCCATGCAACTGTGCGCAAGAACAGGCTAACAGATCATAACCTTGCTGCAAAGTAGGACTGGGAATGGGCAGTTTGGAATGGAAATGCAGCACAGAGGCATCCCAAACCTGCAACTCAATTTGCATAATATGCAAATTAGATTGGTTTTGGCAAACTGAAATATTTATTCATAAATATTTTATCCCAACTTTTCCTTTTACAATACCAGGACGGGGCCGCAAACAACAATAAAACACGTTGAAAATCACAAAACACAGAATGATATGGCAATCCTATATGGCAGGGGTGGCCAAGCCTACTTAACATAAGAGTCACATACTATAAACTTCAGGTGTTTAAGAGTCACTATACTGAAGCAGTGTTTACATGCTTAAACGTATTTACTCACCATGAACATTAAACATGCTTTAATCCACGATTAAAGGTATTATTTACCTTTTATATGAATTGTGATGCAAAAAGGACTTCAAGCTGCACATTATATGCTAAAGAGATGCATGTGGTTCAAGAGCCTGCATTTGGCCACCCCTGCTATATAGGACCAGGTGGGTCCCTACTGGTTGACTGAGGGCCCAGTCCTAGCTAACTTTCTAGCACCTGTGCAGCCACAATGCAGCCCTGAGGTAAGGAAACACATGGTCCCTTACCTTGAGGGGGCCTCTGTGGTCTGCCTTCCCACCACAGGATGCAGGGTGCACCCTATTGGCACAGCTACACCAGCACTGGAAAACTGGATAGGATTGGACCCTGACAGCCCAATCCTATCCACACTTTCCTGAGAGTAATGGGAAAGTTGACTCGAATGGGACTTACTTCTGAGTAGACACACATAGGATTGGGCTGCCTGTCACCTGACTGGCTGGGCTGGTAGCGGCAACCCTGCCATCTGGCCACAAGTGGAGGTGATGTTGACATGCAAACCCTCCACGCCTCTCATGGCGGTATGGCAGGCAAGCAGAGAGTTCTGCTTTTGTAAGATCGGAAAGGGGGGAGAGAATCTCAAGCCAGGAGACCCAGGAGTTCGGTCCAGTGCCTTACCCCACCCCCATTCCAGAAGTGCCTCCCTTGCCAGCCCAGCTGACTGAGGAAGTGTTGCAACGCAATGGTGCCACAAAGGCTGTAGGCTTTGTCCGCAGATTCCACAGACCGAGCCAGGATGCCCAGGGGTTTTAGGCTGGGCAGAGCCACTTCTTCCCCTGGACAGCATCCAGCCCTGGTGATAGCCACTAGGCCTCTGGCTCCTTGGAGTCTGGTCTGCCTGACCTTGCTCACTTCTCAGCACTCGGCAGAGCCACAACAGACCCAGGAGCCACAAACAGACCCAGGCTGGCACCTCACAACCCACAGGCATGGGATTTTCCTGACCATCTGGCTTGAGTGGCTCCCCTTGATGCCTCCTGTAGGGCCTCTGCTTGGATTGCACAGGGGGCTTGGATTGCACAGGCTGGCTCCTCCACTTGAAACTGGTAGTCCAGAATATCCCCTGGGCTGTGCTGGCACATGGCCTCAGTTGCCATCCTCCACAGCAGATGCCTTGGGCAGTGCAGGTGAGTGAGAAGGTGGAATGTGAGAAGGAGTGCCCCCGGGGAGTAGGGCGTGTGCCATCCTTCCTGCCCTAGAAGAGGCTCCTAGACTTGGGGGCGGGCAGATCCACTGAGGTTGGATCTTGGCACACCTAAGTGCTTGCCGCATCTGGAATGCCAGGCTGGCACAGGCAGGGCAGAATGGGTCCTGGCACAGGCTATTTTTAGCTTCTCCTGGCATTTACAGCATTTGTGTTAATGATCACGGGCAGGCTCCTACCCAGTCAAAGAGGGGGATGTTCGCGCTCATTCGCTTTCCTTTCCTGCAGTCTCCTAGGAAACAAGCAATGTTCTCTGAGGCCAGAGACCAAGCTGAGTAACTTGGGAAATCAATCGGGAAGCGGCAAGCTCCATCCTTTCTGCCTCTGGTCGCCACTCCCATGAGCCTTTCTGGCCAGCAGGTCTTGGAAACAGCATGGCAGGATCCGGCGTGCCCCATCTCTCTGCCCCCAGCTTGCCGGAGTTCCAGTGCTTGCTCTCCTGCTGATTTGGCACCCACTCCATGCAGCTGCTGGCAGCCCCCCCCCAAGTCTTTATGTAGAGACTTTGCTTGTCACCCAGTCACAGGTGAACTGGGAGGCTGGCTTTGACTTGAGCCACAAGTAGCCAAGAAGAGTCTTTCCATCTCCCTCACATTTGGGCTGTGAGGCTCTTGCAGTCCATATCTGGGCCAGAGAAGAGATGACCTGCAGGGCCTTGTCTCTGCCCTCACTGACTGTGTGTGTTGCTGAAAAGCAGCCTCGGAGCCTGCTGGCGAGTGGAGAAGGGCAGCCAGCTCCTGCCAGCTCTGAGTCAAACCCCAGACAGAGGGGGCCTTGTGAGGCACAGGCCCATGACCTGCTGAGCTAGGGGAGAGGCCTCCTGCTTGGTGTGCAGAAGGGCCCTGTCCCCGGCAGCAGGGCATCTCCAGGCAGGACTGAAAGGGAAGCCCTCCTGATTGTTGGCCTGGCTTTGCCCTGCCCTGCCCCAGAACTGGCCCACTGTCCAATCTTTGATCAGTTCCTTGGCATCTTGCTTCCTTGGTATTATTATTATCTCTTGTTGCTTTCAAATGAAAAACCAGCAGGAGGAGGAGGAAAGGGTTTAGTCATTGCCTTCCCCCTTGGCCCACTTGGACAGACTGTTCGCCTGTCCTTCTGCAGTCTGGCAGCCTACCAAGGAGACTCTCCCCCCTCCCCCCCCCCACACACACAGTCCAACTACCAGGTGAAAGAGACAAAATTCCTTCTGGCTCACCCCCATCTGGGTCTGCCAGAATTAGGCAGGAGCGCAGCCAGAGCTCCCCCAACCCTCTCCATTTGACTGGCTCTCTGGCTGCTGACCTTGCTGGGGTTATTTGTCCCGGTTGTGCAGCCCTGAAGTACTTCTGATCCTCCACATGCTGCTTCTTCAAGGACATTCTGCTGCCTGTGATTTCCACAGCAACCTGCGCTACGCATTCCAGGCAAGGCTGAACAAGGGGGTTTCCTCATCTAAAGATAGCCCTGCACTAGGATGAGTGTTTGGAGAACAGGGATCTCTCCCCTCCTCTCAACCAGGGGTGCAGCTGTGCTGCGTCCAGAGTCCTTGCTGTCTTCTTTTTTTCTGGTCAGAGTTTGGAACTGTATCTTATGTTCAAAATGCTTAGAAAGCACGGTGGACGACAAGGACCAGCCCCACCTATCCCCATGACACAATTGACCAGCACCTGGCCCGGGTCCCAGGAGGGCACCAAAGATGCTGTGGGGTCTGGAAGCCAAATCCTGTGGGGATGGTTTAGAGAGCCTGGGGCACTTCTTCCATCTCCGAGCATCTGAAGGGCTGTCGTGCAGAAGAAGAGGAGGGCCTGCTCTCTGTGGCCCCCAAGGACAGGGCTAGAACCATTTGGACTGTGGAAACTCTTGCAGTCCATGGTTGGGCCAGAGAAGAGGCAACCTGGGAGGTAGGCCAAAGCTGGACAGAAATGTCCAGAATGCAAGAGCTACCACCACAGGATCTGCCTGCTGTGCATTTGAGGGCTCTTCCTCCTGGGAGATTTCCAAGCAGAAGCTGATGACCACCTGTCAGGGATGCTGCAGTAGCTTGTGCTTAGCAGGGGGTTGGACTAGGTGACCTCAAAGTTCTCTTCCAAAACTGTGACGAAACAGGCATGGGGTACCTGTAGACCTTCTGCTCGCCAGTTTGGAGCTTGCCTCAGAGGTCTCTTTGGTGGGCATCATCATCTTCCTAGCCATAGTTGTAGCCACAGAGCCTGGTGACTGCATTTGCGTCTCTCTCCTATCCTGACCCAGCTTCAGCCCAAACGCCAGGGTCCAAACTTCCCCTTAGTCTAGAACAAGCGTGCCCAAACCCCGGCCCGGGGGCCACTTGCGGCCCTCAGGGACTCACAATCTGGCCCACAGGGAGCCCCCAGTCTCCAATGAGCATCTGGCCCTCCAGAGACTTGCTAGAGCCCATGCTGGCCTGACACAACTTCTCTCAGTTTGACCTCTTGCATGAGCTGTTGGACAAGGGTTCCCTCCACTGCTTGCTGTTTCACGTCTGTGATGCAGCAGTGGCAGTGAAGGAAAGGCTAGCCTTGCCTTGTGCAAGGACTTTTATAGGCCTTGAGCTATTGCAAGACCTTCATTCATTCATACAAGTTCCATCTCTAACATATTCATTTATGTAAATTTATTCAAATTGGAAATGTAAATTAATTCGGCCCATGACACAGTGTCAGAGAGATGATGTGGCCCTCCTGCTAAAAAGTTTGGACACCCCTGGTCTAGAACAATCCTCATACAGGAACTTTCCTCTTTTGTGCTCCTCTTAGGCCACAAGAACACGAGAAGTGCCCTACTGGATCAGGACCAGGGTCCACCTAGCCTGGCTTCCTGTATCTCACATTGATGCGCCTTGGGTACACACAAGAAAACAAAAGACCTCTACCCTGGTACCACTCCCTTGCACCTGGCATCTAGAGATGGGATGCATATACCCAACCTGGCTTGTTCCCTGTGACAAACATTTCCGCCACACATCTGTCCAGTTCCCTTTTAAAGGCACCCAGGCAGGGCCCGTCACCGACACCATTCTCCTTAACCACACCCAAAGCTAACTTCTGCTCAGCTGATGTTCTGAGTTCCTGACTAGCAGCAAGGCCCCCTGCAGTGAACCAAGGCAACTTCCTGGGCTGGAAAGCTGTCCCTTACCTGTTGCATTTTATTTTCTAATTAATTATATTGTACAGTCATGTCACAAACTTTGTGGGGAAGATTCGGCTTTGATGGGAAGCCAATTTACTTTTAACACAAACCAGGTAACTGTCCTGAGTGTCTGAACAGCCCACCAACAGAATCAGCTGCCCACAGAGGTTGCCCAGGCTCCTTTCTTGGGGGCTTTCAGGAAAAGATGGGGCTCTTTTAGGTCTAGGATACTCCTGGAACAAGGCCAAGGAGAAGGACCAAATGCTCTTTAGGGTCTTCATGATCTACTGTACTGGGCTTACTCATATAATGCCGCATGAAACATTATATCCCTGGGAGAGTGTGGTGTTAGCCTAACAACTGCTCTATTTTGCAGTGTGACTTGGTGAGGGGGGCAAGGAGGTGTTGCTCCTCCCTCACCAACCATTTGTCCTTTGAAACTCCCCCCCCCCAACAGCTTCCCACCACCACTGCCAGCAAGTTCCCAAAGGAGCCACTGGGTTACTATTATTTACAGCAGCAGAGTCAGGTTTCATTGAGCCCTTCAATGTGGAAGATGTTCGGCAGCGCATGCCTCCTCACAGCATGTTGGGATGGACAAATGGAGTCTTCACAGCAGGCACTGTGATTCGCATGCCTCCGCCATGGTTTGGCTTGGCCAAGGGCATCCCTTACTCAGTTGCTCTCTTTCCTGCCCTGTACTCCTGGCATCAGCAGTGCAAGAGATGGAGGGCTGAACATGTCTGCAGCCCACCCAAAGGGCAAGAAACGCAGGTGGAGGACCCCACCACCACCAAATAAGAGCTGCCACATTCTTTTGTACATAGAAGAGAGGGCCTGTCTGTCAGGGCCAAGTGGAGGACGGCTTGTGCAGGTCTTTGGCTTATGGCCTCTTAAGTGTGATGACTGCATCACAAGCAGGGATGACTTCACCACCACACAGTGGCATGTGTTGATGTGGGGAAGAATGGTGCACTCCATGTGCAATGAGTGCTGGGACCACTGCAGAGAGAGTTTTATGAACCCCTACTTGGTAGGTTATAAAGCCTGAGGGAAAGACTGAAGACCCCCTCTGATCTGACTTTCCAGCACTGATGCAGCCTGAGGAAAGGAAACAAACATTTTCTTAGCTTGAGGAGGCCTCTGTGACTGCCCCCCCCAGGACACAGTGCACACCCTGTTGGTCCAGCTTTATCAGCACTGGAAAGTTGGGTAGGATTGGGCCCACAGTCTGACCCTTGCTTGGGTCCGGGAACCTGGTCTCCCATCCAGGTGCAGGTGATTCCACCAAAGGCTCCTAACTTCTAGAGCAAACATTAAAAGTGATGGTGAGTAGATGAGCTGCAAGTGAGGGTGGTGAATTTGCCACCCTGGTCCCTGACTGTGATGAAAAAGCCTCTCCAGTTGAGGGAGGCAAGAGGAGACCCCCCGCTCTGGCCCCAAATGCCCTGGCGGCTGTGCTGACTGGCTTCCGAACAGTTCAAGACGGTGGTTTTGAACTTGATAGTCCTGGATAGTTTGGGACCAAGGCGTCTCAAGGACTGCCTCCTTCCCCATCAACCGCCTCACCCAACATGGTCGGCCAAGGAGCCCCTGCTGCATGTACCTGGCTGAGGATGCCACAAAGGGCAGCAGAACCTTCCTTGTCTTTAGTTGTCCATCATCACTGGAACTCCCTCTCTTTGGAGTTCAGATCAGCACCTTCCTGGCAGACATTTAAAGACCAATCTTGTCCATTTGATGTCCTCCTTCCAGCCCTTTAATGCTGTTTTAGTCACTGTTTAATCACTGGAAATAGGATTGCTGTTATCAATCAATGTTGGATAATTAATTATAGGATTGTTGCAGTGCTGTTTTATTGTACTACTCCTCTTACCTGCTTTTATTATCTCTGTTCTGTGATTTTTGTTTTGATTTTGTGTGTGTGTGTGTTTGCATTTTTAGTTTGTCATGATTTGTTGTATTTAAAATGGTTACTGTTGGCCACCGTGGGCATCCCACTTTTGGGAGGAAAGGTGGGATATAGATGTCCTGAATAAATAAAACAGGACTCAGAATGGGAAAAATTACTCTCATCCTCCCCCCTCCCTAGACCATAGCCAGCTGTGACTGTCCTGGCTCCTCACTGAATATTCCTCCCTTAACAACACTCTCTGAGTTGACTCCAAGACCTCACCTCTCCTTGCTCCCTTGACAGCCCCCCCATCCTCAAGTTGTGCAAGACACAATGTCTCCTCTAGAAACGCACCACCACATCCTGCCAAGCCTTCTCCAGTCTAGGAGAGTCATGTGGGTGCCACACACATGCATGAGGGCACATGTCATGAGCATAGAGATATGCTCACACAGAGCAAGCTAATCCTACTCCAGTCTGGTCTCTTTTCACAAGTAAATATTGCTCCCTTTCTACAGACCCCAAACCCCACTGCTTACTTGATGCTGGGGAAATGTCCTTTGCCTCCAAAGCTAGAATATGGTTGCATTTTAGTGTGAAACTCAGCTGACGGTCCTTTGAACAAGAGCCACAAGCAACAGAAGCAAAGGAACCATCAAAGTCAAAAGCCACAACCACCCCTTTGTGCATCTGGCTTGGACCCATGTCCTGCTCTAGCAAAGTCCTGGAGTCCACACTGCCTGGCAGCGGCTGTCCAGGGTTTCTGAGAGGAATTGTCCAGGGCCTCCCAGATGCTCCTGGGACCTTCTGCATTCAGTTGCTATCCACAAGACTTGCAGGGTTTGCATCTGTGGGTAGGTTCTGATGTGATTCTATTATAGGGAATGCATATTCCCTATTTCTGACTTTGATGAAATAAGGCATTGTAAACATCGATTTACAATTTTATTAACTCCTAATGGCCCAATCCTATCCAACCTTCCGGTGCTGATGCAGCCAGGCCAACAGGGCATGTGCTGGATAAATTCCCAGTTACAAGCTTTACTAGCTACAAGCTGTACCTCTAGGCCAGCCATGATAATGACACCTTTTTGGGAAGGGGTGGGGCGGGGTCTGGAGTCCTTGTTCCTTTCTCCTTGCAAGGAAGCACAGGGCATTCTTCCTTGCCTGGGTGTCGGCAGGGCAAGGGGCATAGATGTCTACATGTGCATCCTCTGGCAGCAGTGGACTGCTGAGCCAGACATGACAGGCGAGGAGTGCACAGGTGTTTTCCTTGGAGGTCCAGGGGTATTGCTCCAGAGATGATGGAATGGCAGAAAAATGCTGCCTTGCTCATATGGCCTGCCTGGGAGAAATCCTCCTGGAGATCTCCCCAGTTTAGCTAGAAAGGGAACATCTCACTCCCACAGCTGCTGCTAAGAAAGCAAAGTATTTTTGCTGCTTGGAGTGCTGGGAGATTTTGCTTGCTCACAGGCTTGGAAATGACATGTCCTCATCAGTACCAGAAGCTTCACCAGCTCCTGATTGCGAAGTTATTGTTGCTATTTAGAGATCCACTCATATTCCCAGGACCAAGACGAAGGATCTTTATTCTTTAGTCATGAACCAAGCCCCAAACTGTGTTCACACAGACATGCACACAGTCGAAGTGGGTCTGATGCCACAGCACCCCACAGTCAACAGAGCAGCCTTCGGGGGGGGGGGGTCCTGAGGGTAGCTCCCTCCATGTGAGCAAACTCCAGGTGAGATGCTGTGTTAGTCCAAAGCAGGAAAGAGGTTTCTTCAACATCTGAGGTGGGTTTGAGCAACTGCTGCTGTCAGCGGGAACTCCTGCTCTTCCGAAGAGGCAGGAAGTGGGCTTGGTGGACACACAGGCACACACTGATGAAGACAGGGAGGGCCAGCTGGTGCCCCATGGCTCAGATCCAGCCTATGAATCTATTGAATGGGCCTCTTGTCCAGTCATGCCAAGGGGAAGACTTTTGCCCCAGCGAACTTGTCAAGTGACATGTTTTCAAAGTATGGGGAAGACAGAAGTGGGAGAGTTGCCCAGGCTGGGGTCATCCTTGGGTGGGCCTAGTGCAGTTAAATACAGATATCTCAGCCTCAAAGACAGAACACTGACAGCTCATGTTGCTACTGTGATGGCAACCATGGCCACTGACTATTAAATGACAGGGGAAAAGCCCAAAAAGGCCTGCTAACATATTCGCTTCAGAATCTGCTATGAGAGCAAAGCACATATAATGGTGCTCCCTATATAAACTCCCAGAAAAAGATTGTGCATTTCCTGTGGTCATCAATGGCCACCAGTGTTCTGGCTTATTATGGGCAAGGTCAGGGGTGGCCTCTACACACAAGAAGCCCAAGCCATCAGTTTGTTTGGGGTGCTGATGAGGTGGGTGGAGAGCCCCCAAGGCACCCTTTACAACACTGCAAAAGGCCCTGGGGCAAATGTCCCATATCCAATGAGATATGATCATTTGGAGTGTGGCAAGAGGTCTTTGGTGGGCTATCACTGTGCCAGTGCATGAAGGTACTTATCAGCCAGACCACTTCCGGAGCCTGAAGAGGCCTCTGCATGCCTCTAGAAGCCACTTGCTTTCCAAGCGCCAGGAGGGATGCCAACCCCAAGCAGGCAGACCACATGGGCCATGGGGAGAATGCTCACATTTGCTCCCAGCAGAGGGCTTGATGTCCTCCAATGTCCATAAGAGCTTCTGTGGCAAAATAATCCGCTTCCCTTGGCCCCCTTCTATCCTCAGTGTGCATCACGCCTAGACTCCTTTTCTCCAGAAAAGCTCAGGCATCAGGTCCCCATCCAAACAGTGTCCAAGACCAACCCTCCCTGGCACCAACAGCTGACCTGATTCTCAGGAGGCAGTTCCCTCTGCTCGACCCATACCATGGGTGACCTTAGACCATTTCCAGGATTGACATGGCTTCCCAAAGACTGTGGCAATATTTTGAACCCTCATAAATGCCAACACTTTATTGCTGTTACTACTATGTGTGAAATAGGAAAGAAGGGAATGAGGCACCCAGCATGCCACCAGAATGCTGAAGGATGAATCCCAAAGACACAAGAACATCCTGAAAACTGGGCTCTCAGCAAGTCCACAGCAGCAGCCACAGGCTTAAAAAAACACACACACACTCTGAATTGGGGTGGAGGGGCTGCACTTCCTCCCACTGCCTTAGAAAGCACTCTATTTCTTCCTTCCTTCCTGTGAGGTTCCTGATTCTTGACCAATCAAGGGCAAAGAAGCCACTCTGATGAAGGCTGGGCCATGATAGGTCTCCTGGGCAGTGAAATGGGCTCTGCAGCCTCCCCAGGCCGCGTCTTCCAGCAAATAAACCTGGTTTAATGTTTATCAGTTTATTTAAAAACTATCTAGCCTGCCTTTCTGCCTCATCAAAGGGACCACCAATGACATAATCACAAAGTCAGCAAGCCGGTCCCTCTCTTTCAGTCTAAATGGACACCCTTGACTGTGTGCGACCTCCAGGTTTCAGAGGCAAGCCAAGTGAGAGGGGCTGTGTGCTCCCAGAGGCAGCTGGTGGGCCACTGTGAGATGCAGGCAGCTGGACGAGATGGGCCCCGGGCCTGATCCAGCGGGGCGCTTCTGATGATGTCCTTACGTTCTTACCCCTGTGTTTTAAAACCCCAGCTGTGGAGTCTCCTTGGGGTTCCAAGCCCACAAACCCCATCAGTACAGAAAAGGGGTCTCTGCTGCTCTGCCTGGGTGGCCAGAGGAGTCATTTCACCAGCTGATGCCCTCGGGCCTCCGCAAAGAGCCCCTCACTGTCCACAAAGGAGGGGGAAGAGCCGGGCACCCCCAGCTTCTCCATAATCATTCCAAGGACGGGACGGCTGGGAGCTGCGCTCGTCCTCTGGCTTGGTGCTTGGGCCAAAATGTCACTCAGCGCGAGGATGACCCAGGAAT
Source organism: Tiliqua scincoides (assembly GCF_035046505.1). Classification (NCBI taxonomy): domain Eukaryota; kingdom Metazoa; phylum Chordata; class Lepidosauria; order Squamata; family Scincidae; genus Tiliqua; species Tiliqua scincoides. Next base: position 9,233,495 of record NC_089828.1, read on the forward strand.
CCGTAGAGAGACCCAGGGACGTGCTGGCTGGGCCCAGAACCTCCCTCCAAGCCCAGAACGGCCCTGCTGGCCAGCGAGTCGCCCGCTGCTGCCTTCCCGGGCCCCATCCTCACCCCACCCCACCCCGGCCCCTCAAGAGAAACACTCCGCGGCCCCACTCGTTGGCGAAGGGGGACGGCGCGGGGCGGGGGCTGCAGCAGAAGAGGCGCTCCCCCTTTCCTCCACCGGGGGCGCCCTTGTGCGCCACCGGCCGCCTGCCCTGATGGGTCCGGCCGATCGCCCGCCCCGAACGTCGCCAGGCGGCTCTGCGGCGCCCCGCGGAACTTGGCTCGATGGCCTGGCCGGAGCAGGCGCTCGGGTGCAGAGCCCGCCCTGGAGAGGGCGGGGAGGCGCCGGAGGGGTTTGCCGCAAGCACCCCCCGCGGACGCCCCACGCCGCCGTCGGAGGGTCCCGCCGCCCGCGCGCCGACGCACCTGCTTCTCGAGGGGGTCCTTGGGCTTGGGCGAGGGCGCGCGGTCGCAGACGCAGCCCTCCAGCAGGTAGAGGCCGGCGGGCCGCGAGCTGGAGTCGCTCTCGAAGTAGAAGAGCAGGTTCTGGAGCAGGGCGAACCAGCGCGGCTGCCAGCGGGCGTTGTCCGAGCTGCGCTTGCTCAGGTAGCCGCGCCGCGCGCCCTCCGCCTTGGCCAGCAGCCCCAGGTGCAGCGCGTGGCCCTCGTTCAGCCGCATCCCCTTCTGCATGGCTCCGCTCAGCGCCCCGCGCCCCGCCGCGCCGCCGCCGCCCCGCTCATGCCGCCGCCGCAGCCGCAGCTCCTCGCCCGCGCCCCGGCTCCGCGCGGCACAGCGCTGGTCACGTGGCCCGCGGCGGCGGCGGCTCCGGCGAGCCTCCCGAGCAGCACCGCGGACAGCGCCCTGCGCAGCGCAGCGCCGCCCCGCCGCTCGCGTCGGGGGCGGTGCGCGCAGAAGGCCGCGGGCGGGGCCCCACTACAGGCGCGCTCGGCGCCCCGGCCGGCGCCCCGGGAGCCCGCGTGTCGGCAGCCTCGTCCCGGGAAGCAGCGGGGGCGGCACGTGCCGCGCGGACGAGGCTGGGCCGGTCCCTCCCGCGCCGGCAGGACCGCCGGGGCCCCCGTGGGTGTGCGCGGGCGGGTCGCGAGCGGAAGGGCGCGCCGGGCTCTGCAGGCGGGTCGGCTTCCGTCCCCGGGCCGCCACTGGCTGCCCCGCACTGCCGGGGGCGCGCCGCCCGCCCCCCTGCCGCTCGGGCCCCCAAGCGCGGAGCTGGAGCGAGGCCGCGCACTGAGCGCGGAGAACTCGGCCCCGCGGGACCCCCGGGCACGTCGCGCCCGCCGCAGCCGCGACCGGCCCTCCGCCTCCCTCGAGGAAAGCGCCCCTCCTTCCAGCGTCGCCCTCCGCCAGGCCGCAAGCGAGCCCTGCAGGCCTGCCCCCCCCCCGCGGAGACCCTCGCCCGTCCCCCGCTGCCGTCCTGCGGCGCCTGTGCTCTCTCTAGAGGGAAGGCCAGCACCGGGCCCTGCACAGCCGTCGAGCTGCGGCGCCAGGCTCGGTGCCGCCCCAGCTGAGAACGGGAAGGGGCGCAGAGGGGCTCTTCGGGGCCCTCGCGCAGGGTCCCGCCCCAGTGCCCCGCTTTCCTCTGACGTGCGGCTGGCGCGGGCCTGGGGAGTTGCCCATTGGGGGTCCGAAGGCCTGCCGAGGTCAGTGAAGGCAGCGCCGGGCTCTACACCCCCGCTCGGGACAACTGGCAGGACTCCTGCCTGAGTGCTGGGCCGTCCAGGAAGAGGGAACTCGTGGGCCGCAGCAGCCCCTGCAGGGAGAAGCCTGTGCAGCAGAAAAGGTGCCCACGAGCCCAAGGGCCCCTGGTGTGTTGCGTGGCAGCAGCGGTGTGCCAAGGCCCAGTGGCAGGCCAGTTCCCTGGGGCTGCCCACTGAAAGCCTTCTGAAGAACCAGGCCCGCCTGCCAACCTCCCCTCTCCCCCCCCCCATCCTGACACCTTCAAGGCAGCAGAAATAATGTCAGGGAAGTGATGTCAATTAGTCTTGTTTTGACGAGGGACATGTGGGTAATGCTCCAAAGACTCTAATTGGGTCATGAATCACCATGGCAACACCTGGGAAAGAGGAAGGGTGTCAGTAGCTGCCGGCAGAGTGTGCTACTCAAGGGGAGGCCGGGGGCAAAGAGTTCCTCGGCTTCCTATGGGGCATGTCAGCGCTGGTGGTCTGTCCTGGGGACAAGCCCCTCCAGAGACCTGGCTGCAGAGAGGACAGCCCTTCGAAACACACCTGAGAAGGCCCCTGGGGAAGAGCACAAAGCTCGAAGGCAGGTCCCACAGGCTGTGTGTCAGGTGCCCAATCCCCTGGCCAAGGAGGCTGGTCAGGGATGAGCAAGGGCTGGAGAAAGATCAGGCAGAGACCAGCAGGGGACTGGGAGACGTGGCTCACACCAGGCTGGTGGCCAGGCACTGGGCTAGACTAAAGGTCGGGCTGGATATGTGGTGGCCGCTCGCTCAACTGGAGGCCTGGCTGGCAGGCTGTGGCTCTTGGTTAGGCTTGGCACCCACAGCCAGCATCACTGCCTAGAGGGCCCTTGCTCTGCCTTGCTGGATGTAGGATCAGGTGGTAAACAGCAACGCTTATCCTGCACATGCCCGATCTCAGAAGCTAAGCAGGGTCAGGCCTGGTTAGTACTTGGATGGGAGACTGCTTGGGAATACTGGGTGCCCATAGTCTTTCAGACTGAAGGTTGCCAACCAAAATAAAATAACTAGTAGGAGGCCCAGTGCTGGGCTGCTGGAGTCCCAGTCCCAAGGCTGCTGGCATGCACCCTGGTGCCTCAGGGACCAAGCAAGCACCAAACTGCTGCCTGAGTGGATTCCCAGACCCTGGTCTGCTAGTTCTGCTCCAAAGGCCAGACAGACCGCAGCCACGTACAGCAAGCCTCAGCCATGCAGGTTGGAGACTGTCTCTCAAACAGCCTTTTGTCCAGAAGACAACTGTGCAGCAGCCCACAAAAGTGCTTTTTTTGTGTACCTGATGGGAGGAGGGTGACAAAACCAGAAGGTGGACCTGGACTTCTGTCCACTATTGTCAGGGGGCGAGGCTCAGAGCCTGCGTACCGCTCATTGTGCTGAAAGAGCGAGTGGAGAAGCGCAGGTGGAATCCTAAGCCAGGTGCTGTCACCTTCCTGCCCCTCCCCCAACTTGCCTAAAGGCATGCAATAATTAATAGGGAGGAATTAATTCCTGTTTTACACCAAATCACATGGGTCATTGGGAACGATTAAAACTGTGGGATAGTTTTCTGAATGGGATTTGATTATTTTTCATCATCATTTTATACAGGCAACATGACTGGAGGTGTCCCCTCAGCTTCTGTAGCTTACCAAGTCTGGCAGTCTTTGAAGGTGTTGGACTCTAAAGCTAGTCCTTTGGCCAACTTGGCTGTTTTTAACTCCTCTCTGTCCGTGCACATCAACCAATAAGCCCTCCTCTCTCCTCTCTGGAACTGGAGTGGGCTGTGCTTCAGTGGGGGGTTGGCCAGGACCCTCCCACCTGTCCCCCCAGCACCCATTGCAGATGTGACAAGTGCACCACTGGGAGGGTGTGTGCCCTGACTGGGCAGCTAGAGTCCCCTGGGGGGGCAGAGGGGATGGGAAGTGGCTCTGGGGGTCCCTGTCCAAGGAAGAGCAGGACACAATGCTTCATGTAAAACGGGTGTATTTGGGAGCACAAAACAGGGCTTCCTAAAGAATGGAAGCTGGTGGCCATCAGGTGGAGAGGAGTCAGTGCAGAACTTGCGGACAGAAGGAGGGGCAAGGGCTAGAGCTGAACCCCTGCTAATTGGGTAAGAGGCACTTTTTCAAGTGGGTGCTCCTTTTTTAGCAGGGGGAGAGTAACTGGCCCATCTCACCCCAGCACTGTCTGTTCTAGTGGCTGTCTGCTGGTATTCCTTTGCATCTTTTTAGATTGTGAGCCCTTTTGGGACAGGGAGCCATTTAGTTATTTGATTTTTCTCTGTAAACCGCTTTGTGAACTTTTAGTTGAAAAGCGGTATATAAATACTGTTAATAATAATTAATAATAATAATAACTTGCTGACCCAGCATCTTAGCCATGGTAACACCCATGTCCATGAGGCCTGGCCTTGGCTGCACATAGATCAGCATCATCACCAGCATGACCCTGCCCAGGGCCCCCACTCCAGGCAGCAACCATCCAAGCCCCCCAGAGAACTGGAGCCCATCATGACTTGGGGTGAGGTGACACAGTGGCTCCATACCGGGTGTGCAGGTCTCTGTCGCCAGTGGGTTGGCCGGGCCATGGCTGCACAGGGCCTCTAGCCATTTCTGCTGATGGCCCCAAAGCACATGATTGTGGTGCAACTTTGGTGGCACTGGACTGGGGCTTATGGCAATGTGTTGTGAGATCTCTTACTGTAGGCCCTAAACAGCACTGGGCAACAGGTCTGTGGCTACACACATGGACCTGCCACTTCCTGGCACTGCATTGGGAGTGCCAGGTCCAGGATCCTGGAAGAGCCCAGGCAACAAGAAGACAAGCAGTGTTCAGTTAGCCACAGCAGGGAATGTATTGACTCTGCTGCTTGCATTCTAACCTCCTTGGTGTCCTCCCCTCCTCGGTTGTCTGTGTTTACTTCTCAATGCCTGGATTTGAAGCCCTCCTTCGCATTTCTTTGGTCATTCAAGCTTTCAATAAACATCTTCTGCGTTTGGCTGGTGTAACTGCCCCTTTAAAGCTTAGCTGTGCAAGGTGGGTTGTCACACCTGCCAGAGTGTTCCATTTGGTTTGGGGGGAGGGGGAGATCTGCCTTTCCAGTCTTGGAAGGGAGTGGAGACTGAGTGTGAGAAGCAGCAGCCTGTGCACTGCTGACAGGTCAGAAGGCCTCTGGTTGGGGGGGGGGGGGTTGGGTTTGCAAGAGCCACAATTATTGTGGTGGAACTAGAGCCTTGCATAGCCCCCCCTCCCCCGCCACATGCCTTAGTTCTAACCCCTGTGTTCGGATGTCAAGCAAACGTGGGAATCATACTGTGTTTCTCAAACTGTGGGTTGGGACCCACTAGGTGGGTTGCAGGCTGATTTCAGGTAGGTCCCCATTCATTTCAATATTATATTTTTAATATATTAGACTTGATACTACCATGACATATGACTGCATTGGGGAATGTTAACAGATCTGTACTTTTAACAGGTCACTACATATGTGCTTTTAACAATGATAGTCAATGAGGCTTACTCCTGGGTAAGCGTGTATAGGATTGCAGCCTTGGATTGTTAAAAATTTTCCTGCTTAATGATGTCACTTCTGGTCATGACATCACTAGAGCCATGCTGCATCTTTCCAGCCAGGTAAGGCTGGTATGGGCACCTCTCTTTGCTGGGGCATCTTGACCATAACTGTGCATGCAAGAGGTGCATTGGGGGGGGGGGATCAATCCAGCAAGGCCCTGAAATGGATGAGCCCAGGGCTGAGGCCCACGTGTGGTGGTCATTACTGCCAAACTTAGCAATGTCCAGGATGCTAACAGGCTGCCGTCACACTGCTCCCCAAATGAAGCCCATGGCCTGTGGAGGAGGCCCAGCTGGTCACACTAGCTGGTGCCCCACTTCCAGCAGCAGTCAAACGCAGAAAGAAGGATGATGTTGCCACTGAGCTCTCAGTCATGCAGGCAGCTTTTCTGGTACCAGCAGATCAGTGCTGAGGAGAGAGAAGCAGGTGGGGAGGGGGTGAGACATCCCTCCTGTGGGTGGAGGAGAACACCAGCACAGCCCAGACGAGCAGCTTAGTGGATCCGGGGAAAGGAGCCCCAAGTGGGGTTCTGGGAGAGCTGCAGGAGGCAGCAAAAGGGAGCCCGAGTGGGGCTGGTGGGCACAGCGTCCCTGAGACTACAACTTCCAGGCATGGTGGTGTAATAGCGCCCCCTCTGGCAGGTTAGGGTGCCACGCGGCTCTTGAGCAGCCCAGCAAATGCCTAGTCAGGGGGAAAGGAGCCAGTGCACGAGAGCTGCTGGGGATGGCAGTGGGGAATGCCTCAGTGACACCACCCAGGTGCACCTTTCCCCTAGTGCACCAGAGGTGTTGGGGTAGGAGTGGGATGGCTTGGAAGGTGTCGTACTTGGGCCAACTCAACGGAGGCATGAACTCCTCTTTGGTCCGCTTGACCCATGGAAAGGGGCAAGAGGCCCGACTAGATTCTTTTGTCTTTGGTCCCACTGTGCAGCTTGGCTCACTTGCGGGAGCTCCCTCCAGGGCTTTGCTCTGCTGGCACCTTTCAGTGCATGGGCTGTTGCTTGACTGTCTAGGAACAGTTGTTGGGACCACCACGCAAGCCCTGGATGTGCTGCGAGTCATCGCAGAAGAGGGATGACCGACCTCCGACCCTTGCAGGAGGACAGGAAGTGGGGGGGGGGGTGGCGGCCTTGGGCAGGGATGTGTTTGTGGCCCCGGCCTGCGGAATTCTGCTCTTGAGCCACCAGGGGGCAGAATTTAATGCACTGATGTCGCCCTCTCGGAGCCAGCCCGCCAGTGGGGAAGGGGAGGCCTGCGGGGGGGGCTTCTTTTTCAGCAACCCCCCTGCAGCGGGGATGCTGTAAGAGTGAAGCGGGGCAGGGGGAATAGCACCAAGTGGGGAGAGCAGGCGGGGGGGTCCTGCGCTGGGGGGGCGCAGGTCTTTCACGAATCTCAGAAAGGGAATCACAAAGTCTCCGAGAAGTCATCGATCCGTCCCGAGGGAGGAAGGCGCGGGAGGGGCCTGGACCTGCAAGGAGGCAGCCCCCTCCCCCACTCCCAGGGCGACCAAGCTGCTGCTGAGCTCCGCCACTGGCAGAGCTGGGGAAGGACGGCACGTCCCACCCCCACCCCCCAGAGTGTGTGGGGTGGGGGAGTTGAAGGTTGAAGGCTCCTCCCAGAAGCATCTGTCTGGTGGGAGCCCAGCTGCTCACCTTCCCCTTATGTGCTGCCTGCCTGCACACCTGCAAGGCAGGGCACTCTCCTCTCGCAGAAGCACCCTAGGCCTGCTTGGAAGGGGGGAGCCTCCCCCCGCATCTGGTCTAAGCCCCCCCCCTTGGGAAGGGAACCCCTCTCTTCAAGTGATGCAGGGGATGGAGAGAGTGGAGGGAGGGAAGACCTTTTTCTTCTCACACAGCACCAGAACCACGAAAACATCCACTCAAATGGCATGCCAGGAGAGGTAGAAAAGACAACAGAAAATATTTCTTGACCCAGCTTGTCATTAGTCTGTGGGACTCTTTGACACAGGATGAGGTGATGCCATAAATTCTTTAAAGGGGAATTGGACAGATTACTGGAGGAAAAGTCCATCATAGGATACAAGCATCATGACTATGTGCAACCTCCTGGTTTTCAAAGTGGGCTACCTCAGAAGGCCAAAAGCACCAGGTTGCAGGTCTCTTGTGGTCTTGTGTGCTCCTGAGGGGCCATTGTGGAAGCTGGACCAGATGGACCTGACCAGCAGGGCTCTTCTTAAGCCACCAAAATAAGGAGCGCACCGCTGAGGTGCACAGTGGGCTGACTCAGGCATGCTAGGCTGCTCTCGCAGTGGGGAGAGAAACGTGTCACTGTCCCCCTGAATCACTTGATTTGCTGAGGTCACATAAGGGGTGGGAACTGTCCAAACTACTTGGCCTCTGTTGCAAGTCCCCATGAAAACCATTCACTGTGGCCCTCGTCTCAGCCCAAGTCCTTTCAACATGGAATGCTTTTCAACACTGCGTTAGAGAGTGAGTGCTGTGCCTCAAAACACAGCTGCAAGAGCCTGGCTCAAAGCCCTGGTGCCACCCAGAAGCTGGGGCTTCCTGATCCATGTCACTCACTGGTGCAGAAGTCCTAGGACACGCAGGACACACAGGAGCCAGGAGTGAAGGGGGAGGGCCAAACGAGACATTTCCCCACCGGCCTGGCCTGAGAGGTAGGAAGCGCAACCAGGAGGCTGCCCTGTTCTCCTGTGAAGGGCTGTGCCCCAGGCAAGCCAATTTGCCCTCACATGCAGAGCTGTTGGCAGCCGCTTGGGGCCTGTTTGCAGGGGGCAGGGAGGGTGGAGAGCTCCACTGGAAAGGAAAAGGGGATGTCGGGAGCCCTTCATTCACACCAGCCTTCCAGAAAGCAGCCGCAGTGACCAGTCCTGCTGTGCATCATCACGAGGAAAGGAGCAGCTGCAGAAATCAATGGAAACGCATCACGTGTCACCAGGCAGAAGAGCCAGCCAGACCTCCGCACACAGACCGTGATGCAGAGTGGCTGGCAGCTGCGCTGGGCTGGGCAGACCAGGCTGGGGTGGGGGGTTCTTCTTTTCTTTTTTTACCAGGAAGCCCCTGCTCTTCCTGAAGGGCCCAGCTGAGCAGAATCCCACCATTCAACAGAATGGCTCCAAGTGGTGGGTCTAGAGACAGAATGGTGACTTAGAAGGCACCCGACCTGTGCAAGTCAGCACCAGACCACATCTGAACAATCCTGATATGCAGTTTGGTAACTGACAACCTGATCGAGGGCAGCCCCTGAACACTCCAGTTTGAAAGAAGCTGATGGGTGAGAAGTGATGAGGAGTCGGTTTTACTCATCATTGTTTGACTGTTGGGAGTCAGAAACTTCACACAACCCAGAGATCTACCCAGAGCCACACTTGTCTTCAGCTCGCCCTGCCCCCCCCCCCCATTTATAGCACAGTTGTCATCCCTCAGGTGCACCTCACTGGGTTGCATTAAAACACAGTATTCATGACTGGACTGGTCTCTTAGCAAATGTGCAGTAGTGCAGTCTCTGAGCCTCTGAGCCACAGCCACAGAGGAAAGGATGGCATGAAGCTGGCCTCCTTGGTGACCGGATGAACATGGGAGAAGACCCCAGAGGAGTCCCTCTCCCTGCAGATCCATCCAGCTGCCTTGCTAACAACTACATCAGAGCACATTAGAGCTTAGTGTGCGCTGCACATTGGGGTTTCTGCTGTTCAAGTCTTGCCTCCCCCATCATGAATCTCTCTGGGTTGCCTTGGGCAAGCTGCTCCCTCTTGGCCTCCAGTCCTTCCATCTTCAATATGGGATGATGATACTTTCTCACCCTGCAGGATGACATGCGGCAAAAGTGCTATATGAGTGTCAAGTAACATCAGTCAGTCCCTGAGCTCTGTGCTCCAACAGGACCCAGAGGACTCAGATCTTTTGAAACAAGAAAGTGAGGGCTTGCCTGACTCTGTATTTCTATTTTATTTTTTAACGTCTTTGCAAATCAAGATGCTGTTGAGAGTAGTTTAAAAAAAGAAAAGTGCCCTGAAGTCTGGAACTCGAATTTCAGGCTCCCTCCCCCCTTCACATGGACACAAATGCCCATTGGAAGCGAATGCTGGGAGTTGCTGATGCTGCAGGAGGTGCTTCTAGGGCAGTGTTTCTCAAACTGTGGGTCGGGACCCACTGGGTGGGTTGCGAGCCAATCTCAGGTGGGTCCGCATTCATTCCAAAATTTTATTTTTAATGTATTAGACTTGATGCTAGCATGGCCTGTGACTGCATTTGGGAAAATGTTACAGACCTGTATTTTTAACAAGCTACTATGTATATTCTTTTAACAATGATAGTTAATGGGACTTACTCCTGGGTGAGTTTGTGTAGGATTGCAGCATAGGATTGTTAAAAAATTTTCCTGCTTGATGATGTCACTTCCGGTCATGACATCACTTCTGGTGGGTCCCATCAGATTCTCATTCTAAAAAGGGGGTCCCAGTACTAAAAGTGTGAGAACCACTGCTCTAGGGAGAGTCAGGCCCAGCTGGGAGTTGTAGGCAGGGGCAACCTGGGAGCTGCACCTTGCCAGGACTGAGCAAGACAGGTGCAGTCGTGTGCCCCACCCACTGAGCTACCCTGCCCCATTTGACCCTGCAGGTGGATTCTCTGTGTGTCCACCCCCCCCCCACCGCTTCCTCCTTGGTTCAGTGGCTGCTGGGGTAGCTCCTTGCTCCGGCCTCAGAGTGGCTGAGCCCCTCTGGTCACTCCTCATACCCAGGGCGTACTTGTTGTTGTCCACCCTGCACACCCCCCCTGCTTTGCGTGGGACTGACTCCAGCTCATGCCTGAAAATCCTGCTACTCCTCCTAATCACCAGATCTGTCAGCCCCATTCAAGAGCAGGCCCTGGAAAGGCCCTGGGGCAGGTGCAAGTGCCACATCAATATGCCAGTGTTCTGCTGATGGGTTCATCATATTTTCTGCTTGCATTCCGCTGTCCGGGTGGATCAGTGGAAGGGCTGCTTCCCAAAGCCCCTTTCCAGAGTCCGCCCAGCCTTCTGCATGCATCACAAAAGCATCCACATTGTTGGCACTGAAGATTAGGAGGTGGTGAGTCACCCTGGAAATGCCTCATTATCACTTGGGCACATGCAGGAGGACTTGAGCCTTGGAGCTCTGACTAATGAAGAGCAGGCCAAGGAAGCATCTTGATCAGATGGGGAGGAAATTAGATGAGCTGCAGCTGTCGGTTTGCAAGGCTGCCTCCCTGAGCGGCAGAGGGCAAGGCCAGCCCGCCTCCTCCTGCCCAGGCTCTCTGTTCGAGGCCACGGGTGGGCTCTCAGCAGGCCAGCGCCAGGCGCTGAATTGCTCTTCTGCATGCAGCAGGGCTAATTTTTATATTAATCAGCACCACAAGACCTCTGGAGACAGCCGGGTTCACAATGCAAAATGCTGCTCTTTGGAAGCCCTCTGCCTCCATGGGCAATGTTCATGGGGGTCGCCCTCTGCCTGCTGGCTTCATGCGTGTGCCAGGTTCAGTGTGTCGAGAAGAGGTCACAGGTTCAGACAGCCCTGCAGACAGCAGTGTCTCTAGCGTTTGCGCCACCTGGTGTAGGAGGCCAGCGCATCCATGATGGACCTCCTCTCATGCAGTGGGCAGGGCCAAAACCCAGGCGGTGGGCGTAGTGATGTACCATCACCCTGTCCCCACTGGTTTTTTGGCCATACTTTCTGATAGAATAGAAATATTTCCAAGCGGTTTGTTTCATTGCATTCTGCTGTAAATTCCGCACCAGATGGTATGTAACTTGATGGTATTATTTCTAAAAACCACATTTTTAGTGCATGACCCCCCCCGGGCACGTGACCCCCCCAGTGCGCATCACCTGGTGCTAGTTGCACCCTGCTAGCAATGCCACTGCCTGCAGAGAGGGACCAGGTGCAGGCAATGGGGCCAGAAAAGCAGTTCTCCGGAAGCAGAAGCCTTCCAAAGTGGGCTGATTCAAGACTAGGATTCAAGGCTGGGAAGACCCAAGGTGGAGGGTGGGGGAGGGGGAGGGGCAACAGGGCCCAGGGCAAGGCCAGCTGCTGTTGCCACCGTCCGTCCTTCCCTCTCCTCGATCACCTGGTCCTTCCAGCTCCAAATCTGGAGCATTGCCTTGAAAGCAAAGGCATGCAGCTCATGGAGGTCTCTGGCTCCAGCCCAAAACACCTGCTGCCCAGACCCACCTGCATCCAGGTGGTATCTTCCCCTTTCCCTGGAAACCTGCCCTGCAAGGGAAGGGGCACTCTTGGATGGCTCAGTCCTTGAAGAAAATCATGATAACAAATGTCAGGGCATAGCTGAGAACAGCAGCCCAGGAGGAGCGGGGGAGGGGGGTCCGCAGCAATCCACATTCCAGGAGGAAAGACCATTCCAGGGCCAGTCGGAAAGGCGGAAGCCTGCCTTGGCACCAGGTCCTTTGCCAGTTGTCCATGATGCCGAGACTTGAGTGAGAGAGAGAGAGAGAGCTCCCTTCGATGACCTCCCTGATGACCACAAACAAGGCCAAGGAATTGCCCTCGTATGTTAATTTGGTGGTGACAGGTGAGATCATATCAGCAGGCTGGGGCAAGGGAGGACAATGCCATGGTGGCTACAGGTTAGCAGCAGCCACTAGCCCAGCTCCCTCCCAGTGATTCTCCTGCAGGAGTCCTTTGCCTGCAATTTCCAGGCTTGTTCTTGGGTCTGATGTGTCCAATGCAGGCAAAATCGTTGCTGCGCAAGATGCTCAAGCTCTGCAGTGGCGCTGCTAAAAATATGTCCTGTCTCCGCTGGCATCCTGGAACAGACTTTAAATAGCTTTGTGGATTTCACATTTCAGGAACGGTTGAGTTCAAAAACCTCCTGACAGCCTCTGAGCTAAAAATAAATGCTGCAGAAGGAGCTGGCGGGTCCTGCCTCCCAAGCAGTAGATGGCCTGCCTACCTGTTGGGGGGGGGGTCTTCAACATTTAACCATGGGACCAGAGATTGCTGACCTGGGGTGGCTGAGCCATGCACCACCAAGCAGTGTTGTTGCAGTGACCCTTGGGGGAGCAACCAAGCCCCCAGGCTAGGTTGCTGAATAAGTGCAGGAAAGAATCAAGGAGCCCGGGGTTCTTTATGTAAAGTTTCTCCTATACGTTCCCAATCGTGTACCCTAAAAGTGCCTGCCTCCGGATACCATGGGCATTGTTCTCCAATTATGCGCACTAAGTCTGTGACCTCCTGTGAGGAAACAGAATGCTGTGCTTTTCGGAGGAGGAACCGTAAGTCATTGCGATGATGCTCTTGTTCAGCCGAAAGGCTGGAACCCATACTCACCTGGGATCCCGAAGGATGATTGACGCGTCTGTAACCTGTGCAAGGCGAGGTGAGCTGGCTGTAGTCTGCGTGGCCCCTGTTTCAGGGTCAGATGAAGCAATGACTGGGAGGTAACCAGGGACAAGCTGCTTGATATAGAAAAGAACAAGGCAGCTTGCCTACTGTACCTGACTGTTGCAGAGGGTCCCTGTTCGGTGCGCCAGATGTTGCAGTGACCCTTGGGGGAGCAACCAAGCCCCCAGGCTAGGTTGCTGAATAAGTGCAGGAAAGAATCAAGGAGCCAAGGAAGAGACGAGAGACAGACTTTTAGATTCAAAGCAGAGAGAGAGAAAAGCTGATTCTACTAGCCTCCTCCTGCGTTTTTATTGTACTTGCAACATTGACGGCTACATTCAGTTCTTAGATAAAGCCACATTAGAATCTCATACAGGGGTGAGAACAATGGGTGCTTCTTCACAGAGTGCTGTATCAGCTATTGTCACACTTCAGCCTGGAAACTAGCATTTCTTGTCGGTTTGCCGATAACAAGGGGGGTTTGCCCGCAATTGCCATACCAAGGCTTTCTGTGTGCTTCTGCTTAAGCACTTGAAAATACCACACAGTGTGGCTCCGGGGGGCGGGTGACCATGGCCTGGGGGTCTGGGGGGATGTTGATGAAGGAGTCTTTTCGCATCTCACTCTCAAAGAAGAGTCTACTTTATCTGGCCTTTCTCTCTTCTGGGTGGGGCTCCCAAGGGGGTTCCAGTCTAGACACTGACCAGACCAAGGCCTGTTTAGCTGCTCCAGGCTGGCTGTTTTGGGCACTCATCCCACACACTGGAATTGTGTCCTGCTTCCTGTGAGTGGAGGGACAACTCCTGAGTCAAAGGTGCAGGCTGGGGGAAAGTCTCCAGGTGCCTGCAGTGGGAGAGCAGGTCTCCCCTCCTGAAAAATGCTCTTGACTGCTCCCTTAGGATTCACAGCACAGTGGGACTTTGCTGGGGAATGGCCGCTGGATCAGACCTGCAGTCTTGAGGGAGCACTCCAGGGAGTTTGCTTGGGAAGGAGGCCTGAGGTTTATATCTGGCCTCCAACAAAAAATAGAGAAAAGCTCAGCATATTGACAGCTGCAACCACACTCACAGACAAGGGGTGTGATGCCCAGAGAAGGGTGACCTGTCTCACACACACATACCCAAAACATGCGGATTAGTAGTGCGTGGGGGGGGGGGGTTCATGGGGCTTGCCTTTCCCACACACAAAGAAAAGCATATTAAATTAGTGCATGTGGAATGTGCTATTTTTGCCAACCTGTCCTTCCCTGACCACGTTCCTGGCTAAGAATTTCTCTCTCTTCACTCCTGTTTTGGTCCCCAAAATGTGAGGGTGGAGAAGGAGGCAGGGGTGTGCTTGACTGGCCTCCACTGAGTGTGAGTGACTTGTGCTCTGGCATGGCATGGCAGTTGATTTGGTCAGTGCAGCCATTTCCAGCCTTTCCCATCTCACAGCACACTGACAAGGCAATAAAATTGTCAAGGCACAATTCGTCAAGATTTTTTGACAATGGACAAGGCACACCACACTGCTGGCTGGGGACTCACATCACTCAATGGCCCTACAAATACATAACCCTCCCCCAAACTCCAGCAGCACGTGGACCATGTGCTACAGCACTGTGGTTGAAAATCCCTGTGTTAGTGGCTAGCATGGACACCCAAGAGCTCCTTTCCCTAAAGTCCTTCCCGCCACCCCCACAGCTCTCCACAGGGGACTGGACAAATTCCTGGAGGAAAAGTCTATCATGGGTTACAACCCATGATGTGTATGTGCAACCTCCTGATTTTAGAAGTGGGTTACCTCAGAATGCCAGATTCAAGGGATGGCACCAGGATGGAGGTTTCTTGTTGTCTAGTGTGCCCCTGGGGCATTTGATGGGACACTGTGACATACAGGAAACTGGACTAGATGGGCCTATGGCCTGATCCAATGGGGCTGTTCTCATGATAGGGAGCACATTAGACACCTGTTGTGAAGGACTGTCCAGAATTGGTGGGCTGCCTGCCTCCAGTAGCGCTTGGGAGGACTTCTCCAATGCTGAGGGTCCTGGCGGCAGGGAGAAAGTCCTTTGGATCTATGGGAACCAAACCGAGGACCAAGCCTTCCTTGCCACCCACCTCTTTGCCCAAGTTCCTCTGTGGGGCTGCTTGCCTCCTCCACAGTACAGCCCCTGGGCCCCTGAGAGAGGGTGCCCTGCAGAGGGACTGGTTCAGGAGGTTGGAGAAGGACATGACTGTCCTAGAGTGTCCGGAATGACTCTTGCCTTCTTTGTCCAACCTGTAGCTCCTCTTTGGCTTTGCTCCTCCATGCCACCAAGTCCCTGTGGCAGCCTTCAGCTGCTCAGCAATGCCATAGGATGACTCCACATCTCTAACTGTTGGCAAAAGCTGCCTCAACCACCTCATCCTGCCTAACATCAATGAAGGGTCTCCACTCCTCCTCGCTCCACCAAGGATTCCTTGGGTGGAAGGGAGAAAGCCTGCTACTGCTAAGTGGAGTCACTTCAGGGCCAGGAATGTGGCTTCCCCCTCTCCGGAGTGGATGTGACCAGGAGGTCCTCAGACCACCCTTTGCATGCACACATACACACACACCACCCTTGCACTTTCCTCTCCTGCTCACCACTAGCGAGAAGGCCACCTCTCAAGCCTAAAACAAGGAGAGGAGGAGCAGTGGCCAAGAGAGAATCTCCAGGAGGCCTGTCTAGGGTGCTGCCTCACCTGACCCTTGGATGTGGAGGACCATGTGGGTTTTACAACCATACATTCAAAACCCATGTTGAAAACTCTGAACTTAGCAGAGCAATGAGTAGCAAAGAGGTCCTTCAAAATTTCATGGCAAAAAAACCACCTATGGAGGTGTTTAAAACAGTGTTGTTTATTTTACTCAGAAGGAAGCCCACTGTGTTCCATAAGATGTAGGCTGTAAACCTTTCTTACTGGAAACTTCTACATGATGGATAAGGAAATCCATGTGGGTTTTGCACCCTAACATGGGCTCCTTCTGGGGGAAGTGCCCATGTCCGGGTGGGTCTTTGTGTGCTTGGTCTGGGCCTCAGAAGGGCTTGGCATGGCAGGGATGGGATGGGGCTGCTAACCAACAAGAACAAGATCAGCCTGATCATGTATTGGGAGGGGGGAGTGCCAGATGGGGGAGCCCTGCCTGCTCTGCCCCAGGTCCTACTCTGGCCTCTGCCTCAGGTCCCCACCCCTGTTGCCAACCAGTTCAGTGCAAAGCTGTGAAAACAGGTTGTGGAGTGACAGGTGACTCAGTTCCTGGGCTGCTTTCACCATGTGAATGAAAGAGGATTGGGCCTCCAGGCTTCCTGCACCGGCAGCTGGCCCCTGACCTGTCCGGTCATCGTAGTAAAGCCTCGTCAGTCACCCAACAATTAGCACACTTGTTGCTACTGTGACACTTTAAACACCCTGTCGTATACTTGGTCTCACACTCCCTGGGTTTTGGGGTGCTCAGAGTTGTTGGTTCTGAACCCTAGAGCCCTTAAAGATCCCTGTTCGGTAGTACTGCCACCACCCTGTAAGAGCCAGTGCCTCAGTCCAGGGACACCGAGACCCTCTAGGCTTAACTATATCCCTTGTAGGCACTGAGCACTTTCTTTACTTAAAGTCTCAGTCCTCAAGTTACTAGTCCACAATGAAGATTTTTGGTAGCTTGCTGAACGGCTAGGCAGGATTCTGAACCTTTGTCCCCAACAGACAATGAACCAACATGGTAAAAAGATTTTTACTTTATTTAAGTACATAGGGTTACAAAAAGTTACAAAAGGCAGCAAGTGCTAGAGGCATAAAAAGTTCTAGGAAACATATCAGCATAAAATAATAAAGCTAACTGGCTATCTCTATTATTTCCTAACGCTCACCTGGGTCAGCTTCTTTTGTAGATCCTCAGTTACCTATCAGGCCACATGGTCCTTGCGGGGCAGGATGTGCACCCACCACCTATCTCACCAAAAGACAAAGACCAAAGACCCTGTCCTCTGGGAGTGGGGCTGGAAGCTCGCCCTCTCAGCTCTTCCCTCCCCCCTGGAGATCTACAGCTGCATTCCATCCTTGATGGGCGTCTTGCTGGCTGCCTAGGTGCTACATTATCACCTTCCATTGAATTGTAAATCCCTTGCAGCTAGGAAATGCAAGCCACTTCTGTGTTAGTGTTTTAGCTTGGTTCAGGCTTTACATGTTACTAGGCCTAAACTGTACATATTCATGACACACCCCACCTAGAGAAGCTGCATGACTCTCTGCCGGAAACCACATTCCTGTTCAATACACTTTGGATTTCAAGATACCTTGTGGATTGTGGAATTCTTCAAATCCAGAGAAAGTGGCGCACTGCCCAAGAAGGCCATGCACTGTTGTGCCCAGTAGTCTCCCACATTGGGCAGATGGGTGGGCATGTGCATGGTGAACATGTGCGTGATGTGTGAGTCAAAAGGACTGTGATTTGACAGCCATGGCTAGCCTGCGGGCAGGGGACAGCAGGAAGGACATTTTGGCCAGGGAAACTGAGCCACAATGATGGAAACATTCTCCTGAAAGCTCCTGGAACCTCCCAGCACTTGGGACAACAAAAGAGTTCCACAGCAGACAGTGTGCCAACAAGCGCAAGCAGTGAACTCATGGCTTAACTGAGGAGGAGACTACGATTTTAGACAAGGAGCATGTTCAACGGTTCCCCTCAGAATGAGGTCTCCTTCTGCTGCCCCGCCATGGAGGAAAAAGCAGCCTGCAGATGTGCCACCTCGTTTCCCATGTGTCACTCCTGAAGAGGCTCAGCTCCTGTGCTACACATTTGCCTGCAGTGCCCAACCAGCCTCTGTAGCAGCTGTGACCCAAAGGAGGCACACCTGGCTGGCTCCAGGGCCAAGCCATCCAGGCTCCCAGGAGGTGGAAAGGAGAGGGTGGCAGGGAAGCCTGAGATCTGCTCTCCTCCCCCTTCCTGGATCTGAGAGGAGCGAGGGGAAGGAGAGTGGGTGCAGCCCCTACTCCCCTGCTTGCCCCCCCACTCCATCCCCTTCTTTTACCACCCATGGGGGAGACAAGTATTAGGGAGGATAGGCGCTGCCAAGAAAGCGGCAAGTGGTCCTTGGAGGGGGTCTCAGGCTCCAGGGGTCTTGGCCTGGCCTGGCCTGGCCTGGCCTGGCCTGGCCTGCCCTGCCTGCATCCTACAGAGAGAGGTTTTGTTTGCCTCCCAGTCCAGAAAGGTTCCTTTCTATCACCAGGTTCTAGGTACTCCCTGCTAAGGAGGATGGGGTGTGTGCCAGACCCTGTCCACTAGGCCCACAGTGGTGCCAGCAAATGCCAGCCCTCAAAGTCACATCTCCAACCTCTTGCCAGAGCTGACCAAAGTCATTTGGCAGCCTGGAGTGGTGGCATTCTCCGATCAGAGAGCTCTGCCCAGTTGCATGTACCAGATATACAGTCTATTCCTTGGCCTGCTTCACAGCAGTATCACCAGCCCACAAGTCCCCTGGCCAATCTGTGTGGATGGGCCATAGGAGGAAGAAAGGAGAATGCGTCTCTGTTGTTGGCAAATGGAGGCCATTGTCTAC